>NC_069684.1:28715790-29023336 GCF_023699985.2 Odocoileus virginianus
GAACAGACTGGCTGAGTGCCTGCTGCGTGTGACTCAGGGTCCATGGGGGACATGCAGGGTGTTGCCCTGGTGGAGCTGCTGTCCAGCTTCTCAGACACTCACTGAGACAGAAGGCCAGTGCCTGTGGAGAGCCTGAGGGCCTGGGCGCTTGTCCTCCTTCCATAAGCCTGGCTCCTGTGCCCCCTCTTCCCTCATTATCCCATGCTCTGGGTTCACACCCCAGTCCCAACCTCTGTTGCAGCAGCTGGCCCATGTTGCTGTTCAGGGGACTTCTGCCTTCTCCCTCTCCAGGGAAGACCCTTCTAGGACCTTTGCTGAAACCCCTTAATGCAGCAGAGAAAACAGACTAAGTACTTTTTATAGGAAAGTTTCAACTAACTTAGACATATATTTTGAGGCAAACTTTCTCTCTGTGCTCACCCCCAAATGACCACCACCCCCTTCCCTGTCCACTGGCTGTTTTGGAAGTTGTCTCCATGGATGGGGTCTCTCCTGTTCCTGTTTCCTTGGCAGCATGTGCACAGCCTTCCCGTGAGAGGACCAGGGCCTCCCTCATACTTTTGAGAGAGGTATGGGTGCAGGGCAGAGTTTGCTGACCTTTTCAGCCTGAGGGGTCTGGGATGCCCCCATCCTGAGAATGCTTGGCCACTGCCTTGCCAACACACATGACAGGGGACAGTGTCCTGCTGCCAAGGTGTGCTCCCTACAGAGTCTGAGCACTTCCAGATGGACTGGAGGCTGTCCTGCCACCCCTCCCCCTCCCACTCACATCAACAGGCTCCTTTGACTCATGGCCCACTTCACACTCATGGGACTCTATCTTGGGCAGGAGATACCACGTGCTGCCCTTGGCTGAGCAGCCATAGCATTGACCAGGAGCAGCAGCACACTCACTAATTTTAGGGCCGACTGGGAGGTGTCCATCTTACAGGACTCTGATGCCAGAAGAAATCTGAATTTGGTGCCCAAGCCCCCAGTGTTGGTCAGCGTGATGGTCCGGATTGCAGTCTCACCCACTGTGTAGCTGCCGAAGTCGATGAGCTCCTTGTCGAGGGACAGCTGCCAGAAGACCTTGAGTGAGATAGGGTGACCACAGCAGGTCTCCTCTCCCACCTGTCACCCCACAGCCGAGGGGACACAGAGCTCTGACCCTGTCCTCACACTCATGGATAAGGTCTGCATCCGGCTCCATGGGGGAGAGGCAAGGTCTCTGCACCACTCATGAACACAATTCACATGCCAGAAATCATAAACTTGTGTATTGATCATGACATTGGGGAGCACCTGAGTCCAATTTTTTAAAAATCAAGCCAGCTAAAAAGAAATGAGCTATTAAGCCATAAAAAAACATGGAGGAAACTTAGATGTGTATAGCTACATAAGTGAAAGAAGTCTGTCTGAAAAGTTTTCAAACTGTATGATTCCAACTATACAGCATTCTGGAAAAGGCTAAACTATGGAAATAATAAAAGTATCAATGGTTGTATATTAATAAAAGATTCACCATAGGAAGAAGATATAACAATTATAATCAGTTATGCATCTGGCAGACTATCAAAAATACATGAAGCAAGAACTGAGGAAATTGAAGGAGAAATATATAGCTCTACAACACTCTTCTCATAATGAACAGAACAACCAGACAGAAGATAAGTAAGGAAACACAGAACTTAAGTAGCACAATAAACCATGGGATCTAACAGATGTGTACAGAATACTTCACCCAACAACAATACATATATTTTTGTCAGGTGCACACAAGACATTTTCCAGGATTGACCATAAGTTAGGCCACAAAAGACTAAACAGGCTTTAAAAGAGAGATATCATACAAAGTATCTTCTCTGACCACAACAGGATAACATTAAAAATCAAAAACATAAAGAAAACAAGAAAATTCACAAAATTATGGAAATTAAGCAAAAAATCAAAGATGAAATCACAAGAGGAATTATAAAATAAATAGAGATGAATGAAAACAAAAACACAATACACAAAAACTCATGGGATGCAGTGGAAGGGGCACTGAAGGGGAAATTTATAGCTATAAAAACTTACATTAATAAATAAGACAGATCTAAAATAAACAATTTATGTTTACAACTCAAGAAATTAGGAAAAGAACAAACAAAACTCCAAAACTAGCAGACAAAATAAAATAAGGATCAGAGCAGAGATAAAGTAGAGAATAGAAAAATAAGAGATAAAATTCATGAAACCAAAAGTTGGTTATTCAAAAAGATCAACAAGCTTGACAAACTTTTGCCTAGATGGACTAAGAAAATAAACACTCAAGGTAGTAAAATCAGAAATGAAAATGGGGACATTAACACTGATTCTGCAGAAGTAAAAAGAATTCTAAGAAAGCACATGGGCTTCCCTTATGGCTCAGCTGGTAAAGAATTCACCTGCAGTGCGGGAGACCTGGGTTTGATCCCTGGGTTGGGAAAATCCCCTGGAGAAGGGAAAGGCTCCTCACTCCAGTATTCTGGCCTGGAGAATTCCATGGACTGTATAGTCTATGGGGTTGCAAAGAGTCGGACATGACTGAGTGACTTTCACTTTCATTTCAAGAAAGTTACTACCCTTGTACCAACAAACTGGATAACCTAGATGAAATATACAAATCCCTAGAAACACAAAACCTTCCAACACTAAATCACAAAGAAATAAGACAATTTGAATAGACCTATAACTAATAAGAAGACTGATTCTGTAATCAAACATTTCCTGACAAAGCCCTGACCTGATGATCAGAATGTGCATTGCAGGGTCCCAGGAGGAGGAGAGAAAAGGGCTGGGGGAATATTTAAAAAAAACAATGGCCGAAAAAGAGGGGCAATTGACAGTAACACAATAATAGTAGGGGACTTTAATATCCTACTTACACCAAAGGACAGATCATCAAAACAGAGAGTCAATAAGGTAACACAAACCTTAAACTTAACAATAGTCCAAATGAACCTAACTGATATACTCAGGACTTTCCATCCAAATGCAGAAGAATATGTTCTCAAGTGCACATGGAACCATGATAGACCACATCTTGGGCCACAAATCAAGCCTCAGTAAATTTAAGAAAACTGAAATTGTACCAAGTATTTTCTCTGATCACAATGTTGTAAGACTAGATATCGACTATAGGGAAAAAAAAACTGCAAAAAACAAACTCATGGAGATTGAACAATACATTACTAAATAACAAAGAGGTCACCGAAGAAAAAAGAAGGGAAATCAAGGTTCCTAGAAACAAATTACAATGAAAACACAAGGACCCAAAACCTATGGGATTCAGCAAAAATAGCTCTAAGAGGGAAGTTTATAGCAACACAATCCTACCTCAAGAAACAAGAAAAGCATCAAATAGACAACCTAACTCTACATCTAAAGCATCTGGAAAAAGAAGAACAAAAAACCCCCAATGTTAGCAGAAGGAAATAAATCATAAATTTCTGAGCAGAACTAAATGAAAAAGAAGTGAAGGGAATACTAGCAAAGATTAATAAAACTAAAATCTGGTTCTTTGAGAAGATAAACAAAATTGACAAGCCACTAGCCAGACACATCAAGAAAAAACAGGGAGAAAAGTCAAATCAACAAAATTAAAAAATGAGAAAGGAGAGTTTAAAACAGACAATACAGAATACAAAGGATCATAAAAGAATATTACGAGCAACGACATGTTAACAAAATGGACAACCTAGAGGAAATGGACAGATCCTTAGAAAAGTTCAACCTCCCAAGACTGAACCAGGAAGAAATAGAAATTGTGAACAACCCAATTAAACACTGAAATCCAAACAGTGATTAAAAATCTCCCCAAAAACAAAAGCACAGGACCAGATGACTTCACAGGGGAGATCTGTAAAACATTTAGAGAAGAGCTAATGCCTATTGTTCTGAAACTCTTCCAAAAAATTGCAGAGGAAGGAACATTTCCAAACTCATTCTATGAGGCCCCCCATCATCCTGATACCAAAACCAGGCAAAGACAACACAAAAAAAGAAAATTAGAGGCAAATATTACTGATGAATATAGATGCAAAAATCCCCAACAAAATTTTAGCAAACATAATTCAACAACATGTTAAAAGCTCATACACCATGATCAAGTCAGATTTATTCCAGGGATGCAAGGATTCTTCAATATATGCAAATCAATCAATGTGATACACCATATTAACAAACTGAAAGATATAAACCATATGATCATCTCAATAGATGCAGAAAAAGCCTTCGACAAAATTCAGCATCCATTTATGGTAAACAAATGCTTCAAAAAATGGGCAAAAAAGGAACATCAAAATAGTAAAGGCCATATATGATAAGCCCAAAGCAAACATTATTTCCAGTGGTGAAAAACTAAAAGCATTCCATCCAAGATCAGGAACAACACAAGGGTGTCCACTCTTACCACTGTTATTCAACATAGTTTTGGAAGTTCTAGCTATGACAATTAGAGAAGAAAAAGAAATAAAAAGAATCCAGATCAGAAATGAAGAAGTAAAATTCTCAATGTTTGCAGATGACATGATACTATACATAGAAAACCCAAAAGAAACTATCAAAAAATTATTAGTGAATTCAGCAAAGTTGCAGAATATAAAGGTCAATACACAGAAATCACTTGTATTCCTATACACTAACAATGAAAAATCAGAAAGAGAACTTAAGGAATCAATTCCATTCACCACTGCAACAAAAAGAATAAAATTTCTAGGAATAAACCTACCTAAGGAGACAAAAGAACTATATACGGATAAGTATAAGACACTGATGAAAGAAATCAAAGATGACATAAACAGATGGAGAGATGTTCATGTTCCTGGGTAGGAAGAATCACTATTGTGAAAATGACTATACTACCAAATGCAATCTACAGATTCAATATGATCCCTATCAAATTACCAATGGCATTTTTCACAGAACTAGAACAAAAATTTTCACAATTCATATGGAAACACAAAAGACCCCGAATAGCCAAAGCAGTCTTGAGAAAGAAGAATGGAGCTGGAGGAATCAACCCTTCTGACTTCAGACTATACTACAAAGCTACAGTCATTAAGACTGTATGGTACTAACACAAAAACAGAAATATAGACCAATGGAACAAGATAGAAAGCTCAGAAATAAACCCATGCACCTATGGGTGCCTTATTTTTTGACAAAGGAGGCAAGAATATACTATGGGGCAAAGACAGCCTCTTCAATAAGTGGTGCTGGGAAAACTGGACAGACAGCTACATGTAAAAGAATGAAATTAGGACACTTCCTAACACCATACACAAAGATAAACTCAAAATGAATTAAAGACCTAAATGTAAGACCAGACACTATAAAACTCTTAGAAGAAAACACAGGCAGAACACTTGCTGACACAAATCAAAGCAAGATCCTTTACGACCCACCTCCTAGATTAATGGAAATAAAAACGAAAGTAAACAAGTGGGACCTGATTAAACTTAAAAGCTTTTGCACAGCAAAGGAAACTAAAAGCAAGGTGAAAAGACAACCCTCAGAATGGGAGAAGGTAATAGCAAATGAAACAACTGATAAAGGATTAGTTTCCAAAATATACAAGCAACTCATACAACTCAATACCAGAAAAACAAACAATCCAATCAAAAAGTGGGAAAAAGACCTAAACAGACATTTCTTCAAAGAAGACATACAGATGGCTAACAAACACATGAAAAGATGCTTAACATCGCTCATTATAAGAGAAATGCAAATCAAAACTACAATGAGATATCACCTCACACTGGTGAGAATGGCCATCATCAAAAAGTCTGCAAACAATAAATGCTGGAGAGGGTGTGGAGAAAAACGAATCCTCTTGCACTGTTGGTAGAAATGTAAATTGATACAGCCACTATGGAAGATGGTATGGCGATGCCTTAAAAACATAGGAATAAAACCACCATATGACCCAGCAATCCCACTCCTAGGCATATATCCAGTTCAGTTCAGTTCAGTTCAGTCGCTCAGTCGTGTCCGACTTGTGACCCCATGAATCGCAGCATGCCACGCCTCCCTGTCCATCACCAACTCCCGGAGTCTACCCAAACTCATGCCCATCGAGTTGGTGATGCCATCCAGCCATCTCATCCTCTGTCGTCCCCTTCTCCTCCTGCCCCCAATCCCTTCCAGCATCAGGGTCTTTTCCAATAAGTCAACTCTTCACATGAGGTGGCCAAAGTATTGGAGTTTCAGCTTCAGCATCAGTCCTTCCAATGAACACCCAGGACTGATCTCCTTTAGGATGGACTGGTTGGATCTCCTTGCAGTCCAAGAGACTCTCAAGAGTCTTCTCCAATACCATAGTTCAAAAGCATCAATATTTCGGCCTCAGCTTTCTTCACAGTCCAACTCTCACATCCATACATGACCACTGGAAAAACCATAGCCTTGACCAGACGCACCTTTGTTGGCAAAGTAATGTCTCTGCTTTTTAATATGCTATCTAGGTTGGTTATAACTTTCCTTCCAAGGAGTAAGCGTCTTTTAATTTCATGGCTGCAGTCACCATCTGCAGTGATTTTGGAGCCCAAAGAAATTAAGTCTGACACTTTCCACTGTCCCCTCATCTATTTCCCATGAGGTGATGGGACCAGATGCCATGATCTTAGTTTTCTGAATGTTAAGCTTTAAGTCAACTTTTTCACTCTCATCTTTCACTTTTCTCAAGAGGCTTTTGAGTTCCTCTTAACTTTCCACCATAAGAGTGATGTCATCTGCATGTCTGGGGTTATTGATATTTCTTCCAGCAATCTTGATTCCAGCTTGTGCTTCTTCCAGCCCAGCGTTTCTCATGATGTACTCTGCATATAAGTTAAATAACCAGGGTGACAATATACAGCCTTGACGTACTCCTTTTCCTATTTGGAACAAGTCTGCTGTTCCATGTCCAGTTCTAACTGTTGGTTCCTGACCTGCATACAGGTTTCTCAAGAGGCAGGTCAGGTGGTCTGGTATTCCCATCTCTTTCAGAATTTTCCACAGTTTATTGTGATCCACACAGTCGAAGGCTTTGGCGTAGTCAATAAAGCAGAAATAGATGTTTTTCTGGAACACTCTTGCTTTTTCGATGATCCAATGGATATTGGCAATTTGATCTCTGGTTCCTCTGCCTTTTCTAAAACCAGCTTGAACATCTGGAAGTTCACAGTTCAAGTATTGCTGAAGCCTGGCTTGGAGAATTTTAAGCATTACTTTACTAGTGTGTGAGATGAGTGCAATTGTGTGGTAGTTTGAGCATTCTTTGGGATTGCCTTTCTTTGGGATTGAAATGAAAACTGACCTTTTCCAGTCCTGTGGCCACTGCTGAGTTTTCCAAATTTGCTGGCATATTGAGTGAAGCACTTTCACAGCATCATCGTTCAGGATTTGAAATAGCTCAACTGGAATTCCATCATATCCGCTAGCTTTGTTCATAGTGATGCTTTCAAAGGCCCACTTGACTTCACATTCCAGGATGTCTGGCTCTAGGTGAGTGATCACACCATTGTGATTATCTGGGTTGTGAAGATCTTTTTTGTACAGTTCTTCTGTGTATTCTTGCCACCTCTTCTTAATATCTTCTGCTTCTGTTAGGTCCATAACATTTCTGTCCTTTATCGAACCCATCTTTGCATGAAATGTTCCCCTGGTATCTCTAATTTTCTTGACAAGATCTCTAGTCTTTCCTATTCTGTTGTTTTCCTCTATTTGCGTTGATCGCTGAGGAAGGCTTTCTTATCTCTCCTTGCTATTCTTTGGAACTCTGCATTCAAATGGGCATATCTTTCCTTTTCTCCTTTGCTCTTCGCTTCTCTTCAGCTATTTGGAAGGCCTCCTCAGACAACCATTTTGCCTTTTTGCATTTCTTTTCCATGGGAATGGTCTTGATCCCTGTCTCCTGTACACTATTGGCACGAATCCCTTAGAAGAAATGGAGTAGCCATCACGGTCAACAAAAGAGTCCGAAATGCAGTACTTGGATGCAATCTCAAAAACAACAGAATGATCTCTGTTCGTTTCCAAGGCAAACCATTCAATATCACAATAATCCAAGCCTATGCCCCAATCAGTAACGCTGAAGAAGCTAAAGTTGAACAGTTCTATGAAGACCTACGAGACCTTTTAGAACTAACACCCAAAAAAGATGTCCTTTTCATTACAGGGGATTGGAATGCAAAAGTAGGAAGTCAAGAAACACCTGGAGTAACAGGCAAATTTGGCCTTGGAGTACACAATGAAGCAAGGCAAAGGCTAATAGAGTTTTGCCAAGAGAACGCACTGGTCATAGCAAACACCCTAGACCACTAGACCATTCAGGCATATACCTAGAGGAAACCAAAACTGGAAAAGACACATGTATACCAATGTTCACTGCAGCACTATTTACAATAGCTAGAACATGGAAGCAACCTAGATGTCCATCGACAGATGAATGGATAAAGCAGCTGTGGTATTCCATATATACAATGTAATGCTACTCAGCCATAAAAAGGAATGCATCTGAGTCAGTTCTAATGAGGTGGACAAACCTAGAGCCTATTATACAGAGTGAAGTGAGTCAGAAAGAGAAATACAAATATCATATACTGACACAGACATATGGAATCTAAAAAGATGGTATTGATGAATTTATTTTCAGGACAGCAATGGAGAAACAGACATAGAGAACAGACTATGGACATGAGGGGAGGGGAGGAGGGAGAAGGTGAGATGTATGGAGAGAGTAACATGGAAATTTACAGTACTGTATGTAAAATAGATAGCCAATGGGAATTTGCTGTGTGACTCAGGGAACTCAAACAGGGGCTCTGTGACAGGCTGAAGGGTGGGATGGGGCCAGATGGGAGGGAGGTTCGGGAAGGAGAGGACATGGGTGTACCTATGGCTGATTCTTGTAGATGTATGACAGAAAACCACAAAATTCTGAAAAGCAATTATCCTTCAATTAAAAAAATTTTTTTAAATGGTCGAAAGTTCCCCACCTTCGGTGAAAGATATGATTACAATCACCCAAGAAGTTCAATAACCTCCGAGGAGGATGAATTCAAGGAGACTTGTGCTGAGACACCTTGTAATCAGACTGTTAAAGGCCAGAGAAAAAGTGAGAACCT
Organism: Odocoileus virginianus; assembly: GCF_023699985.2. Classification (NCBI taxonomy): domain Eukaryota; kingdom Metazoa; phylum Chordata; class Mammalia; order Artiodactyla; family Cervidae; genus Odocoileus; species Odocoileus virginianus. The sequence continues at coordinate 28,724,901 of NC_069684.1, forward strand.
TGAAAGTAGGAGGAGAGAAATGATCTGTCACACACAAGGGAGCCTCAGTAAGATCATGGCAGATTTCTCAAAAAACACCTTGGAGGAGAGAGGGCCAGGAGCTGATCTGCTGCAGGAAGAAAAATGTCAGTCTAGAATCCTGAACTTTCAAAACTGTCCTTCAGGGACTGCCCTGGTGGCTCAGTTGTAAAGAATCGCCTGTCAATGCAGGGGACAAGGGTTCAATGCCTGGCCCGGGAAGATCCCACATGCCGCGGAGGAACTAAGCCCATGCACCAACTACTGAGCCAGTGCCCTAGAGCTGCAACTACTGAGCCCATGTGCCACGACTACTGAAGCGTGCACTCCCAGAGCCCATGCTCCACAACAAGAGAAACCACCACAATAAGACGCCTGAGCACCACAACGAACAGTAGCCCTCATTTACTGCAACTAGAGGAAAAAGCCTGCACAGCAATGAAGATCCAGCATAGGCAGAGATAATTAAATAAATAAAATCATCAAAAAAAAAACCTGTCCTTCAAAAGATAGTCCCAGATGGACAAGAGCTGCAGGAGTTCTGCCTGCAGGAAATGCCTCAGCCCGTCCGCGCAGGGGAGAGGAAAGGACCCCGGACAGTAACCCCGGGCTCTGGAAAGGAAGACACGCAGTGCTGGTGTCAAAGTCATGATGGTTTGTAACAGCAATTTTAGTTTCCTACATGGTTTAAGATGCTAACATAGTCTTTTAAAAAGCATTTTTTAGCCTAAAAGCTCATGTTATTGTAACTTTGGTTTATAACTCCAAATTTTGCTTTCTGTAGAGCTAAGAAACTGATGTATCTACAAATTTCTATTTATGTTACTGGACATGCAAGTAATACAAGTAATTTTGTGACATCAACAACTGATCCGAGTGGGACAAAGCTGTAAAGGAGTGGACATTTCATGAGCTGTCAATGCCAGACTGATACAAACCCAGATAGGATAGTTGTGACTTTAGGATGCTAAATGTAATCCCACCACAAAGAAGATACACAGAAGGGGGTGAAAAAGGAATTTGAGCATTTCACAACATAAAGGTCAGTTAAACATAAAGATGACAGCACTGCAGGAGATGAGGGACAAAAGAACTTACAGGGCATGAAAACAAACAGCAAAACACCAAAAGCAGAGGCCTCCACAGTACTTAGCCTCAAAAGGACATTCTGACATGGGTTGCAGCATGGATGGACCTGGAGGGCACTGCACTCAGTGAAAGAAGCTGTTCACAAGAGGAGACATGCCCTTGTGATCCCACTTACATAAGGTACTTAAAGTCATTAAGTTCGCAGAGACAGAAAGGAGAATGGAGGGTGCCAGGGGCTGGGGGAGAGTCGGGAGTGAGCGTTTAATAAGAAGAGCTCTAGTTTTGCAAGATGGAGACTCTGAGATAGGTGGTGGTGAGGGCTCACAGCGCTGTGAATGTATGTAATGACCCTGGGCTGTGCACTTACAGGCAGTTAAGGTGGTATATCTATGCACGTGTGGTGCTGCTGGCGGTGGTGTAGTCATTAAGCCGTGTCCAGCTCTTTCGACCCCATGGACTAAAGCCTGCCAGGCTCCTCTGTCCATGGCACTTCCGACATATATCATCTCTAGGTGTGTATTCTACTAGAATTAAAGCCTGAAAGAAAAGACACTTAAGAGCATAATAATCAAATGCAATATGTGAGCTTGACTGTACCTCAGCTCAAAAAACCACAGTTGTGGAAGGTGGTTTGGGGACAACTCAGTACATCTGAACGTGGACTGGGTGGGAGGTGATGACTAGGAATGTGGTTAATTTTTTTTTTTTTTTTTTTTTTTTGCGTGTCATCCTTGCGCAGGGGCCATGCTAATCTTCTCTGTATCGTTCCAATTTTAGTATATGTGCTGCCGAAGCGAGCACGGAATGTGGTTAATTTTATTTGAGATGCTGATTTTTTTTTTTAAATTTCTTTTTTCTTTTTTTTTGGTTAGCGATGAGAGGCTGACTGCACCCGAGGCCGGCTGACCACGTAAGAGGCCCAAGACCCCACAAGAAACCCCGTTTGGTAGTTTGGACCCTCCACCAAGGGTGCTTTTGCACTTGGCCCTGTTATTCGTGGCGGCTCTGTTCTATGGTGGTGGTGGTTTAGTCGCTCAGTCGTGTCTGACTCTTGTGACCCCATGGACTACAGCCTTCCAGGCTCCTCTGTCCATGGGATTCTCCAGGCAAGAATACTGGAGTGGTTGCCATTTCCTTCTCCAAGAGATGCTGATGGTTTATAAGGATGGTTGTTGAACATTAGGAAATTGCTGATTCGGCTAATTCATTTCAATGTATGACAAAAACCACTGCAATGTTGTAAAGTAATTAGCCTCCAACTAATAAAAATAAATGGAAAAAAGAAAAAAAAAAAAAAAAGGAAATTGCTGATTCATTCTGAAGTGGACCAGGTAAGCAGAGAGATAGACAGAAGAAGTGACCATGGCAAATGTTGACAGTGACTGGATTCAGGAAGTGATTATATGGATACACACTGCATTCTTTCTGCTTTTCTTTAATACGAAAATTTTCTTAATTAAAAGATAATATCAATGCCATGTAACAAAGGAGATTACAAACAAAATGAAAAAGCAGCTCATGGAATGGGAGAAAATCATTACAAATCACATTGATAAGGGGTTGATATCCAAAATATGTAAAAAATTCACACAACTGAATAGCAAAGAAACAAACCTACCCAACCAATATGATTTAAAAATAGGCAGAGGAATTGAATAGGTATTTTTCCAAACAAGACATACAAATGGCCAACGTGCACATGAAAGGTCCTCATGAAAGCATCACTGATCATCAGGGAAATGCAAATCAAAACCAGAGCTCCTTGTTGTCTTGTACCATTAGAATGTTGTTGCTGTTTAATCACTGAGTTGTGTCTGACTCCTTGCAACCCCAAGGACTGTAGCCTGCCAGGCTTCTCTGTCCATGGGATTTCCCAGGCAAGAATACTGCAGTGGATTGCCACTTCCTTCTCCAGGGGATCTTCCCGACCCAGGGGTAAACCCTGCATCTCCATGTGTCCTGCATTAGCAGGCAGATTCTTTACCACTAAACCACCAGGGAAGCCATACCATTAGAATAGCTATTAACAAAAAGAAAGAAGTAATAAGTGCTGGCAAGGATGTGGAGAAAAAGGAACCTCGTGCACTGCTGGTAGGAATGTAAATCAGTGCAGCCACTGTGGAGAACAGTATGGAGACTCCTCAAATAATTAAAAACAGAATTACAATATGACTCAGTGATCCCAGTTCTGGGTATTCATCCAAATGAATGAAACCAGTATCATCAGAAGAGTTGTTTGCATGCTCATATTCACTGTAGCACTATTTACAAAAGCCAAGACGTGAAAGCAACCTAAGTGTCTATCGACATATGGATGGATAAAGAAATGAAATTGTGGTGCATATAAAATGGAATATTATTCAGCCACAAAAAGGAAACCTTGCCGTTTGGGACAATGTGAATGGCATTATGACATGTGAAATAAGTCAGGTAGAAAAGATGGGTACTGTATGATTACACTTACGGTGGAATCTGAAAAAAATGGAGCTCACAGATACCAAAAAAAAACCAACCCAGAAGTGGTTACAGAGGCGGGGGTGTGGGTGGTAGAATGGGTAGAGGAATCAGAAGGCATGAGCTCCAGTTACAAGCTCTGGGGATGTGAGAGCTGCATGGTGACAATAGTTTACAAAAGAAACCCATCAGGTGACACCACAGAGCTTCTGGGAGGAGCAGGTCTCCTGAGACCAGTCCGAGCGTCTCCTCTGACCCGGGGGTCCTGAAAGCTGGGTGCTGCCCTACGCAGACTCTCTGAATGTTTGCAACATGGGCGTGGGTACCCACTTCCCCAGACAGCAGCCTCAGACCCACCCTCCCCCCACACCCCCGATGCTCAGCACAAACTCACAGAGCATTTCTTTGTTGAACATTTCAGTGGAACAGAAAATCTGCCTGTCTGAGCCAGAAACGAGACATTTCCTTCCAGATCTTTGTTTATCTAAAAAATAAAACCCCCGACCACCCACACATTTGCAGCTTCCGTGTGACACGTGCTATCTGGACAATCCACCCCCCCACTGCTGCCTAAGGGAGGGGCCTGCAGCCCATCCCACTGGTCCCGTGGGCAGCAGCGGTCACACTTGCCGCCCAGGGATGCAGAAGGGTCTCTGTGTCACCCTGTCTGAGCTGAGGAAGAGTCTCCAGCATGTTTTGGAAATTAGCCAAGTGGAGGCCACGTCACTCCCTCTGCATTGTAGCGTGTCCTTCCTCCATCACAACATCCTGTGGAGCCTGGGGAAGCGGAGACCCCGATTCCACCCACCACCCTCTCGAAATGGTAGAAAACCGCTTTTTCCACAGCTTGGTTTTTGGACTGACACTCACCATGGGCTTGAAGGTGACAAGCACTTCGCAGGACATGCCGGCTGATAGCGGGCCCGGGGGGTCAAAGCTGCGGGAGCAACAATGGAGCAGGGCTGAGCCTCCTACCCTCATGGACCGCAGCTGGGCTGGAGCCACTGTCCCAGATAGCCAGTGCCGGGGCAGGCCGTCAAGAACCTCCTTCTTGCTCTGTCCTGGGGGCTGAGTCCCTGCTGCCTCCCTGGGGCTCAGTCCACAGGAGATGCTTCAGGGACATCTGAGTGTCAGTTGTGTGAAGGGAGGGAGGGAGGGAGGGGAGGGGGAAGGGAAAGGGAGGGAGGGACGGAAGGAGGGGCCAGTCCCAGAGGGTGCAGATGCTGTGGGGTGAGCCAGGCCTGGAACCAAGGGTCTAGGACTTTGGTTTCAAGGTGAGGGGCTGTGAGCCAGGCAGGGAGCTGGGACTGAAGGCGCTACATTCAACTGGAGCCATCCGAGCCTCACTTCAAGTAAAAGGATCAGGAAAACGGCCCCATGTTCCCAGTGATTCTGGAAGGACTTTGAATTTGTCTGAAAAAAAGGAGCCCCCCACAAAATTGCTAACACAAAACATGAAGTCCATTTTCACAAGGTTGGATTTTACCTCTTGTACTTTGCTTAGAAAACACAAGCAAAAACTTAATATTAAAATCTGTTTCTGGTTGGCTTGAGCCCCTTGAGCGTCCCAGGGGCTCAAGGCAGAAGCAGACCTGAGCTCCTCGTGTTGGGAGGGAAGTGTTCTGATGTCAGATTAACCTAGTCCCAGAATGGCATCTGGCCAGTGGGTGGGTCAAAACCCAGACCTGAAAGCTGTGCACAAACCAACAGGGACATGGCAAGGGGCAGGGCCAGACCCCAGGACCTCAGGCGGTAGAATTACTGAAAGGAGACTTTTACAGACAGGAGAAAAGAACCAGAAATATCAGCTCATCTGAAAGAGAGCTTGGGACTTTCAGAAATGAGGAATATGGCAACTGGAATTGGAAATGAAATTAGCAATTTCAATGGCTGATTAGGTACCATCAAAGAGAGAAAAAGTGAATGAAGGGACAGACCCCAGAAACTTGCTCAGAGAGATAACGGTGAAGGGGGGGGGAGGCGGTGTGATACAGGTGTCAGGAAGTGTGGGGGTGCAGAGCAGACAGGTTTCAAGTCAAGCACACAGAGGGCCGGTCCGTGAGGATGGATGGGGACAGTGTGTGAAGGGCCAGGGTGGAGGGATGTCCATAGTTGTTGGCAGAGCCTGACCAGGAAGCACAGGGAGTTCTAAGCAGCTATAGGAGACAGCGATCCACAGCAGATATGGTGGTGGACATGCTGGACCCCAAGGGCCCAGCGACCTCACGGCAATCAGAGGAAGCTGGATAACCTATGAAGACAGGGGACTGGCCGGAAAGCTGACTTCCAACAGCAAAAGCATAAGCCAGCAGACAGAGAGGACTATCCTCGTGGTGTTGAGAGAAAACGCTGCCTGCCCATTAAATGTTCCTGATCCAGGCTGGGCAGGGTGACCACCCAACTGTGCACCCCTGCCCACTCCTCCAGAAACCACAGATTCACAGGGAGAACTAGCCTCACAGGAAAGCCCTGCTGTCAGCATGCCCGGACAGTGGAGGACGCACTGGTGATAAACATGGAACAAAGGAAGACAGAAAAGGGAGCGAAGATCCTGTGTCTGACTCACAAGCTGCACAGAATGGACAGCGAGTCCAGTGGGGAGACTGACTAGAGCCCTGGCCAGTGGCACAGCCCCAGAAGGCACCGCGGGCAGCGGGCAGGGCCTCGGAGGCTGCAGCTCTCACACAGCAGGAGCCATGCAGACCTGGGTACTTAGAGCCCGGGGGACTGATGACGAGGAGCAGCAGAAGCCAGGAGGGGGAGGAGAAAAAACCCTTAACGAAGAAGTCAAAATGCTTAAGGAGCAGAAGAGAAGAGGGCCGTGCAGAAAGATACAGTAACGGTCGTTATGAAGAAAATGAGGAAAAACAAAATAGGAAGGAAGAGAGGATTCCAGGGACCAAAAGGGATCACAGACAAGAGGATCCGACTCAGGCATCAGCAGGGTCTCAGGAGAAGAAACCTGAAACTCTGGAGCAGACTGAAAATTTAAACAGAGTTCAAGTACACAGTCCTGAAATAAAAAGGCTTTTCTCTTTACTTTGAGGAGGCACGCGGCCCCCCAGGGAGCTCTCACTCAGAGCCACTGACCTCAAAACCCAGAGGAGGAAATGTCAAGCCATTCATCAGGGAAAACGGGGCTGGCCTGAGGAAGGGGGAGGAGACAATTCAGAAAACGCCCACGGGCCCCAAGTGTGGTTCAAACAAAGAGGCTCTGGGAGCAGCTGCAGGGACTAAGGCCCCGCCCACGGCCGCCCCACTGCCTACTCCACGTGGACGAAGTCCTGCAGGCTCTCCTCCACGCCCACCAGCTTGCAGTAGTTAATCGTGTAGGTGGCATTGATCAGCGTGATCTTCTTCTTGTACACTTTGCCGACATCAAAGTCCTAGGAAAAGCGAGTGAAAAGTTAATACTCAAAGCTCTCTGGTGGCTGCTTCTCGGCACCTGACAGCCATGCTTGGGAGGCCAGGACATCTCCCTGTTCTCCCAGGACCTCCGCCTCGGCAGGAAGGGGGTGCCTGGGAACCAGCGGGTGTGGGTCCCCCAGCAAAGGGTTGGGTGGTGCCTGGCTCCTCCAGGGAGACTGGGAAGTTGTGATGTCCCAGCCTCCCTAGGACCAGTGCCCTCCTGGGCCGGTGCCTGAGCCCTTCCATGGGACCCTGTCACCCTCGGACCCAGGACACGTACTGGGACCCTGGGCTCACCTTGAAGTGGATGAACTTGGGCTTGCTGTTGAAGGGGCACCCTCTGAACTCACGCCCTGATGCCACCTGTTTGTGGATCAGCCCACTGCGTAGCCGTTGCACCGTCCGCGCCAGGATGTCCTTGTCCATCTTTGTTCCGCCCACCGGCTTCCGGTCCACGTCCTCCTTGGCTACCTGGGGATTGACAGGGCCATTTGGAAAGCCTGGCCAGGCCTCCCTGAGGGCAGCTGGGGAGTGAGGGACATGAACAGCCAGGGTCACTGAGGCCGCATGGGCCAGAGAGGGAGCCACATGGGGAGGGGGACATGCAACATCCAAGGTGGGGCACCAGCAAGGTGGTGGGGGTGGGGGACAAGAGGCTGAGCAGAGCCATCCATGACCTAGAGGATTTCTGGAAAATAATGGCAGAGGGGGGTTTTCTAGATTTTTTTGTTGTTGTTCAGTTGCTCAGTCGAGTCCCACTCTTTGCGACCCCATGGACTGTAGCACACTAGGCTTCCCTTCCTTCACCATCTTCCAGAGTTTGCTCAAACTCATGTTCATTGAGTCAGTGATGCCATCCAAGTATCTCATCCTCTGTTGTCCCCTTCTCCTCCTGCCCTCAATCTTTCCCAGCATCAGGGTCTTTTCCAATGAGTCAGCTCTTCACATCAATTGGCCAAAGTATTGGAGTTTCAACACCAGTCCTTCCAATGAATATTCAGGGTTGATTTCCTTTAGGACTGACTGGTTTGATCTCCTTGCAGTCCAAGGGACTCTCAAAAGTATTCTCCACTACTACAGCTAGAAAGCATTTTAAAATCAGGCCAAGAAAAAGTTTTTGAAAATTTCTACAGGAAGCAACATTTTTTCAAGTGGCACAAAGGTGCGGCCTTGACAGTCTCAGTGATTTAGAGAGGGAGCTTCTGGGGGCCTGGCTCTGGTGCTGGGGCTGACCCAGGGACTGGTACCCTCCTGCCTTCTCACTCTGGGATGGAAGCTGGCCTGCTGACCGGTGACCCCTGTGCAGTGGCCAAGTCTGAGTGGGATAGTGCCCAGCTCCGGTCCAATCAGCCAGGCCTCCTCAGAACCAGCAGAACCAAATGGCATGACCCTCAGAATGATGGGAATGAGTTTGCCCACAGATAAGGCCGATGCCCTCCCGGGTGGCCAGAAACAGAGCTGGGGCCAGCATCCTGCTGCGTGCACTGGACACTTGCCAATTTCGTGGCTCATGGAGCTATGCCTGCTGGGATGACCACTGCCCTGGACAGAAGGCTGCCAAAGGAAGTGTGAGCAGGCCTTCCAGCCACAGGTTTCCCAGTGGTAAGTGCAGGAATCAGGGCTCACTCCTCCACTCCAAGCCCCAGCCTGCACCTGCTGTGTGCAGCCCCTGCTGGCCTGTGTGCTATGGGGGAGGGAGGCAGTCAGGAGGAGCCACAGAGCAGCATCCATGAGCGATGCCCCAGCAGTCACCAGGACAGGGTCAGCGTGGGTAGGGGAGATGGGGCTGTGTCTGTGTCCAAGGAGCTACCTGGAAAGGCTTGTAGTCCTCCTTCCAGAGCCCAGGGATCTCCGGCCAAGCCAGTGTGTCCTCCTCCCCGCCGAGGCTGCTCCCGTCCCCCTGGACAGACTCACTGGAGATGGCCGTCAGCAGTGGAGAGGACTGGTAGGATCTGGGCCTGTTCTCCTGGAGTTGGGGGAGAAAGACACGGCTCATTCTAGAAAAGAGAACACGCTGATGGGAGGAGGACCCCCAGGACCCCAGGCCCCTCACACACAGATGGGAAGGAGGACCCCGGGACCCCAAGCCCCACTCTACATTGGAGACCAGAGCACACATCATTTTTCACTTCCATTCAAAGTACAAGTATCTACAAATCATGAAAGCCTTTCTCCAGGGCCCGCATATGTGCCGGAATCCCCTTCACAGACCTTTATCTGCTCTTGGGCTGGACCTGGCCTCTGTCCAGGGACATCAGGCTGGAATAGGGATGAAGGTGGAGGTTGAGGTTGCTGCAGGTGAGAGGAAGGCCCCCCGTGGAGAAGAAGCAGGAGCACTCTGGGTGGTGGGCAGGTGTGAGACAACAGGGAGGAGGCAGGAGGAGGTTCAGGTGGGCGCTGCCCAGGATGGCAGGGCAGAGAGGGGCACTGAGAAGAGTGGAGACCTTGGGGGGCAACACGCAATGAAGCCTGGGGGCTCAGCCGGCAGCACCCTTGTTGGAGCCAGTGAGCTGGGCCTTCAGGTTGGGGGGTGCACAGGGCAGAAGTGGAAGAGCCACCCCGCCTCAGGACAGGGTCCCGAGATCCCTGTCCCACATCTTCAGGCACAGTTAAGCAGGTCACTGACACGGTGCACATGTAAGGCGGCGCGAGACGATCCTGTTTAGGGTATGCATGGCTGTGGGGTCTGCCTCCCAGGTGGGTGAGGCACCAGAGACCGGGGGCTGCCTGTCTGTACCTGCGCTGTCACCAGGGGAGGCTGCCACCCTGCCTGCTTTGGGAAGGAGCCTCGAGGCCATCCATATCCCTGGTGGTGGAGATGGGGCATCAGATGCAAGCACCGGGAGGAAAGGTCCTGGGGCCAGGGCGCTCTCCGTGGTGCTGATCTTGGCTGGCAGGCACGGTCCTGTGCTGCCGGGGCATCCATCCACTCACCAGGGGACAGCAGGGCGGGGCCTCTGTGCTCTGCCCATCGCAGAAGGTGGTCACGTAGCTCCAGGTCCGGTCCCTTATGCTCCGCTGGCCTGTGGGTCTGGGGGGCTCGGGCCGTGGCCTCCTCCGGTCCTCCACAGCCTCCTCCTTCAAGAGCCGACTCACAATCTCCTGTTTCCTGTGCTTCTGCTCCTCCTCGAAGGCGCTGCAGGGAATGCTGTCTGGGCCGAGAGCCAGACATCCCCGACCCGAGAGGCTGGGCCCACTGGGCTCCAGGGGAGCAGATGAGGAGGCCCAAGGGTGGCTGGGCCAGAGACCCAGGGCGCCAAACTTAGGCTCTTGTGTCCCCGCTCTCCTAGTCCCCAGGCTGCTGGGGCCCAGCTGAGGCTCAGACCAGGGCAGCCTTGGATGGGAGGGTGCTGCTCTTCACTTGTCCCTCCCACGTGTCAGGACTGAGAGCCTCAGATGCTGAGGAGCTGCTCCCCGACCCCGGGACTCCTGCAGGCGGGGCGATGGTATGACTAGGAAACACTCCTAGCAGCAGGACCAGGAGGTCAGAGGTGGGCAGATGCTAACAGTGACCACAACGGGTGGGGCTAGGAAGCGGGGGGGGGGGGGGAAGGGATGAGCCTCCAGCAGGAAGAGGAGACATACAGCCTAGTGTGCAACGCTGGGCTGAGGTGGGAGAGGCGTGAACTCGCTCTAGCATCTTGGGAAGCCCTCCAGAAGACCCTTTTCTCTCAGAGCAGGCGCAGCCTGGGGACCTGTGAATGGGGACCTTGAAGGTCCAGGGATTCTGGGGGATGATGGAGTGCAGCATGGACTGAGGCATCACTGAGCACCTGAGACCAAAAAGTGAGCCCAGGTTACCCTTGCCTTCCAGGAGGGAGGAGAGGGCCGGTGGGGGGTGGGGCGTGCAGAGACAAAGGAGTGAGCCACTCGTCGTGGGGGCATGCCTGGTGGCAGAGTCAGGAGGGGCTGTGCTCTGAGGCCCAGGAGAGGTACCTTGCATGGGGTGGGGGTGGAGGGGAGATGCAGGGCGAGAGGCAGCCTCATTGGTTGTGGCAGAAGTGCCCCCGCTGTCCTGGGGTGCCCCCAGCATGCTCACCGATTCTGGGCCTCCAACTCCTGGCGCCTGCGCTGATGGCACAGGTGCTTGAAGGCGTCCCCACCTTGGGCCAGGATCGCCTTCTTCTCGGCCTGGGCCTTCTGTTCTGCCAGCTCTGTCTTGGCCTGGCCCCACGCTTGAAATTTCCGGAGTGTTTCCTTGGGAAAGGAGAACATGGAGGCTCCAGCGTCTGCAGGTGTATGCGGGCACACTGGAACTTATAGGGTGGGTGACCTTACACTGTACTAGAGACACAGGTGGTGAGGATGTCACCACTGCTCCTCCCGCACCCCCAGTTGCCTCTCTTGAAAATCCTCCAGGGCTTCCCTTGCAGATCCCTTCTCACATCCCTGGCCTAACTGACCCCCAGGCCCCACTTTCCCCAGGAAGGCCTGGGACCCCAGCACACAGCATGCTGAGCCTGAGAGGCTGTCCAAGGGCAGGTGGGCGCATGCAGTCCCACCTGGATCCTGGAAGGGCTCCTACCCGGTTGGCAGAGATACTGTTCTTCAGGGCCAGCACTGCGTCCATGCGCCTGCGCATGTGCTCTCGGGTCTCCAGCTCCTCCTTCTGCTCCTGCTCGCGGATCCTGAAGGGAGGGCCTGGTCATGACTTGAGCAGCCTCAAGGCTGGGAGAAGCCCCAAGGAAACAGCCAAGTGCAAGCGGGAAAGAGAGCTGGGCTGCACATGAGCCGCGAGAAAATGGTGAGATCAATTTCTCTAGACCGGTCCTTGTCTGAAAACAGCAGCTGTCAGCTCAAAACTGAAAACACAGATGACATGAGGGTTCAATGATAAAATCAAGAGAATTTCAACATAAAGGCAAGTGATCCACTTTCTCAGGCTTGCCCTTGGCGGGGGTGAGGTGGACACAAGGAGATTGGGGAGAAAGAAAGACGTACTTCCCCAGTGAGACCTTCAGGAACCTCAGGGCCTTCCGGTGATTCTTCTGGGCCTCCTCCACCAGCTTCTGCTGCCGGAGTCCAAGCTCCTTCTGCAGGTGCACACATCTCCTGCAGGGGCAGGGGGTGGGAAGGATGAGAACATGTGCTGTGGAGAAGGGGGGACAGAAACACGTGCTGTACAGACCCGGAGGGGACTGAGGCCAAATGCATGAGGGAGGACCCTGCACTGTGCCTGGCGGGGGCAGGGATATGGGGACCCCGCAGGTGTCCATGGGCTTAGATTCCACGGAAGCAGGAGATCTGGCGACAGGTAGAGTGGAAGCTGGAGGAAACCTGTGAAGGTGGGACGGGGGACAGGGACTCCCCTGGGGTGGGAGGTCAGGCCCCCTGGCCTGCAGCACACCTTGACCTCCTGCTCTGTGCTCGGAAGGGGCTGCCCCTGGGGAGTGGGCAGTGTCAGGCCTCAGGGAGGATGGGCTGAAGGAGTGGCCAGAGCAGAGAAAATGGCTGGGTGTCCAGGAGGAAGCCACTGTCAAGTCAGGGAGTGAGCATGGCTCCAGCCACTCTGGCAGGGGCTGGGAGGGTGGGCCTGGGTGGGTAGGCAGGGGAGGGGGTAGGCAGGACCCCAGGCCTGGACCCACCGGGCCCGCAGCAGCCGGTTCCGCTCTGCCTTCCTCGAGGCCCCCATCTCCCGGTGCAGCTGCTTGGCTGCCCGCTCCTGAAGGCCTCTCCTGGCGGCTGCAGCCTCCTCTTGGGCTGACTTGCGGGCATCCTCCAGCTGCCCCTCCTGGACCTCGATCTGCCACAGGGCGCTCCTGGCAGGCGGGGGTTTTCACGTCAGCCAGGGCTGGGAGACTGGGCTGCCCCTCTGAGCTGTGGCCACTCCAGGGATGTGGCACTGCATCTGACCAATGACACCCGGGCCCCTGCCACCCGCAGCTCTGCTCTCTGGGTGCAGGGGAGCAGAGGCCCCACCACATGGTGCCCACCCTCTTACCTGCCTCTTACCATGCCCCACCCCCCCGACCCCCCATGATACAGGCTCCTTGCAGCAGGGTGTTCTGGGATTTTACTCACTGATGACACCTAAGTGCTGGGATCAACCCCTAAGTGCTGGGATCAGGGTCTGGCACTCAGCAGGTGCTCGGTGACAGTGAGTGACTCTGTCTGAGCTCCCAACTTCCAAGGTCAGGTGTGCCCATGGCGCTCCAGATGGAGTGGCACATGTGCACCCCCAGAGGACAGCCTTGGGGACAGCTGACACTTGCTCTGTGGCATGCCCATGCTCAGCCCACACTGCGAGTTGGGGGGCTCGTCGACATCCCTGTGGCCTGAGGTGCCCTTGATTCTGGGCACACAGACTCCAGCAGCAACACCGAGGGCCCTGAAGGCACATCCCCGTGAGTACAGGTTCAAGGGCGACTTCTGGTTGGTCACAGGCCCAGGAGAGGGCTGCCAGGGGTCAGCATGTGACAGCCCTGGTGTGGCTGCTGTGGGCACAGGCTTGGACACACTGACCCAGAGGTGGTGGCTGGCTCAGGGAAGCGCCAAGCAGTGGACAGGTCTATTTACGAAGGCTTGGTGCCCACGGAGCAACGTCTGAGGAAGAACCAACAATGAGGCCATGGAGCTGGAAGCTGAAGCTGTTGACTTCACCAGAGGACAGAGGGGCCACTATGCTGTCCAAGGGGGACATGACTGGGTCATGGAACTGGGTGGGCTTCCAACAGGAGCCAGGAGAGGCCTGGGCAGCCCTGCTTAGCCGTGACGCAAACAGCAGTGGACTCTGCAGCCATGAAGGGAGGTGCCTTGTGGCTGCTGTGTAGGGAGGAGGAGTGGGCGCAAGGCAGGCCGGTGCTGCTAACGGATGGGACGCACGAGGGAACATCTGAGGGGACATCTGATGTGCGTTTTCTTGCATGTAAATTAGACCTTAGCTGATTAGTAAGAAAGTATGTGGGCACTGGCCACGCCCACATGAGGAGGGGCAAGCAGCTGGGCTCCCTGGGTCAGGGCCTGAGGAGCAGGCAGCTGGGCATGGTCAGCAGACTGGCACTTGGTGGGAGGAGAAATGAGTGAAAACACAGAGGAAGATGAACGACAAGTTTCTGAAGGTCAGAGAAGAGACAGGACAGATCAGACAGGAGATGAGGGTGAGCCTTTGAAGGTCAGAGAAGAGAGAACAGGTCAGACAGGAGACGAGGGTGAGCCTCTGGTTTTGTTGGAGCTGGACTTCCAGGCATGAACTCCTGTTTCAGCAGACACACAGAAGAACATGTGCTTCCCAGTTCTGTCTGAAAGACAGCCTGGAGCAGTGGGTCCCCCTGGTACCTACCCTGGATCCCTAAACACCATTCTCTCCGCAAGACACCAGGTTCTGGGCACACATGGCAGGTTCAGGGCTGGGAAACAATAAATAAGCAAGCCTAGAACTTGTTATTACCCCCAGAAAGTGCTGGAAGAATGACAGGGAGCCAGCTTGAAAGAGGTACCACTGGCCAAACTGGGGATGATGGGAGCATCGAAACAAATGAAGATGGAGCAGGAACAAGTCACTGAGCAGAAAAGAAGTTGGAGAGTCTGCGCTGACACAGAAAGATGTGAAGACAGCATTGCTCTCTACAGCAGGATGAGAACTCGCACACTTAGAAAGACTCACAGAATTAGAACACTGCTCGAAAGGACCTCCCTGGCGGTCCAGTGGTGAGGACTCCGCTCCCACCACAGGTGGTCAGGGAACTAAGGTCCCACACGCCACACAAAAAAAGTAAGAATGAAAATCGCCCTTTGGCAGCCATCATCATAACCGATTCAAGAGAGAAACATCAGTAAATGCAAAACAGGAGCATGAGAGGGGCGGGGAGGTGCTGTCCAGGCTCACACAGTGCACCACAAGTTCCAGCAAGTTCCCACAGGAAAAGCGTGGCAGTGCAGAAGGAACCCTGCAGACCGCGTCTCCATCAAGGGACTGAAATCTCCCCCCGCAGAAAAGGGAACAGTGGCCATCAGGACCCTTGCTGGGGGGCACCAGGTGGGGGATCCTAGGCCGCTGTCCTGAGGCGACATCACACAAAGGCAACTTGGGGGGCCCTTCCGGGGGCGAAATCTTCAGAAATATTGAGGTCAGAAGGTCTTTCCTACTGGAAGCAGGACGACCCTCTGTAACCACCCCAGGGGGGACCTTCTTGCTGTAAAGTGTCACCAGATAATGGGGGGAAGGGGACACTGGGGATTCTTTGTGCTGTTTCTGCAAGTCTTCTGTAAACTTGAAATTCTTTCGAAAGTTAGAAGCTTTAAAAAATGAAATGGACGATACAGTGGACAAAGGCAGGGCCGCCAGGGGTGTCCCAGGCGGGGGAGGAGCAGCCCAGGTGCTGGCTGGCGCACAGCGGGGCTGCCAGGACAAGCTCCAGGTGGAGCATCTCTCTAGGGGGTGGGGTCTGGGGGGATGCTTGTAGAAAAGGCATAAAGATTTAAAAATCATTTTGGTTGTTCCATGGTGGCACAAAGAGCAGGAAAAAAAAAATCAGAAGAAGCTGATTTCATGGTTCCTAAGAACTCAAACAAACGTGGAGAAAATGAAAAACACTGAACAAAAAGGGAAGTCTTGACTACCCTTCCATTTTTAGGCAGCTTGAAAGTCAAGCACCAAGTGTGGGTCTCTGTCTCAAGGCCCCACCACCAGCCCCAGAAGGCCTGGACTCACTCGCTTTGCTGTAGCACCGCGGTCATCCGTGCCTGCAGGTCCCGCTCATTCTCCAGCTCCGAACACAGGCGCTGCAACGCTGCCTCCAGGCGTCCCATGGCTGCCCTGGGGACCGCAGGGACAGCGGCAGTCAGGGCCTTGGGGTTGCCAACCCCCAGCCAGCCATGCCTTCACCTGATTTTTCACTTGCAGGAGATGAGTGGTCAGCGGGGTGGGCAGAAATGTGGCTGAAGGCAGGCTTCTACTGGGCCTACCCTCACTGATCTGACCATGTTGCCTTTACCGGCTCCGCTGGCCTCTCTAACAAGGATGGGGAGCTGGCTCCTGGTTGCCAGATCCTCAGAGCAGCAGGCCCAGCCTGCTTTTGGCCCAGGAAGGACTGAGCATACTCACTTGCCAACCAGAAGCATCTCGAGGACAAAAGCCACCAAGAGACCCCCTTGGCCAAGCCCCCCTTGGTGGGGGGTCGCTTCAAGAAATCCCCTTGAAATTTCTACTTCAAGTCCCTCTGACCCCCAGTCATCTGAGCCCAGTTATGCTCTGATGAATGGGGTGGGTGGGGATGGCATAGGACACACAGATACACCACCCCTGCCCCTAAATACCCCCTCTAAGGACAGAAGTGGGTGGGGTCATCTCTATAAGAATGGCCTTGAGTGGCACTGACCAGATGGCTCTGGTCTGTAGGCCCGTGACCTGGTGCCATCTGGGGCGCTGTGCTATTGCTCCTCCCCACCCCTACCTAGCCCACCCTGGTGTTCCTGCTCCAGGGCCGTGTGGCTGCTGTTTCTATCACTCAGGTCCCAGCCTGTGGGTCGCCTTCTCAGGGAGGGCCCCCTGGACATCTGTATCAAAGTGACCGCCCTCCTGGGTCGTGGCCACCTGCCTCCTGGTGTCTGCTGCAGCTGTCAGATTCCCACAAGGGCAGGAGATGGGTTCATCCCTTGCCACCCGGGCGCAGCGGGCACTAGATGCGGGTAACAACTGGGTGGACACAGCTCCTTGCTCACACACCGGCCCCAAGGGCCCACCTCCAACCTCCGACCTACATGTTGTTGGCTGCCCTCTCCGCAGCCATCTCGGCAGCCACGCTCTCCTGCTGCTTGACCAGGAGTTCCATCCTCCTGCGACAGGCACGTAGCTCCCCCCTGGAAGTTGAGCGAGAACCAGGGTGAGTGGTCCCATGTACCCCAGGCCTCAGTCTCCCTCTCCTTGAGTGGGACAGGCCCGGGGCGGCTGACACAGCCTCTCCTCCTCCATCTCACACATTCAGGAGTGAAGTTTCATGTCATCCACATGGCAGTGTCACTGCTGGTCAGATAGGAGTGGAGGGCAGGGAACCCCCACGGCCAGGGCACCTGCACAGCCCGGGGCAGGGGACCAACTGGCCCACTCACCTTGTCTTCTGGATGAAAAGGTCCTTCTCTTCATGCAGCTGGTCCAGGTGTCTCAAGTCCCTGCGCAGCAGGGAGGCCTGCATTTTTTCCTGGGCTGTCAACCTCAGCTTCTGCTTGTCCTTGCTCTGCTCTATTCCTGGACTTCATGTGGAAAGGACACCTGCCACCCTTGTGTGGGGGCCATGTCCCCCCACCGTACTGTCCAGAACACAGAGGTCCCCTCACCCTGTCCTCACCCGGGTCAGTTACCAGGAACTCCCCAGGCCGGCCTTCTGCTCAGCCTCCCTTGGGACACAGTCCAGCACAACCTCCGGGTCCTCCAGCTCCTCTGTGTCTAGACGGCAAGCAAGAGAAAGCAGATGGAGACCCTCAAGCCTGAGGCTCCTGGATAAATCCCGACAGGTGCAGCGGTTCTCAAAACATGGCCCAGGGAACCCTTTCTAGGGATCGGCACTTCAAAGCTATTTTCATAACTATAGCAAGACACTACGTGTCTCTTCCACCCTGAGCTCGGTGAGTGTGGCGTGAAGTTGACAGGGTAACAGGGGTCTCCAAATAGAGGAAATACACTGCAAGTGTCAGACATTTTTTATCTCTCCCTTAAGCAGCAGGAGGAAACAAACTACAAGTATCAGATTTTTTTTCCTTCTCTATACAAAATTAAAAGGAGGTTTCTCTTAAAATTCTGTGTTGCCATGATGACACCTGGTTCCACCTGAACTTAACTTTTCTCAAACCTTGAGCTAACCAATGAGTTTTTCTTACGTAAATGTTTTTCTTAAACTATGTTAATGAAACTATATATTTGCTTTGGAATTTGCCTTTCTTCAAAATGGTTCCACCTAAGACTAACTTTTTTCTTTTCTCAAACCTTGGGCTGATAATAGCTCAACAAACCAGTATTCATATCAGTTGTTTTACGGCTGGGGGGAGGATACACCTCAGGCTGTCCTATCTCAAAAATGTGTGTTGTGGGAGAGGGGCCTGGTGAAACTCCCTCAGCCTTGAGGTGTGTCTCTCTTATCTGATTAATACCTTTCTAACAGACATAAAACAGCTTGTTAAAACTAGCAAGGGGGGCGCTCTTTCTGCCCCCTTCTGATGTCTATGTCAGAAGCTTTGTCTATCTCTTTTCTACTTTAATAAAATGGTATTACACAAAAGCCCTGAGCGATCAAGCCTTGTCACTGGGCCCAGGTTAAGTCCCTCTCCTCCGGAGGCCAAGAATCCTGGCGTCTTTCACGGCTCAGCAACAACCTTTCAAAGTTTTCCAGAGGCCATATGACACAGGACACCACACCAGACTAGCGAGAGGCAGACGTCTGCTCTTAGGCCAGGCTCTGCATGTTACACCCAGCAGGTTCATTGCTGCTATTTTAAGTGAGGAAATAAATTTTTTTTTTAGCTTTAGTTCTTAATGCAGTAAACATTGAAAGGTATAACTGATGTAAACCAGAGTTCTTTGGGTCTTCAGTAATTTTTTAGGAATATAATGGAGTTTCCTGACAAAAAAGTGTGAGAATTATCGCCTTTGAGAATCACTGCCAATTTCCAGCAAAACACGGCTTATCTCCAGTCCTTCATTAGAGTTCAGCAAAAATGACTGAAAAGTTCTGAAAGGCATGAATCTATAGTCATGAGATGGGGGGCAGTAGGAGGGAGAAGGCAGCACAGCATAAGGGCAGGGGCTCTCAGGCATGGAGGTGGGTCCTAGGGGGGCAGGGATTTCAGTGTCCCTGTAAAGCTATCCTGCTGGTGTCCAACACTAGCCCAAACCAAAGCACATCTTAGAGGAATTGCAGATCATAGGACTTTTTTTTTTTTTAATCCAAAAGTTTCCAGGAAAATAAAACAAGAACAGATCACATTCAAAGGACTGGAGTAAACATGGCACCAGATTCCTCGACAGAGGCGCTGGAAACCACAGTCGCCACCTTCATGGTCTCAGCCACACGGACCCTTCCTCCAATTAAAGACAGAATACTATAGGCTGCCTTTTCGAGAAAAATGTGAGCTTAAAAAAATGTAGTTTCTGTGAAAAAAAGGGAATTAAAGGGTCCCTATTAAGCCCACCCTGTGCCTTCTCTGCTGTGAAATGTATGTTCTTTGTGAGGGGACCCTTTTAAATTACCGTCTTCCACGAGTGGCTTGTCATCCAAAAGCTTCTTGTCTTCTTCCATCCTGGGGCAAAATCAGCTGCAAAAAGTTTACAAAGTACAGAGATGGATTTAAAAAACATTGAAAAAAAAACTGGATTTCAAAGAATTAACCATTTCTCCTCTAAAAAGACATTAAGAAGATGAAGAGAGGCCACAGAATATGAGAAATTATCTGCAGTACACAGATCTGAGGAAGGTCTCACACCTAGAATATTACAGACATGTAAGGATTAGATCAGCAGAAAAGACGGTCTACAATCAAAGGGGGACCCTCAATGGGTGGGGTGGGGGCAAAGTCGTAGTGCATCAAGACCCACGCCTGGGGGGATCCCCAAATTGAAGGACCACCATAATTGCAGAGGTTCTCCCCAAGGAATGGGGTCCAAGCCCCATGTCAGGCTCCCCATCCTCGGGGTTGGCACCAGGAAGACAGGCCCCTGGACATCTGGCTTTGAAGGTCAGCATGGACTTCCCTTTGGGAGAGGAAGAGGGCTGCGGGAATAGCAACACTGCTCTTAGAGGACTTGCACAAAGTCCCACACACTCGGGGCCCCAAGCAGAAACAGGAAACTGACAGGAGCCTGGGCCAGACCCACTGCTGACCTCAGGAAACCTGGAGAGGCCGGAGGTGCGGGCAGCTCACCCTGGGAACAGGGATGCTGCCGGCAGCTGTTCTTGGGGAGCTGGTTCCAACATTTGGACACAGGGCAGCGAGTGCCACGTCACACTCCTCCCTCCGGCTTATCAGTGCCAAGACCCGGCCCGCACACCAGTGAACTGACACACCTACTCCAGGACCCCCAGGCCCTGCTGCCAGGCCCACCATTGGCTTGACACCAATTCTGGAAGCCCTGGGCCCCAGCCCTGCCCTCCAATGGGCAGATGCCAGACCAGAACTACCACAGCCCTACGCCATGCCATGTCAGAACCCAGCTTGTCCACCTGCAGGCCAACATCAGCTCCAAGACACCTCAGCCAGCCACCCCAGGATCTAGTCCCACTCACCTGCAGGCCAACATCAGTTTGGGACACTTCAGCCCCACCCACCAGTGGCATGTGTACATAAACACACACACACACACACACACACACACATCTGGGCCTCCTTAGTGGCTCAGGTGGTAAAAAATCTGCCTGTGATACAGGAGACTGAGGTTCAATCCCTGGGTCAGAAAGATCCCCTGGAGAAGAGAATGGCCACCCACTTAATAGTCTTGCTTGGAGAATTCCATGAACAGAGGAGCCTGGTGTGCTACAGTCCAAGGAGTTGCAACTGGACAACTAACACACACATATACACACTGCTATATATGAGCCTCATGGTAACCACAAACTAAAAATCTGTAATAGATACACACATATAAAAGAGAAAGGAATCCAGAGAAAACACTAAAGATAGTCATCAAATCATAAGAGAGGAGAACAAAAGAAGAAAAGAACAAAATAGAACTAAAAACACAGCCCTCAAACAACTAACTAAATAGTAAGAAGTACATACCTATCAGTAACTACTTTAAATGCAAATGGACTAAATGCCCTAATTAAAAGACACAGAGTGACTGAATGGGCCCACATATATGCTGCCTCATAGCTCAGCTGGTAAAGAATCTGCCTGCAATGCAGGCACCTCCAGTTCAATTCCTAGGTCGGAAAGATCCCCTGGAGAAGGGACAGGCTACCCACTCCAGTATTCATGGGCTTCCCTGGTGGCTCAGATGGTAAGGAATCTGCCTGCAATGAGAGAGACCTGGGTTCGATCCCTGAGTTGGGACTATCTGGGTTGGGAAGATCCCTGGAGGAGGGTATGGCAACCCACTCCAGTAAAGAGCTTCCCTGGTAACTCAGCTGGTAAAGAAGCCACCTGCAGTGCAGGAGACCCTGGTTCAATTCCTGGGATGGGAAGATTCCCTAAAGAAGGGATAGGCTACCTACTCCAGTATTCTTGGGCTACCATGATGGCTCAGATGGTAAAGAATCCACCTGCAATGCAGGGAGACCTGGGTTTGATCCCTGGGTTGGGAAGATCCCCTGGAGAAGGGAATGGCTACCCACTCAAGTATTCTTGCCTGGAGAATTCCATGGACAGAGGAGCCTGGCAGGCTAGAGTCCATGGGGCCACAAAGAGTTGGACACAACTGAGAGACTTTCACTTCACAAGAGACTCACTTCAGATCTAGAGACACATACAGACTGAAAGACATGATGGGAGAAAGTATTCCATGCAAAATGGAAATGAAAAGAAAGCTGGGTTATCAATAGTTATATCAGACAAAGTAGACCTTAAAACAAAGACTGTTATAAGAAACAAAGAAGGACCTTACATAATGATCGAAGGATCAAACCAAGAAGATTAACAATTGTAAACAAATATGCGCCCAATATAGGAGCCCCTAAAGACATAAAGCAAGTACCAATAGCAACAAACACAAAAGGAGAAACTGATAGTAATACAATAATAGTTAATGTAAGGGGGGACTTTAACGCCCCACTTACATTAATGGACAGGTTGTCCAGACAGAAAATCAATAAGAAAACACTGACCTTAAATGACACATTAGACCAAACGAACTTAATAGATCTATATAAAACATTCCATCCAAAAATAGCACATAATTTCAAGTGTACAAGAAACAGTCTCTAGGGCATATTACAGGATAGGCCACATATCAAGTCTCAACAAATCTAAGAAAATTTAAATCATATCAGGCATCCTTTCTGACCTCACAACTATGTGACTAAAAATCAACTACAAGGAAAAAACCACAGGAAACACAAACACGAGGAGGCTAAACAATACACTACTAAACAACAAATGGATCACTGAAGAAATCAAAGAAGAAATAAAAAATTTCTTCTAGGGACAAATGAAAACAAACCAACAAAATCCAAAATCTGTGGCATTCAGCAAAAGCAGTGATAGGATGTAAGTTTATAGACATACAGGCTTACCTTGGGAAACAAGAGAAATCTCAAATAAACAGCCTAAACACACACCTGAAGCAATTAGAGAAAGAACAAACAAAACCCATTTAGCAGAAGGAAAGAAATCATGAAGATCAGAACAGAAATAAATGAAATAGAGACTTAAAATAAAAAATATCAATGAAACTGAGCTGGTTCTCTGAAAAGATAAACAGAATTGATAAATCTTGAGGCCAACTCATCAAGAGAAAAACAGAGAGGGCTCAAATCTAGAAATCAGAAGTAAAAAAGAAGTTACAACCAGAAATACAAGTCAATGCAACAGAATAGAAAGCCCAGAAATAAAGTCACACATTTATGGTTAATGATGGTGACTGCAGCCATGAAATTAAAAGACACTTGAAAGGAAAGTTATGATCAACCTACATAGCATATTAAAATGCAGAGACATTACTTTGCCAACAAAGGTCCATCTAGTCAAGACTATGGTTTTTCCAGTGGTCATGTATGGATGTTAAGAATTGGACTGTGAAGAAAGCTGAGCGCTGAAGAATTGATGTTTTTGAACTGTGGTGTTGGAGAAGGCTTTTTTTTTTTTGGAGAAGAATTTTTTTCAATTGGAACTAATTCCTTTATTAAATAAGCTTCACTTGGGAGCTGACTGCCAAAGACCTCAGGAGAAAATGCATCTAGCTTTTGCAGAGATCAACACAGTTCAGCAATGCCCAAGCTCCTCTTACAGAGAGGTGAACCTCAGCTTAGAGGAAGGGCTGAGGAGCCTTCCACACTGAAGGTGACATGGAGAAGACATAGTAATCACATGAGAGCCAGTCCAGGAGCAAACCTAGTGCATGGCCACCTGCTGCTTCCCTGTGCCCTGCCAGGAGAGTGCTGCAAAGCAGAGGCATCTGGGTTCCCAAGCGGGCACCAGCAACACCTCCAAGGCAGACCTGAGGAACCTGAGGATGAGGGTCCAAAAGTTAGCCTCCCTGCAGAGGCTAACAGTCTGATCAGGAATAAAAGTAGACGGCAGTGGGGTCGTGGTGTGTGTGTGTTCACACACACGTGTCTGACTCTGCAACCCCATGGACTGTAGCCCACCAGGCTCCTCTGTCCATGGAATTTTCCAGGTAAAAATACTGGAGTGGGTTGCCATTTCCTTCTCCATGGAGAAGACTCTTGAGAGTCCCTTGGACTGCGAGGAGATCCAACCAGTCCATCCTAAAGGAGATCAGTCCTGGGTGTTCATTGGAAGGACTGATGCTGAAGCTGAAACTCCAGTACTTTGGCCACCTCATGCAAAGTTTACACTCATTTGGAAAGACCCTGATGCTGGGAGGGGCTGGGGGCAGGAGGAGAAGGGGTCGACAGAGGATGAGATGGCTGGATGGCATCACCGACTCGATGGATATGA
The DNA here is from genome assembly GCF_023699985.2 of Odocoileus virginianus. Classification (NCBI taxonomy): domain Eukaryota; kingdom Metazoa; phylum Chordata; class Mammalia; order Artiodactyla; family Cervidae; genus Odocoileus; species Odocoileus virginianus. The sequence goes on from NC_069684.1 coordinate 28,748,412, forward strand.
GTTTGGGTGGACTCCGGGAGTTGGTGATGGACAGGGAGGCCTGGTGTGCTGCGATTCATGGTGTAGCAAAGAGTTGGACATGACTGAGCAACTGAACTGAACTGAACTGAATCTACAACAAAGGAGGTAAGAATATACAATGGAGAAAAGACAGTCTCTTCAATAAATGGTTCTGGAAAAACTGAACAGTTACATGCAAAATAATGAAATTAGAACTCTCATACCACACCAAAAAATGAATTAAAAATGGATTAAAGACCTAAATATAAGACTGGATACTATAAAACTCTTAGAGGAAAATACAGGCAGAATACTCTTTGACACAAATTGCAACATCTTTTTTGAACCACCTGCTAGAGTAATGAAAATAAAAACAAAAATAAACAAATAGGACTTAATTGAACTTTAAAGCTTCTGCACAGCACAGAAAAGGAAACCATAAACAAAAAGAAAAGACAGCTCAGAGAATGGGAGAAAATATTTGCAAATGAAGCAACCAAGGAATTCATCTCCAAAATGTACAAACAGCTTATGAAGCACAATATAAAAAGCAAACAACTGGGGAGTGCCCTGACAGTTCAATGGTTAGGATACTGTGCTTCCACTGTAGGGGGCACGGGTTCAATCCCTAGTCGCTTGGTCAGGGAAGTAAGATCCTGCACGCTTGCAGCATGGCCAAAACAACACACACATACACACACAAAACCCCACAAACAAACCCAATAAAAAAATGGGCAGACCTAAATAGACATTTCTCCAAAGAAGAAATACAGATGGCCAACAAACACATGAAAAGATGCTCAACATCACTAATTATTAGAGAAATGAAAATCAAAAACTATATGAGGTATCACCGCACATTGTAAGAATGGCCATCATCAAAAAGCATACAAATGATAAATGCTAGAGAGGGTGTGGAGAAAAGGGAACCCTCCTGCACTGTTGGTGGAAATGTAAATTGGTATAGTCACTATGAAGAATAGTATGGAAGTTCCATAAAAACTGAAAATAGGGCTACCTTGTGATCCAGCAATCTCACTGGTGGGCATCTATCTAGAGAAAACCATAATTTGAAGATACATACATCCCAGTGTTCGTAGCAGCACTATATACAATAGCCAAGACATAGAAGCAACTTAATGGTACAGTGACAGATGAATGGAAAAAGAATATGATGGAATATTACTCAGTCTTTAAAAAAGAATGAAATAATGCCATTTGCAGTGACATGGACCGAGAGACATCCATTCTAAGTGAAGTAAGTCAGAAAAAGATGAATATCATATGATCTCACTTATATGTGGCATCTAAAAAAACACAATACAAATGAAATTATTTACAAAATAGCAACAGACTCACAGACTTTGAAAACAAACTTATGGTTACCAAAGGGGATACATGGCAGGAAGAGATAAAGTAGGAGTTTGGAATTAACATACACACAATCATATATGTAAAATAGACAATTAATAAGGATCTACTATATAGCACAGGGAACTATACTCAATATTCTGTAAAAAATTATATGGGAAAAGAATCTGAAAAAGAATGGATATATGCATATCTGAATCACTTTGCTTTACAACCTGAAACTAACACAACACAGTAAATAAACTATACTTCAACAGAAAAATTAGGGGACTTCCCTGGTGGACCAGTGGTTAAGAATCTGACTTTCAGTGCAAGGAATGTGGGTTCAATCTCTGTCAGGGAACTAAGATTCCACATACTGCTGGGCAACTAAGTCTGAGCACCCCAACTATAGAGCCCACATGCAGGACCCCATGCACCGCAACTAGAGAGAAGCCTGTGTGCCACCATGAAGAGCCTGTGCACTGCAACTAAGACCTGATGCAGCCAAAAATAAATAAGTAAATGAATAATTCTAAAAATTGTAAAATAAAAAAATAAAAAATGTTACAATGGCATCATAGAAATACAAAGCACCATAAGAGATTTCCACAAAAAGCTATTAAAAAAAATACTGCCAACAAACAAAACTCCAGGAGCAGATGGCTTCACGGGTGAATGCTACCAAACATTAAAGAGAAGAGTTAACACTTATCCTTCTCAAACTATTCCAAAAAAATGCAGAGGAAGGAATTCTTCTGAACTCATTCTATGAGGTCAGCATCACCCTAATACTAAAACCAGACAAAGATATACACAAAAATTATGGGTCAGTATCATTGATGAATATAGATGCAAATATCCTCAACAAAATACCAGCAAACTGAATCCAAGATTATTTAAAAGGATCACACACCACGATCAAGCGGGATTTATCCCAGGGATGCAAGGATGTTTCAGTATCTACAAATCAATAAATGTGAATACTCATTAGAAGGACTGATGCTGAAACTGAAGCTCCAATACTTTAGCCATCTGGTGTGAAGGAGCTGACTCACTGGAAAAGACCCAGATGCTGGGCAAGATTGAAGGCAAAAGGAGAAGGGGGCAGCAGAGGATGAGATGGTTAAATAGCATCACTGACTCAATGGACATGAATTTGAGCAAACTCTGGGAGATAGTGAAGGATAGGGAAGCTTGGTGTGCTACAGTCCATGAGGTTGCAGAGTTGGACATGACTTAGCGACTGAACAAAACAACACAGTCAAAGGCTTTAGTGTAGTCAATGAAGCAGATGTAGATATCTTTCTGGAATTCCCTTGCTTTCTCTATAATCCAACAAATGTTGGTAATTTGATCTCTGACTTCTCTGTCTTTTCTAAGCCCAGTTTGTACATCTGGAAGTTCTCAGTTCATATACTGCTGAGGCCTAGCTTGATGGATTTTGAGCATTACCTTGTTAGCAAGCGAAATCAGTGCAGTTGTATGGTAGTCTGAACATTTTTTGGCATTGCTCTTCTTTGGGATTGGAATGAAAAAACTTTTTCAGACCTGTGACCACTGCTGAGTTTTCCCAATCAGCTGACATTTGAGTCAGCTGTCAGTTAAAATGAGTGCAGCATTTTAACAAAATCATCTTTTAGGATTTTAAATAACTCAGCTGGAATTCCATCAGCTCCACCAGCTTTGTTCATAGTAAAGCTTCCTAAGGTCCAGTTGAAGTTACTCTCCAGGATGTCTAGTTCTAGGTGAGTGATCACACCATCATGGTTATCTGGGTCATTAAGATCTTTTTTGTATAGTTCTTCTGTGTATTCTTGCCAATTCTTCTTAATCTCTTCTGCTTCTGTTAAGTCCTTGCCATTTCTGTCCTTTATTGTGCCCATCATTGCATGAAAGTTTCTCTTGATAACTCCAAATTTCTTGAAGAGATATGTAGCCTTTCCTGTTCTACTGTTTTCCTCTATATCTTTGAATTGTTCATTGAAGAAGGCTTTCTTATCTCTCCTTGCTATTCTTTGGAACTCTGAATTCAGATGGGTAAATCTTTCCCTTTCTCTATTGCCTTTTGTTTCTCTTCTTTTCTCAGCAATTTGTAAGGCCTTGCAGACAACCACTTTGCCTTCTTGAACTTCTTTTTCTTTAGGATGATGTTGGTCACTGCCTCCTGTACAATGTTACAAACTTTTGTCCATAGTTTTTCAGGCACTGTGTCTACCATATCTAATCCCTTGAATCTGTTTGTCACCTTCACTGTATGATCATAAGTGATTTGATTTAGGTTATACCCGAATGGCCTAATGGTTTTCCCACTTACTGCAATTTAAGTCTGGATTTTGCGATAAGGAGCTCATGAGCTAAGCCACAGTCAGCTCCAGGTCTTGTGTTCCCTGACTATATAGAGCTTCTCCATCTTCGACTGCAAAGAATATAATCAGTCTGATTTTGGTATTGACCATCTGGTAATGTCCATGTGTAGAGATGTTTCTAGTGTTGTTGGAAAGGGTGTCTGCTATGACCAGTGTGTTCTCCTGACAGAACCTGTTAGCCTTTGCCCTGCTTCATTGTGTACTCCAAGGCCAAATTTGCCTGTTGCTCCAGGTATCTCTTGACTTCCTACTTTGCATCCCAGTCCCCTGTGATGAAAAGAACATCCGGGGAGGAACAAGATGGTGGAGGAGTAGGTGGGTGTGGAGTACATCTCTCTCCATGGATACATCAGGAATACACCTTCAGACACAGAAGTGCTTGCAGAACACCAGCTGAGAGCGGACAGGAGTACCTGACCAGTAGAAAAGAATATATAGAACCATGCAAAACTCGGTAGGAGGAAGGAACTAGGGGGGAAAAACAGGAGTGTTAGTAGGACTGGACCTGCCCTTGGTGGGTGGGAGAACTGAAGAAGGGGTCCAACCCCCACATCGGGGCAATTGTCTGAGTCAGAGGAGAAACATTTATTAAGGCTGAGAGTGAAACAGCTGATCTGTGACAGCCTAAATGGAACGAGAATCAGACAGTACTTGCCGCAGCCATACATATCCCAGACATGGGGGCAGGTCCCCTAGAAGGTGCAGCGCCTGGGAGCTGGGGCTTAGGGATTGTGGAGCAGTCCCAAGGTGAGGCCTGCTATTGACTGCAGAGAGGGCCAAAGGGACGTGAGGGAGAAGACTGTGGTGGGAAATGCCTTTGGAGGAAAGCCAGGCAGCCATGGAAGTAAGGTGATACTGTTGAGTCATGTGTAGGGGGTGGAGCCATTACTCTAGCCTCTTTCTTCCCACAGGCCAGCAAAGGCAGCTGAACAATAGAGAGGCTGTCCAATCAAGCACCTGACGCACCAAACTGCAGAGGAGGACCCCACCCAGGGTACCCCTTTCAGTGCCTAATTCGTGGAACAACAGAGAAGGACCCCAGGCAAGGGATCCCTCTAAGTGCCTGAATGGGCAGGGCTACAGAGAAAGATTAGGCAAAGAGGCCTTCTGATCACCAGCTGCCAGATGCTCAAAAAAAAAAAAAAAAAAAAACTCTGATAGGGCCATAACCCTGCAGCTGAGGCAGTCTGTGTCCCTGCATACTTGGCGCGCCAGGATCCCTGCAACCCAAGCAGCTGTGCCACCTTCTTGCTCAACCCTCACTGGGGCAGAGCTGCTACAGGCAAAAAAAGTCTTACATCTATGCATGCAGGGTTGCTTGGGTTGTGTCCAACTCTTTGCAACCCTGTGGCCTGCTAGGCTTCTCTGTCAGTGGGGTTCTCCAGGCAAGAATACTGGAGTGTACTGTCCAATACTGGTTGCCATACTCTTCTGTCAGAGAATGTTTAACAGGAGGATTCCTGTGTGCTGTCTTCTGTCTCTCATAAATCCTCTGTTCCTTATCAGCTCCTGGTAACAGGAATGAGGGCAACGGCATGCTGCTCCCAGGACTGAGGTCACAGGATGAGACACATGCATGGATTTCCTTCAGTAAACATTCTCCTTACAACAAAACTGCTTAGTCACAACCCTCTTTCTTGAGATATGGATTGTCTTCTGACCTTATGACCACTGTTTATTCCTTGTTCCCTTGATAATGGTTGCTATACATTTGGTTTTCTGATCTTTATCATTGTCAAAAGAAATTCCTTGTACAACAGCGTATATATACTCACAGAAAGATCATTAAAACACCCTTGCTCCACCAGAGACTTGGGTCCCTGTGTCTTTCTTTCTCTCTCTCTCCCTCCAGCTAATTCTCTGGAGTGTGGAAACCTGCCGAGCTCACTCTCCTGCCTGGACTTTCAAGACCTCTTCGAGAGGGTGACCTGTGCCTCTGTGAGTGGTACAAGCCCTGTCCTAGGGCTTTATTGGTTCTCTGCATAAGCCAGAGAATATTAGCTTCTTTCTCTTTCACTTTCTTATCATCAACTCTGGACCACCAGGTTCTGGTCCATTAAAGGACCCCAACACCCTTCTAGAGCACTGTATTTCCTGATGCCCTAGCTGCTAGCTCCCCTGAATGCCTGGTGCTGGCAGAACCTCTGCAACCCAAGCAGCCGCACCACCTCCACACCTGGCTCTCACAGGGACAAACCCAAGTCCTCCAGGGCAGCCTCAGGAGCAAACCCCAGTGGATGACCCACATTCAGAGGTGGAAATAAAACCACAATTGAAACCCAGGGGCACTGTGGCCAAGGAAGAAGACCCAAAACCTTCCTACCAGCTGTACAAGCTTCAGATTAAATCTACACAATCAACTAGGCAGACTCTGTTTCTATTGAATATATGAAAGGACACTGAAAGCTCCTATAAAAGAAAACACATTAGTTATGATAGCTGTGGACATTGGAGGCAAGATCACACAGGAGTAGAACCAGATTAAAGTCTGAGATGCCCCCAAAGAGGATCCAGAGACCAGCACAGTGTTGGGAGAGCATCCCAGGGAGGCAAGATGGACTGTGACTCCCAGTGAAGGAAAGGAAGCTGACAGCGGAAACTCAAGTAAAACACTTATTATTCTTATATTTTGACTTGTTCTGTAGTTTCTTTTGGATTTTTTATCTTTCTTTTCTTTTGTCTTCTGTTGTAGTTGTTGATTTATTAGCACTATGAAATCTAATTAAACTTTTGAGTTTTTTTTCCAGTCACACTTTTTATTGCTGTTATAAACCTCTGCCTCTAAGTTGGCCTTTAACTATAGAGTTCTATGGAGTTCTATAGAGGTTTCCTTTTTTATTTAATTAAAAAAATTTTTAAACCAATTATGACATTTTCTACATTTAGTCTTTCGTTTGCTTTTCCTACTGTTCTTTTCCCCTTGAAGTTAATCTTTAATATATATAAATCTTCTTTATCTACCTCTATTTAACTTTGCATTTCTATTCTTTCTTTTCTTTATTTCTCTCACCATATTTGTTAGTTTTGTTTTCATTGCTTTATTCCCCAGTTGGCACCTTGCTTTAGCTTTGTTTTCCAGTTTGTGCTTTAGTTAGTTTTGCTCTTACCTGGTGGATATCATTTTTGGTTTCCTTTGTTCACCTGGTCAACTATTGCACTTTATTTTTGTTGGACTGTTTTTATTTTGCTTACGGGTGTATATGTATATGTGCATATTTCATTATTTTAATTATTTGCCTGATTTTGTAACTGCCATTTGTCTGGGGTTCATCTTTGGTTTCTCATTTATGGGTATTTGTTCTAATCCCATTTAATGCCTTAATAAACCACCTGTGGAATCTCCTTTCCTGGCCAGAGATCAAGCCCTGAGCCTTTGGAGTGGGAGCACTGACTCCAATACCCTATACAACCAGAGAACTCCTAACTCTAGGGAGTATCAAATAGTGAGAACTCATTCACACAAAGTAAACCACTTGAATACAAGACCTGGCATCACCCAACCATCATCCTGTGCAGGATGCTTCATCCAAACAACAAACAAGACAAAAATACAAACCCAATCATCAGCAGATTACCACCTTACTCAGCTCTGCCCATCAGAGGAAAAAAAAAAACAACAACAGCACAAACCTCACCCTACACAAAGCTTACACAAACCACTGGACCAACCTCAGGAGGGCAGAAACCAAAAGGAAGAAAGAATTCAACCGTGAAGCCTGGGAAAAGGAGACCTCAAACACAATAAGTTAAAAAAAATAATGAAAAGGCACAGAAATACTTCACAACTGAAGGAATAAGCTAGAAACACACAGTCCAAGTAAATGAAGAGGAAATAGGCAAATTACCTGAAAAAGAATTCAGAATAATGATAGTAAAGATGATCAAAAACCTTGAAAATAGAATGGAGAAAGTGCAAGAATCAATTAACAAAGACCTAGAAGAATGAAAGAGTAAACATACACAGACAAACAGCATAATAACTGAAATTAAAAATACTCTAGAAGAGTAGAATAGCAGAATATCTGAAGCAGAAGAACGGATCAGTGAGCTGGAACCCAGAAATAAACTCATGCACCTATGGGTACCTTATTTATGACAAAGGAGGCAAGAATATACAATGGGGAAAAGATAGCCTCTTCAACAAGTGGTGCTGGGAAAATTGGACAGCTACATGTAAAAGAAGGAAATTGGAACACTTCCTAACACACTACACAAAGATAAATTAAAAATGGATTAAAGACCTAAATTTAAGACTAGAAACTATAAAACTCTTAGAGGAAAACACAGGCAGAACACTTGCTGACACAAATCAAAGCAAAATCCTCTATGACCCACCACCTAGAGTAACGGAAATAAAAACAAAAGTAAACAAGCGGGACCTAATGAAACTTAAAAGCTTTTGCACATCAAAGGAAACTACAAACAAGGTGAAAAGACAACCCTCAGAATGGGAAAAGGTAATAGCAAAGGAAACAACTGACAAAGGATTAATTTCCTAAATATATAAGGAGCTCATACAACTCAATACCAGAAAAACAAACAACCCAATCAAAAAGTGGGAAAGAGACCTAAACAGATTCTCCAAAGAAGACCTACAGGTGGCTAACAGCACATGAAAAGATGCTCAATATCACTCATGAGAGAAATGCAAATCAAAACTACAATGAGATATCACCTCAAACTGGTGAGAATGGTCATCATTAAAAAGTCTACAAACAATAAATGCTGGAGAGGGTGTGGAAAAAAACAAACCCTCTTGCACTGTTGGTGGGAATGTAAATTGATACAGCCACTATGGAAGGCGGTATGGAGATTCCTTTAAAAACTAGGAATAAAAGCACCATATGACTCAGCAACCTCACTCCTAGGCATATACCCTGAGGAAACCAAAATTTAAAAAGACACATGTACCCCAATGTTCACTAAAACACTATGTACAATAGATAGAACATGGAAGCAACCTAGATGTCCAGTGACAGATGAATGGATAAAGAATTTGTGGTACATATAAACAATGGAATATTTTCAATCATAAAAAGAAACATTTGAGTCAGTGCTAATGAGGTGGATGAACCTAGAGCCTATTATATAGAGTCAAGTCAGAAAGAGAAAGATAAATATTGTATACTGATACATATATATGGAATCTAAAAAGATGGTACCACAGAATTTATTTTCAGGGCAGCAATGGAGAAACGGACATAGAGAACAGACTTATGGACATGGGGAGAGGGGAGGAGAGGGTTTGATGTATGGAGAGAGTGACATGGAAACTCACATTAGTCAGTCAGTAAGTTCAGTCGCTCAGTCGTGTCCGACTCTTTGCAACCCCATGAATCGCAGCATGCCAGGCCTCCCTGTCCATCACCAACTCCCGGAGTCCACCCAAACCCATGCCCATCGAGTTGGTGATGCCATCCAGCCATCTCATCCTCTGTCGTCCCCTTCTCCTCCTGCCCCCAATCCCTCCCAGCATCAGGGTCTTTCCAAATGAGTAAACTCTTTGCATGAGGTGGCCAAAGTACTGGAGTTTCAGCTTCAGCATCAGTCCTTCCAATGAACACCCAGGACTGATCTCCTTTAGGATGGACTGTTGGATCTCCTCGCAGTCCAAGGGACTCTCAAGAGTCTTCTCCAACACCACAGTTCAAAACCTTCAATTCTTCAGTGCTCAGCTTTCTTCACAGTCCAACTCTCACATCCATACATGGCCGCTGGAAAAACCATAGCCTTGACTAGACAGACCTTTGTTGACCAAGTAATGTCTCTGCTTTTTAATATGCTGTCTAGGTTGGTCATAACTTTCCTTCCAAGGAGTAAGCGTCTTTTAATTTCATGGCTGCAATCACCATCTGCAGTGATTTTGGAGCCCCCAAAAATAAAGTCTGACACTGTTTCCACTGTTTCCCCATCTATTTCCCATGAAGTGATGAGGCCAGAAGCCATGATCTTAGTTTTCTGAATGTTGAGCTTTAAGCCAACTTTTTCACTCTCCTCCCTCACTTTCATCAAGAGGCTTTTTAGTTCCTCTTCACTTTCTGCCATAGGGTGGTGTCATCTGCATATTTGAGGTTATTGATATTTCTCCTGGCAATCTTGATTCCAGCGTGTGCTTCTTCCAGCCCAGCCTTTCTCATGATGGACTCTGCATATAAGTTAAATAAGCAGGGTGACAACATACAGCCTTGACGTACTCCTTTTGCTATTTGGAACCAGTCTGTTGTTCCATGTCCAGTTCTAACTCTTGGTTCCTGACCTGCATACAGGTTTCTCAAGAGGCAGGTCAGGTGGTCTGGTATTCCCATCTCTTTCAGAATTTTCCACAGTTTATTGTGATCCACACAGTCGAAGGCTTTGGCGTAGTCAATAAAGCAGAAATAGATGGTTTTCTGGAACTCTTTCGCTTTTTCGATGATCCAGCGGATATTGGCAATTTGATCTCTGGTTCCTCTGCCTTTTCTAAAACCAGCTTGAACATCTAGAAGTTCACGGTTCACGTATTGCTGAAGCCTGGCTTGAGAATTTTGAGCATTACTTTACTAGTGTATGAGATGAGTGCAATTGTGGGATAGTTTGAAACTTACATTACCATATGTAAAATAGATAGCCAATGGGAATTTGTTCTTTGTCTCAGGGAGCAAACAGGGCTCTGCATCAATCTAGAGGGGTGGGATGGGGAGGAACATAGGAGGGAGGTTCAAGAGGAAGGGGACATAGGTATACCTATGGCTGATTCACGTTGAGGTTTGACAGAAAACCAAAATTCTGTAAAGCAATTATCCTTCAATTAAAAATTATATAAATTAAGAAAATAAATTACTTTTTTATAATACACACACACACATCTGTTTTCGGTGTTAGTTCAAGAAGGTCTTGTAGTTAGTTCTTCATAGAACCGGTCAACTTCAGCTGCTTCTGCTTTGGTGGTTGGAGCATAGACTTGGATTACTGTGATGCTGAATGGTTTACCCTGGAAATGAACTGAGATCATTCTGTTGTTTTTGAGAATGTACCAAAATACAAAAGAGTGTTTTGGACACTTCTTTTGACTAAAGAGGGCTACTCCGTTTCTTCCAAGGGATTCTGGTCTACAGTAGTAGGTATAATGGTCATCTGAATTAAATTCACCCATTCCCATCCATTTTAGTTCACTGATTCCTAAGATGCTGATGTTCACTCTTACCATCTCCTGTTTGACCATGTCCAACTCACCTTGATTTATGGACCTAACATTCCAGGTTCCTATGCAATGTTGTTCTTTATAGAATCAGACTTTACTGTCACTACCAGACACATCTGCAACTGAGCATCATTTCCACTTTGGCCCAGCCGCTTCATTCTTTCTGGAGCTATTAGAAATTGTCCTCCACTCTTCCCCACTAGCATATTGGATATTTTTCAACCTGGGGGGGCCATCTTTTGGTGTTATATCTTTTTGCCTTTTCATAGTGTTAATGGGGTTCTCACAGCAAGAATACTGAAGTGGTTTGCACTTCCACCTCCAGTGGACCACGTTTTGTCAGAACTCTTCACTATCACCACTGGGCCTCCTGGGAAGCCCAATCAGACAAGAAAAAGAAATAAAAGGAATACAAATTGGAGATGAAGAAGTAAAACTGTCACTATTTGCAGATGACATGATACAATACACAGGAAATCCTAAAGAACCCACCAAAAAGTTACTGGAACTCATCAATGAATTCAGTAAAGTTGCAGGATACAAAATTAATACACAGAAACCTGTTGCATTTCTATACACCAACAAACTATCAGAAAGAGAAATGAAGAAAACAATCCCATTTTCAATCACACCAAAAAAAGACCAAAACACCCAGGACTAACTAACTGAGGAAGCAAAACATCTGTAATCAGAAAATTATGAGACACTGAAGAAAGAAATTAAAGATGACACAAACAGATGCAAAGACATACCATGCTCATGGATGGGAAGAGTATTGTTAAAATGACCATACTACCCAAGGCAATCTACAGATTCAGTGCAATCCCTATCGAAATACCAATGGTGTTTTTCACAGAACTAGAATAAAGAATTTTAAAATTTGTATGGTAACTCAAAGACCCCAAATAGCCAAAACAATCTCGAGAAAGAATGAAGCTAGAGGAATCATGCTCCCTGATTTCAAACGTAGTCCAAATCCCCAATAATAAAAACAGTATGGTACTGATACAAAAAAAGACACATAGATCAATGGGATAGAGTCCAGAAAAGAACCACACTTACATGGCAATTAATCTGCAACAAAGGAGGCAAGAATATACAATGATGGAAAGACAGCCTCTTCAACAAATGGTTTTTGGAATACTGAACATCTACATGCAAAAGATTCAAACTGAACTACTTTCCTGTATCATATACAAAAATAAACTCAGAATGGATGAAAGGCTCAAATGTAAGACCTGAAGCCACACAGCTTGTAAAAGAAAGCATAGGCAATAAGCTCTTTGACAATGGACTTAGTGATAATTTTTCAGATTTGTCTCCGCAGGCAAGGGAAACAAAAGCAAAACTAAACAGATGAGACTATCAAACTAAAAAGCTTTTGTATAGTGAAGGACACTATTAACAAAAGGCCAACTACTGAATGGAAGAAGATATTTTCACACAATATCTCTGATAAGGGGTTAATATCCAAAGTATACACAAATTTATACAACTCAACATCAACTGAACAACCTGATTAAAAGATGGGCAGAGGATCTGAACAGACATTTTTCTGAAGAAGATATACAAATTTCAGCAGAACATGGAGAGGAGGGAACCCTCTTGCACTGTTTTTGGGAATGTAAATTGATGCAGTCACTGTGGAGAACAGTATGGAAACTACCACAAAAACTTAAAATAGAATAACCATAAGAACCAGAAATTTCACTCCTGAGTATTTATTGAGGAAAAAAAAACCTAAACACACAGAAAAGACATATGCACCCTTTTCTTTCATTGTACTATCATTTTCAAATAGCCAAGATATGTAAGCAATGTTAAGTGCCCATAAACAGGTGAGAGGATAAAGTAGATGTAGTATATATACATAATGGAATATTACCCAGCCATTTAAAAGAATAAAATATTATAATCTGCAACAATATGAGTGGACTTGGAGGGAATTATGCTAAGTGAAATAAATCAGAAAGAGGAAGACAAACACTAAAATTTCACTTATATGTGGAACCTAAAAAACAAAACAAATGAACAAACAATGCAAAACAGAAACAGAATCATAGATACAGAGAACAAACAGGGGTGGCCGGGGTGGTGGGGTGAGGAGGAGACAAACAGGTGAGAGAGATTGGAAGGCACAAACTTCCTGTGGCAAAATAAATGAGTCACAGGGATGGAATGCACAGTGTGGGGAACAGAGCAGTGACTTCACAGTATCTTTGTGTGTGACCTACTATGTGATCATTTTGAAATGTATAGAAATATAAATTATTATGTCGTGTAACAGGAACTAACACAAGTAGGTCAATTTTACTTCAAAAACAAGCAAATTCATAGAAAAAGAGGTCAGATTTGTGGTTACCAGAGGCAGGAGATTGGGGAAAAGGGAACTGGATGAAGATGGGCAAAAGGTACAAACTCCCAGTTACAGCAGTGGTCCCCAAGCAGTGGGCCATGAACTGGTACCCATCCGTGGCCTGTTAGGAACCAGGCTGCACAGCAGGTGAGTGGTGGAAGAGTAAAATAAGCTTCAGCTGTGTTGACAGCCACTCCCCATCGCTTGCATCCCTCCTGTCTGTGGAAAAATTGTATTCCACAAAACTAGTCCCCGGTGCCAAAAAGGTTAGGGACTGTTGAGTTATAAGATAGGTAAGTACCAATAACATAATTTACAGCATGATAAATATAATTAATGCTGCCATACATTATATATGAAAGTTGTTAAGAGAGTAGATCCTGAGTTACCACAAGGAAAACAGTATTTTCTATTTCTTTAATTTTGTATCTACATGAAATATGGATGTTCACAAAATATGTCATTATCATCATTTTATGACATATAGAAATCAAATCATTATGCTGTGTACCTTAAGCTTACACATGCTGTATTTCAATTATATTCCAATAAAACTGGAAGAATAAAAAGAAATATAGAACTATAAATTCACCTATTTTTTTAAAATAAGAAATAAATTTCTAAATAACCCATGGACCAAAGAAAAAAATCATAATAGAAATTTAAAAATGCTTTCAACTGAGTTATAATGAAAATATCACATATTAAACTGAGTGCAGCCAAGGTGAAGTAAAGTCGCTAAGTTGTGTCCAACTCTTTGCAACCCCATGGAATGTAGCCTACCAGGCTCCTCCGTCCATGAGATTTTCCAGGCAAGAGTACTGGAGTGAGTTGCTAGTTCCTTCTCCAGGGGATATTCCCGACCCAGGGATCTAACCCAGGTCTCCTGCATTGTAGGCAGACGATTTACCATCTGAGCCACCAGGGAATTCAAGGTAGAACTGAGTAAATTTGTAATTCTAAATGTTCATATCAGGAAAGGAGACAGGCTAAAACTTAATGTGCTAAACATCCAACCCAAGGGGTTATAAAAAGAGCTGTGATATAAACCCAAAGAAAGCAGAAAAACAAAAAAGATCAGAAATTAAGGCTGCAAAACAAATATGTGATAAAGATGTTCCTCAAAGCCAGAAGTTTGTACTTTTGGAAGATTTATAAAATTGAAAAATCTCCAATGAAAATGATAAATAAAGGAGGAGAAACAAATCATCCATATTAAGAAGAAAAGGGTCTGTAACCACAGACATGAAAAAAAAAAGTAACAATGTCATCAACAACTCTACAGCAATAAATTTGAAAATTGAGACAATTGACAAATTATTAGAAAAATACTACTAAACAAAATTGTTTTGAGAATAACAACTAGAAAAACAAACTATTAGAAAAAAGTACTAAACAAAGTTGTTTTGAGAACAAAAACTAGAAAACTTAAAAATTCCTATAGGTGTAAAGAAATTCAATCAATAAGCAAACAGGTTCCCTCCAAGAAAACTCTAGGCTCTGAGGCTTCCCTGTCCCATTCTGTGAGATGTCTGAGGTTCAGAAAGTCTTACACATTTTCTTCCGGGAAAGAGAGGCAAAAGGCCCACTCCCTGGCTCATTTCACAAAATCATTCAGCTTTTGCTACCAGAGCCCGACAGTGAAAACAGGGAAAGAAAAATCACAGCCCAGCCTCACTCTCCAGCTGAAGAACTACCAGGCTCAGCCACACACATAGACAGGACGACGCATCACAACCAAGATGGATTTGTTCAGCCTTAGAAACCAGGTCAATTCACCACAGGAACAGATTAGAGAAGAGAAGTGCGTGACCAACTCAGTCCATGCAGAAAATGGCATCAAGGAGAGTGCACATCCCACACATGCTTCTTAAAAACTTAGCAAATTTGCCTTAGAAATGAACTTTTTTAACGTGGTAAGGAATATCTGCCAACAAGGGGTTTTCCTGGTGGTCCCCTTCCACTGCAGGTGGCACAGGTTTGATCCCCACTGGGGGAACTAAGATCCCGCAAGCCACTTGGCAAGACCAAAAAAGCATAATTGTTAAAAGCATTTCCTTTAAGACTGAGAACAAAGCCAGGGTGCTCTCTAAAGCCACTGGGTCTTCCAACAGGAACATGCCGAGAAGAAAGAAACACAAGGCGCAATGAGTAGAAGGGGAAATAGTGGTTAATTTCAGATAATATGACTGTGTATGTAGAAAATCCAAATGAATACAGACATAAACTGTTAATATTATTATTGAGACAATTTAGTAATGTTGCTAGATACAAATTCAATAATAAAAATCAAAGATAGTCCTTATCAGAACAAATAATGAGAATAAGATTTGGAAAACTTATCATTTACAATCACACCAGTAAAACCATAGTTCTTGGGAATAAATACAACAAAAGATGAGTAAGACCCCTGATGAGAAAATGATGAAGCCCATTAGGTAACAATAAACTGAAAGTGTTAGTCGCTCAGCTATGTTCGACTCTGTGCAACCCGATGAACTGCAGCCTGCCAGACTTCTCTATCCATGGGATTTTCCAGGCAAAAATACCAGACAGGATTGTCACTTCCTTCTCCAGGGGATCTTTCCAACCTAGGAATTGAACCTGGGTCTCCTGCATTCCAGGCAGATTCTTTACCAGCTGAGCCAGCAGGGAAGCCCTGGGTAACATTAAATAAGACGTAAATAAAGGTGGCACAGTGGTAAAGAATCTGCCTCCTAATGCAGGAATCACAGGAGATGCAGGTTTGATCCCTGGTTGGGAAGATCCCTTGGAGGATGGAACGGCAACCCACTCCAGTACTCTTGCCTGGGAAATCCCATGGACAGAGGAGCCTGGTGAGCTACAGTCCATGGGGTCACAAAGAGTTGGACACAATTGAGAATGCACACAAATAAAAAATAAATGGAACGAATGACCTGGTTTCATCAACAAACAAAAGTCACTGGGCGATGTGAAAGGGAAGCGGGGCTGTTTTAAATGTAGAGACAAGCCAACCATTTGCAGGGTGGGGGTCTCATTTGAATCCTAAGTCAAGCAAGAAACTGTAAAAGACATTTTTGAGGCAAAGTGTGGAAACAAACACCAGTTAGTATTAGATTTTATTAAGAAATAATGTTAATTTTGTTGGGGTCAATGATGAGTTTGTGGTTATGCTAAAATGAATCTTCATCCGTTAGAATTGTGTACTAAAGTGTTCACAGGTGAAACAGTGTACCTGGGATTTTCCTCAAAACACATCAGCCCAGTGCTAAAATTGAGGAGCAGTAGAAGCAATATGTCCCTTCATAGATCATTGCCTTGTCATGGTGAAGGGGCTTGCATAATTCAATGAAGCTATGAGCCACGCACGGCAGCTGCAATGGTGTAGAAGTGTGGCCGAGAGAAGCTACCCAACGTCCAAGGTCGGGGCAGCGGCTGACAGGAGCTACCCCACGTCCAAGGTCAGGGGCAGCGGCCAAGAGGAGCTACCCCACATCCAAGGTGAGGATCAGAGGCTGCATTTTGCTGGAGCAGCCATGAAGAGATAACCTGACGTCCAAGGTAAGAGAAACCCAAGTAAGACGGTAGGCACTGAGAGAGAGCATCAGAGGGCAGAAAGACCGAAACTACAATCACAGACAACTAGCCAATCTGATCACACAGACCACAGTCTTGTCTAACTCAGTGAAACTAAGCCATGCCATGTGGGGCCACCCAAGACAGACGGGTCATGGTGGAGAGGTCTGAAAGAATGTGGTCCACTGGAGAAGGGAATGGCAAACCACTTCAGTATTCTTGCCTTGAGAATCCCATGAACAGTATGAAAAGGCAAAAAGATAGGACACTGAAAGATGAACTCCCCAGGTCGGTAGGTGCCCAATATGCTACTGGAGATCAGTGGAGAAATAACTCCAGAAAGAATGAAGGGATGGAACCAAAGCAAAAACAACACTCAGCTGTGGATGGGACTGGTGATAGAAGCAAGGTCCAATGCTGTAAAGAGCAATATTGCATAGGAACCTGGAATGTTAGGTCCATGAATTAGGGCAAATTGGAAGTGGTCAAACAGGAGATGACAAGAGTGAACACTGACATTCTAGGAATCAGCAAACTAAGATGGACTGGAATGGGTGAATTTAACTCAGATGACCATTATATCTACTACTGTGGGCAGGAATCCCTTAGAAGAAATGGAGTAGCCATCATAGTCAACAAAAGAGTCCAAAATGCAATACTTGGACGTGATCTCAAAAATGACAGAATGATCTCTGTTCATTTCCAAGGCAAACCATTCAATATCACGGTAATCCAAGTCTATGCCCCAACCAGTAACGCTGAAGAAGCTGAACAGTTCTATGAAGACCTACAAGACCTTCTAGAACTAACACCCCCAAAAGATGTCCTTTTCATTATAGGGGACTGGAATGCAAAAGTAGGAAGTCAAGAAGCACCTGGAGTAACAGGCAAATTTGGCCTTGGAGTACAGAATGAAGCAGGGCAAAGGCTAACAGATTTCTGCCAAGAGAACGCACTGGTCATGGCAAACACCCTCTTCCAACAACACAAGAGAAGACTCTACACATGGACATCACCAGATGGTCAACACTGAAATCAGATTGGTTATATTCTTTGCAGCAAAAGATGGAGAAGCTCTATACAGTCAGCAAAAACAAGACCAGGAGCTGACTATGGCTCAGATCATGAACTCCTTATTGCCAAATTCAGACTGAAATTTCTGAAGAAAATGGAGAAAACCACTAGAACGTTCAGGTATGACCTAAATCAAATCTCTTATGACTATACAGTGGAAGTGAGAAATAGATTTAAGGGACTAGATCTGATAGAGTGCCTGATGAACTACGGACGGAGGTTCGTGACATTGTACAGGAGACAGGAATCAAGACCATCCCCAAGAGAAAGAAATGCAAAAAAGCAAAATGGCTGTCTGAGGAGGCCTTACAAATAGCTGTGAAAAGAAGGGAAGTGAAAAGCAAAGGAGAAAAGGAAAGATATACCCATTTGAATGCAGAGTTCCAAAGAATAGCAAGGAGAAATAAGAAAACCTTCCTCAGCGATCAGTGCAAAGAAATAGAGGAAAACAATGGAATGGGAAAGACTAGAGATCTCTTCAAGAAAATTAGAGATACCAAGGGAATATTTCATGCAAGTAAGTGAAGTGAAGTCTCTCAGTCATGTCCGACTCTTTGCGACCCCATGGACTGTAGCCTACCAGGATCCTCAGTCCAGGGGATTTTCCAGGCAAGGATAATGGAGTGGGTTGCCATTTCCTTCTCCATGCAAAGATGGGCTCAATAAAGGACAGAAATAGTAGGGACCTAACAGAAGCAGAAGATACTAACAAGAGGTGGCAAGAATACACAGAAGAACTGTACAGAAAAGATCTTCATGACCCAGATAATCACAATGGTGTGATCACTCACCTAGAGCCAGACATCCTGGAATGTGAAGTCAAGTGGGCCTTAGGAAGCATCACTATGAACAAAGCTAGTGGAGGTGATGGAATTCCAGTTGAGCTATTTCAAATCCTGAAAGACGAGGCTGTGAAAGTGCTGCACTCAATATGCTAGCAAATTTGGAAAACTCAGCAGTGGTCACAGGACTGGAAAAGGGCAGTTTTCATTCCAATCCCAAAGAAAGGCAATGCCAAAGGATGCTCAAACTACTGCACAATTGCATTCATCTCACACACTAGTAAAGTAATGCTCAAAATTCTCAAGCCAGGCTTCAGCAATACATGAACCGTGAACTTCCACATGTTCAAGCTGGTTTTAGAAAAGGCAGAGGACCCAGAGATCAAATTGCTAATATCCGCTGGATCATCGAAAAAGCAAGAGAGTTCCAGAAAAACATCTATTTCTGCTTTATTGACTACGCCAAAGCCTTCGACTGTGTGGATCACAATAAACTGTGGAAAATTCTGAAAGAGATGGGAATACCAGACCACTTGACCTGCCTCGAGAAACCTGTATGCAGGTCAGGAAGCAACAGTTAGAACTGGACATGGAACAACAGACTGGTTCCAAATAGCAAAAGGAGTACGTCAAGGCTGTATGTTGTCACCCTGCTTATTTAACTTATATGCAGAGTTCATCATGAGAAAGGCTGGGCTGGATGAAGCACAAGCTGGAATCAAGATTGCCGGGAGAAATATCAATAACCTCATATATGCAGATGACACCACCCTCATGGCAGAAAGTGAAGAAGAACTAAAGAGGCTCTTGATAAAAGTGAAAGAGGAGAGTGAAAAAGTTGGCTTAAAGCTTAACATTCAGAAATCTAAGATCATGGCATCCGGTCCCATCACTTCATGGCAAATAGATAGGGAAACAGTGGAAACAGTGGCTACTTTATTTTTCTGAGCTCCAAAATCACTGCAGATGGTGATTGCAGCCATGAAATTAAAAGACGCTTACTCCTTAGAAGGAAAGTTATGACCAACCTAGACAGCATATTTGAAAAGCAGAGACATTACTTTGTCAACAAAGGTCAGTCTAGTCAAGGCTATGGTTTTTCCAGTGGTCATGTATGGATGTGAGAGTTGGATTGTGAAGAAAGCTGAGTGCCGAAGAATTGATGGTTTTGAACTGTGGTGTTGGAGAAGACTGTTGAGAGTCCCTTGGACTGCAAGGAGATCCAACCAGTCCATCCTAAAGGAGATCAGTCCTGGATGTTCATTGGAAGGACTGATGTTGAAGCTGAAACTCCAAAACTTTGGCCACCTGATGCGAAGAGCTGACTCATTTGAAAAGACCCTGATGCTGGGAAAGATTGAGGGCAGGAGGAGAAGGGGATGACAGAGGATGAGATGGTTGGATGGCATCACCGACTCAATGGACACAGGTTTGGGTGGACTCCGGGAGATGGTGATGGACAGGGAGGCCTGGCATGCTGCAGTTCATGGGGTCACAGAGTCAGAAACGACTAAGCAACTAAATTGAACTGAATGAGCCATGCAGAGAAGGCCACCCAAGATGGACAGGTCATAGCAGAGAGTTCGGACAAAACATAATCCACTGGAGGAGGGAATAGCAAACTATCCCAGTATACTTGCTGTGAGAAGTTCACTGTATAAAAGACAAAAAAGATATGTCACCAAAAGATGAGTCCTCATTCTGAAGGTTTCTAATATGCTATTGGGGAAGAGCAGAGGAGAATTATCAATAGGCCCAGAATGAATGAAGCAGGTAGGCCAAAAGAGATACTACACTCAGGTGCGGATATATCTGGTAATGAAAGTAAAACCTGATGCTGCAAAGAACAGTATTATATAGGAAAATGGAATAGGTCCATGAATCAGGAAAATTGGATGTGGTGAAGCAAGAGATGGTAAGAATAAACATCCTAGGAATAGCAAACTAATATGGACAGGAATGGGTGAATTTAATTCAGATGGCCATTATATCTACTACTATGAGCAAGAATCCCATAGAAGAAATTGAGTAGCCCTCATAATCAACAAAAGGGTCCATAATACAGTATTTGGGTGCAACCTCAAAAATGACAGAATGATCTCGGTTCATTTCCAAGGCAAGTCATTCAACAAACATCACAGTAACCCATGTCTATGCCCCTACCACTGATACTGAAGAAGCTGTAGTTGATCAGTTCTATGAAGACCTAGAAGACCTTCTAGAACTAACACCTAAAATGATGTTCTACTCATCATCAGGGATTGGAATGCAAAAGTAGGAAGTCAAGATATACCTGGAATAACAGGCGAGTTTGGCCTTGGAGAACAAAATGAAGCAGGGCAAAGGTTAACTGAATTCTGCCAAGAGAATGCACTAGTCATAGCAAATATCCTTTTTCAACAACACAAGAGACAACTCTACACATGGACATCACCAAATGGTCAATACTGAAATCAAATTGATTACATTTTTTATAGCTGAAGATGGACAGGCTGTATACAGTCAGCAAAAACAAGACCTGGAGCTGACCGTGGCTCAGATCATCAGCTTCTCATAGCAAATTTCGGGCTTAAACTAAAGAAAACTGGGAAAAACAATAGGCCAGCCAGTTATGACTTAAATCAAATTCTGTATGAATTCACAGTAGAGGTAATGAATAGATTCAAGGGACTAGATCTAATTAACAGTGTATCTGAAGAACTATGGACAGAGGTCCATAATATTGTACAGGAGATGGTGAATAAAACCATCTAAAAGAAAAAGAAAAGCAAGAAGGCAAAGTGGTTATCTGAAGTGGCTTTACAAATAGTGGAAGAAGGAAGAGAAGAGAAAAGCAAAGGAGAGAGGGAAATGTACATCCAATTAAATGCAAGGTTCCAAAAAATAGCTAGAAGAGACAAGAAGACCTTCTTCAATGAACAATGCTTGATGACAGAAGAAAACAACAAAAGGGGAAAGACTAGAGGTCTCTTCAGGAAAATTGGAAACATCAAAGGAGCATTCCGTCCAAAAGCAGGCACAATAAAGGATAAAAATGGTGGAGACCTAGTAGATGCTGAAGAGATCAAGAAGCGATGGAAAGAATACAGGAAAGAACTATATAAAAAAGATGTTAATGAACTGATTACTAAGACGCTGTGGTTAGTCACCCAGAGTCAGACATTCTGACTCTGGCCTTAAGAAGCACTGCTATTAATAAAGCTGGTGGATTCGATGAAATTCCAGCAGAACTATTCAAATCCCTAAAGGATGATGCCATCAAGGTTTTGCATTCATTATGTCAGCAAATCTGGAAGACCCAGCAGTGGCCACGGGATTGGAAAAGGTCAATCCTCATCCCAATTCCCAAGAAGTGTAATGCCAAAGAATGCGCTAACCATCGGACAACTGCACTCATTTCCCATGCTAGTAAGGACGTGCTTAAAATCTTACATGCTAGGCTTCAGCATTATGCAAACCAAGAACTTCCAGGTGTCCAAGCAGGGTTTAGAAAAGGAAGAGGACATAAGAAATCAAATTGCTAACATTCACTGGATTATAGACAAAATAAGCGAATTTCAGAAAAACATCTAACTCTGTTTCATTGACTACGTTAAAGCCTTTGATTGTGTGGAATGTGACAAACTGTGGAAAGTTCTAGAGAGATGGGAATACCAGACTATCTTACCTTTCTCCTGAGAAACCTGATGCAAGTCAAGAAGCAACAGTTAGAACTCTGTATAGAATAATTGATTGGTTCAAGATTGAGAAAGGAGTATGACAGGGCTGTCTGCTGTCACCCTGTTTGTTTAACCTATATGCTGAGCACATCATGAGAAATGCTGGGCTGGATGAGTTATAAGCTGGAATCAAGATAGGTGGGAGAAACATCAACAACCTCAGATATGTGGATGATACCACTTCTAAGTTGAAGCTCCAATACTTTGACCACCTGATGCAAAGAACTGACTCATTTGAAAAGACCCTGATGCTGGGAAAGATTGAGGACAGGAGAAGGGGACAACAGAGGGTGAGATGGTTGGATGGCATCTCTGACTCGATGGACAT
Source organism: Odocoileus virginianus (assembly GCF_023699985.2). Classification (NCBI taxonomy): domain Eukaryota; kingdom Metazoa; phylum Chordata; class Mammalia; order Artiodactyla; family Cervidae; genus Odocoileus; species Odocoileus virginianus. The sequence goes on from NC_069684.1 coordinate 28,771,128, forward strand.
GAGTTTTAGCAAGCTCTGGGAGTTGGTGATAGACAGGGAAGCCTGGCGTGCTGCAGTCCATGTGGTCACAAAGAGTTTGATATGACTGAGCGAGTGAACTGAACCACTCTAATGGCAGAAAGTGAAGAGGAACTATAAACAGCCTCTTGGTGAGGGTGAAGGTGGAGAGTGAAAGAGCCAGCTTGAGACTAACTATTAAAAAAAAAACTACGACCATAGCATCTGGCCCCATTACTGCATGGCAAATAGAAGGGGAAAAGGTGGAAGTAGTGGCAGAATTCCTCTTCTTGGTCTCCAAAATCACTGGTGACAGTGACTGCAGCCATGAAATCAGAAGACAATTGTTTTTTGGCAGGGAAGCAATGACAAATCTAGACTGTGTTGAAAAGCAGAGACGTTACTCTGCCGACAAAGACAGTTCAATTCAGTCGCTCAGTCGTGTCCAACTCTTTGCGACCCCGTGGACTGCAGCACGCCAGGGCTCCCTGTCCATCACCAACTCCCGGAGTCCACCCAAACCCACGTCCATCAAGTTGGTGATGCCATCTAACCATCTCATCCTCTGTCATCCCCTTCTCCTGCCTTCAGTCTTTCCCAGAATCAGGGTCTTTTCCAATGAGTCAGTTCTTTGCATCAGGTGGCCAAAGTATTGGAGCTTCAGCTTCAGCATCAGTCCTTCCAATAAACATCAGGACTGATTTCCTTTAAGATTGACTGGTTTGATCTTCTTGCAGTCCGATCAACTCTCAAGAGTCTTCTCCAGCACCATAGTTCAAAAGCATCAATTCTTCGGTGCTCAGCTTTCTTTATGGTCCAACTCTCATACCCATACATGACTACTGGAAAAACCATAGCTTTGAATAGACGGACCTTTAATGCTGACAAAGGTCCGTCTAGTCAAAGCTATGAGGTCCGTATAGTCAAGGCTATGGTCTTCCAGTAGTCACATATGTTTGTGAGAGCTGGACTGTAAAGAAGGCAGAATGCCAAAGAATTGATGCCTTTGAATTGTGGTGCTGGAGAAGACTCCTGAAAGTCCCTTGGACAGCAAGGAGATCAAACCAGTCAATCTTAAGGGAGGTCAACCCTGAATATTCACTGGAAGGACTGATGCTGAAGCTGAAGCTCCAGTATTTTGGTCATCCAGTGACACCCAAAGGAGAATTCAAGAAAAGCTACAAACTAGAGGAAGATAAATGCAACACATCTCCCATCATGACAGGTAAGGAACATACATGGATCAACACAGAGGATGATGAATGACAGCAAAACGGTGGAACTTAAACAGGCTGGTCACAACAAGGGACATTCAAGAGGCCAACGTTTGTGACCAGTTTGTCTGCGTGTCTTGACTCCTGCCTGTGTTCTTGGTATTGTCAACAGTGATCGCTTTAACTTTTCTAACAAAGTCCTGGTTGGACAATGAGCTCAACCTCATCTGTAATTAGGGACAGGCAGAGTAAAGCCATGTAAACTATTACTGCACAGTCATCAGTCTGAGTAACACATTAGAAGCCTGAGGACACCAGGTGCCAGCAAGGACAGGAAGCAGTGGGAAGGTTTGTTCACTCATGGTGAGAGTGGAAACTGGGACAGATGCTTTGAAAAGAGTTCGGCATCGCCTCGTAAAGTTAAAAATACAATGCCGTCTGCACTAGGATCTGATCGCTGCTGTGAGAAACTGCCACACACTCAGTAACTTAACACAAATGCGCTATTATCCTGCAACTCTGGAGGTCGGAAGTCTGAAATGAGCCCCACGGAACTAAAACCAAGATGTCAGCTGGGCTGCCCTCCTCTTCAGCAGCTCTGGGGCACAGTCTGTCTGCTTGCCTTTTCTGGTTTCTAGAGGTCGCCCACAGGCCTTGGCCAAAGCCCATCCTACCAACTTCAAAGCCACTCAAGTCAGGTGGGCCTTCTTGTCTGCGCTTCCTGGCTACCCCCTGCCCTCTGTTCTACGAGTGAATAAGTGAAATCACTCAGTCGTATCCGACCCTTTGCGACCCCATGGAGCCTACCAGTCTCCTCCGTCCATGGGATTTTCCAGGCAAGAATACTGGAGTGGGTTGCCCCTCTAATTGCTCTGGTCCCAGCTGGTTAACCCAGCACAGTCTCCAGGTTCAGTCAGCTGACCAATAGCCCAGATTCCCGCAGGCTGTAACCTAACACACGCACAGGTTCCAAGGGTCAGACTGGGGCTGTTTCTGGGGCTGCTATTTTGTATATCAGGCCTTCTGACTCAGCACTTCCTCTTCCAGGCAATCACCTGATAGAAATTCTTAGATGCTGAAAGGGTAACAGGCAGGAAGGCCAGAGGTCCCCAAGCGGCAAGAGGAAATAAACTGGAGGTGTCAGACATTTTTCCTTCACTACACAGAATTAATCAGCAATACGTGAACCGTGAACTTCTAGATGTTCAAGCTGGTTTTAGAAAAGGCAGAGGAACCAGAGATCAAATTGCCAATATCCGCTGGATCATCGAAAAAGCAAGAGAGTTCCAGAAAAACATCTATTTCTGCTTTATTGACTATGCCAAAGCCTTCGACTGTGTGGATCACAATAAACTGTGGAAAATTCTGAAAGAGATGGGAATACCAGACCACCTGACCTGCCTCTTGAGAAACCTGTACACAGGTCAGGAAGCAACAGTTAGAACTGGACATGGAACAACAGACTGGTTCCAAATAGCAAAAGGAGTACGTCAAGGCTGTATGTTGTCACCCTGCTTATTTAACTTATATGCAGAGTCCATCATGAGAAAGGCTGGGCTGGAAGAAGCACAAGCTGGAATCAAGATTTCCGGGAGAAATATCAATAACCTCAAATATGCAGATGACACCACCCTTATGGCAGAAAGTGAAGAAGAACTAAAAAGCCCCTTGATGAAAGTGAAAGAGGAGAGTGAAAAAGTTGGCTTAAAGCTTAACATTCAGAAAACTAAGATCATGGCATCTGGTCCCATCACCTCATGGGAAATAGATGGGGAGACAGTGGAAACAGTGTCAGACTTCATTTTTTTGGGCTCCAAAATCACTGCAGATGGTGATTGCAGCCATGAAATTAAAAGACGCTTACTCCTTGGAAGGAAAGTTATGACCAACCTAGATAGCATATTAAAAAGCAGAGACATTACTTTGCCAACAAAGGTGCGTCTGGTCAAGGCTATGGTTTTCCCAGCGGCCATGTATGGATGTGAGAGTTGGACTGTGAAGAAAGCTGAGCGCCGAAAAATTGATGGTTTTGAACTGTGGTGTTGGAGAAGACTGTTGAGAGTCCCTTGGACTGCAAAGAGATCCAACCAGTCCATCCTAAAGGAGATCAGTCCTGGGTATTCATTGGAAGGACTGATGCTGAAGCTGAAACTCCAGTACTTTGGCCACCTCATGCGAAGAGTTGACTCATTGGAAAAGACCCTGATGCTGGGAGGGACTGGGAGCAGGAGGAGAAGGGGACGACAGAGGATGAGATGGCTGGATGGCATCACCAACTCGATGGGCATGAGTTTGAGTAAACTCCGGGAATTGGTGATGGACAGGGAGGCCTGGCATGCTGCGATTCATGGGGTCACAAAGAGTCGGACACAACTGAGCGACTGAACTGAACTGAACACAGAATTAAAAGAGGCTTCTTTTAGTTCTGTGTAGAAGATACCTGGTTCTGCCTTGAGCTAACCAATGCGTTTTTCTCATGCAAATGTTTTTCTTAAGCTATGTTAATGAAACTATGTATTTGCTATGGAACTTGCCTTTCTTCAAAATGGTTCCACCTAACTTTTTTTCCCTTTTCTCAAACCTTGGGTTGATAATGCCTCCACAAACCAGTATTTCTGTCAGTTGTTTTACGGTGGGGGCAGGGGTGGGGAATGACACACCTCGCGCCATCCTATCTCAAAAATGCATATTGTGGGAGAGGGGCTTGGTGAAACTCCCTCAGCCTTGAGGTGTCTCTCTTATCTGATTAATACCTTGCTAAAAACTAGAAAGGGGTACTCTTTCTGTCCCCTTCTGACATCTGTGTCAGAAGCTCTCCCTATCTCTATTAAACTTTAATAAAACTTTGCTACACAAACAGCTCCAAGTAGTCAAGCCTTGTCTCTGACCTCGGATGGAAATCCTCTCCTCCGGAGGACAAAAATCCCACTGTTAACACACGACTCACAGCAGCAACCTTTCAATGCTGTACTCCTTTCCTGAGGCTGCCACAGCAAAGTGCCATGGACTGGCTGTCTTAGAACAAGACAACGGTATTATCTCATAGTTCTGGAGGCCAGAAGCCTGATATCAAGATGCCAGCTCCCTCTGACGTGCTGAGCAAGGCCCTCATACAGACTCCTCTCCTCGGTCCTGGTTCCCAGGCTCATGGCAATGCAGCTCCAGTCCGTGTTGTTAGGCGAACCACTGACCGAGACCGCCGACCCTCAGCAGGCACCACAGTAACCACTTGCATGAGGTATCTTAAACAGGAGGTCCTGGTAAGGAACACAGAACTAACAAGCTACCACCAACCACAAGAATTCAGCAAAGGTCGAAATGAGAGGGAAAGGACAGTGCATGTGTCCTACCAACCTCCCAGAATCCTCCTCACTGGAATCCATCTTGGCTGATGTGCACCACCAGTCCAGTCAGAGACAACTCAGAAATTAACCCCATCACCGTAAAACCGAGACTGTGAGCATGTGGCAGAGCCGTTCTGGTTCCCTCACCCTGCTGCCCTCCACCCAGGTGCCCCTTCCCAATAAAGGCTCTTGCTTGGTCAGTTTGTGTGTCTCCACGGACAACTCTTCCGAGTGTTAGACAAGAGCCCACTCTCGGGCCCTGGAAGGGGTCCCCTTTCCTGTAACACTGGCATTCTCCCTGTGTGCATGTCTGCGTCCAAATCCCCCCCTTTATATAGACACCTGTCATGACGGATGAGGGGCCTGCCTGCCTCAGTTTGACATCATCTTAACCAGTTATTTCCAAATGAGGCCACATGCTGAGACACTTGGAGAAGAAAATGGCAACCCACTCCAGTACTCTTGCCTGGAAAATCCCATGGATGGAGGAGCCTGGTAGGCTACAGTCCATGGGGTCGTGAAGAGTCGGACACGACTGAGCGACTTCACTTTCACTTTTCACTTTCATGCATAGGAGAAGGAAATGGCAGCCCACTCCAGTTTTCTTGCCTGGAGAATCCCAGCGACGGGGGAGCCTGGTGGGCTGCCATCTATGGGGTCGCACAGAGTCGGACACGACTGAAGTGACTTAGCAGCAGCAGCTGAGACACTGGGGGTTCGCGCATCAAAGTACTTTTGTTGTTGTTGAGGAGACAGAGCTCCCCTCCTAACACACAAATAACAGGAACTATACAAGACCTTGCAGAGCAGAGTTCGTTAAGAGCAGTAACTGTGGAAACAACCCTGGCCAGCAGCAACAGAACACACCGTGAGATCCACCCTGGGCGAGCTGGGTGGTGACGAACATGAGTGACCTACAGCTTGTGCAAGAGTGTGGATGGGTCTCTCATACAGCTAGGAGGGAGGAAGACATGAGCACATGCTGCTTCCCTTCCGCCTTCCCCTGCCCAAGTGGGCAGGATTCACAGCGGCCTAGACTGGGCATCAGAGCCTGTGTGGAGGAAGGCAGTGTGTCTAGAGTTGGGTAAGACAGTCCAGTCGGGGTCAGGGTGGGGGTCGACGTCCACAGTGTGCTCCACCCGCTCAAGCCCGTGAGGCCTGACATGGCGTTAGAGCCTCATAATATCCCGACAAAATACTTGTCCATTACAAAGGCTGAAGTGACTTCCCAGGGGAGATGCAGGCAGATACCACCTTAAACAAGTGGTCAGAGCAGAGTGACACGTGGTAACACTTCTGTGACCTTCCTGCCAAAGATGCGTAATGGGAATTTGATTTTGAAGAAACACCAGACAAACCCAAATGGAGGGGCTTTCCACAAAAGCCACTGGACTCTAACCTTCAAAGGTGTCAAGATCATGGAGCCAAGGAAAGCCTGATTGGAAGAGACTTAAGAAACACGTTAATAGCTCAGTGTGCTTGCGGAGCCCAGACTGGACCCTTTCTGGTCTGTGACTTTATAGGATCAGCTGGCAGAAGGTGTCTGTCTGTGGCCAATGATCAGATGTCCTGACATGTCTGAGTCACCCTCCTGACTCTGACGGTCATGTGTGGTTGTGCTGGAGACTGCCCTGACATGCAGAAATGTGAACGGAAGTGTCTGCAGGTGACAGAGCATCACGTAGGCAACTTATTCTCAAATACTCCAGGAAGACAAGGTTGTTGATGCTGAACTTGCAACTTTTAGGTAAGTTCGAGATTATTTCAAAAATTAAAAAAGAATACAGTGTTATTCCATTTATATACATATATGGATTAAAACAGGTGAAACTTATATTGTTTAGAAATGGTAAAACTAAAGAAAATCAAGAAGTCAGGCTGTGGTCATGGGAAAGGGGGTCAGCTGTAGGGCAAGGGAGGGGTTGGGGCACTCGGGGTGCTGACAAGGTTCCATTTCTGGCCTTGGGCACTGGCTACTGATGCAGTACTGTGAATCCCCAGGCCAGCGTCTGCAGACAACTATCTGGGAATTCTCTCAACTGTCGTGACCTAGGCAGGCCCGCCCATCACCTAGTTCAGTACTTGGTTCACAGTGGATGTTCAAGGAGTGTTTGCCCGATACATAACGTGAGCACATAAAACGAGTATTTGTTTATGGAAAACAAAATAATAGAAGTTTCCAGAAACAGGCTAATCATTACAAACCAAACTGAGATGATCTCGGAATTCCTTCCTTGGCCCGGACTCTCCGGGTCCCTCTTCACCAGCGCGCTCGCCCTCGAGTTTTCCCAACGGTTTCCTAGATTTGCAAGGACAGCATAGCCAAGTCCGCCCGGAACCTGCACGGAGCCCGGAACCCAGGCTGCACCTGCACGCGGGGGTCCTTGAAACCGGCGGGGACGGGGCCTGAAACCAATGGGGAAGGTCCTGAAACCGGCGAGGGGGTAACGAAACCTGTGGCGGGGCGGGGGGGGGGTGGTCCTGAAGCTCGCCGCGGGGACGAGGGGCAGCAGAAACCGGCCCGGGGCCGTCCGAAGGCCCAGAAATCGGCCGGGGCGACCCTCTCACTAGGAGTTATTTCTCAGGCAAAACTTCCATGGCGGAGGTGCTGATTTGTGCCTCGGAGGTGGCCATAGTTCCCAAGCCCAACCGCAGGCTCCGGGGCCAACGGACCCACCTGTCAGCGGCCCCACTGGGTCGGACCAGCGCGGGATCTGGGCGGAGAAGCTCCTCTGAGTCTGCTGGCGGCTCGGTTTGGAGCGGGTAGCTCCATGGCAACGGACGGCTCCATCGCAGGGCGGGGGTGCCCGCTCGCCCCCTTCCAAGGCGATGGCTCGCCCCGGCGGCACCCCCGCGCAGGCGCAGTGCTGCCGAGGAGCGCCGGACGGACGGACGCTGGTACGCTGCTGGTGGTTACTGCCGGAGACCAGCGCCCTGGGCCGAGCACAGACCGCGAGCGGAGGGTCGCGGGGCACCCGGACTACCAGGCTGTGGCGGAGGAGACTGACGCTGCTTGGTAGTACGGATGCAGCCCTAGGCTGCCTCCTCTGGTTTGGCCCAAGCGGGTTGAAGAACGGATTAGTTGTTAATTTTAGTGACTGTAGAGTTCACGTAAAATAGAGGTTTCTCACTTCTCTTTTTGAGACCAGAGACCTGGAACAATATGCCACGCTGGGCTGGAGCTGAAGTGAGTCCTCCCTGCTCACTCTGCATGCCCCAGCCTTGTCTGGGGTCAGCGTGGTCCATTTCCTGTCCACACCCTGTCCCGAGGGTGTGTTTGCAGTCTGGACTCAGGGTGTGAGGAAGGTGTTGAGTCTTGCCCCAAAGCCACAGGTGCGAAGCCTCGCACCAAGGCCACAGAAGCGGAGCCCACGACCAAGGTCACCTCTGAAACTGACTGAACCCCTTTGTAACTTGCCCAAAGCCCCTGATGACCACTAAGGAGCTTCCTGACTCTACATTAGGCAGATGCCCACTCTAGTAAGCACCCTATAGAGCCCCAACCAATCACCTAAAGCTAACCGTCCAGCAGGAATTTTGCCTTGAGGCTATTAAAAATTGGTTATTAATCCAAGAAAACTGTCCGTTTTCCCTGTTTTTCAGGAGGTTCACATGCTGTGCTCGCAGTGCCCACATTATCTCTGCTCTTTGTTCTTAATAAACTGACTCCCTTCTGAAATGCTGTGTCTGGGAATTCTTTTCCAACATGCACTTGGACTACCTCAACAGAAGGATCCCTCTAGCCAGTGCAGTTGGTGCTGGGCCCTGGACCCCCGGCTGATGGGTATATTCCCTGCCCTCGCAGAGTCCAGGAACTTCTAGTGTGCCTGCACCTTGCATGGCCGCTGGCCCTGCAGGTCAGTCGCTGGCTTTGTCCAGCGGCTCCTGATGCCACAGTGGGACCCAGGAAATCCTGTAGTTTCATCCTGGGATGGCAAGATCCGTCATAGCCATCCAGCCTGGCTAAAAGTGCAGCATCTCTGAGAACTGTGAACTTCATCGGGATAGTGGTCACCTCTGTAGTCCTCCCCCTGCAGTGCTGCCCAGACCTCGTCCCTCCTGGATTGAGGAACAGAACTGACTCAGCAGAACAGCCCAGAACAGATGTTCTAAGAAAAACTGTTCTCTTTCCCACCTCACCGAAATTATGGGGTTTTTCCTTTTCAGCTTTGCTTTTCTGGGCCTGTCCATATTAATAATTAATATACTTTCTACTAAAGAACAGGACAACAAAAGGCTGAAAACAGCCCCTGTATCCACCAGTAGGAGCTGGTTGAGGTCCAGCTGCACTGCCAAAGGCTGGGAAAGGTACAAGGACTATTTCTGTGTTCTGCCCTGGAGTGACCCATGGGCAGAAGACATGGTTAAGGGGAAAACACTAAGATGCAGAAGAGCTGATACAGTATTTTATCTGAGAAGGGGCAGGGCCACTAAGAATGTACTCACTCTTTTTTTTTTTTACATTATAAAGTAACATTACAATGGTTGCCAACCAGGCATACGAGGGTCAGCAGTAGAAACAATGTTTCTCTAAATGTGCTCATACATTTGGCTTGGAACTGTGTAATTATAAAACCCAAAATAAATCAAAACAGAGAAAAAACCTCCCAAGATTTGCAAACAAATGGGTGTAAAAAGAAGAAACCAACTGTATGTCAGCTTGGTGGCTTAACCAACAGAAAAGGATAATTTCAAGTGACTTTAAAACCCAACAATCTTATTGTGCATACCTAATAGACTGTATACTAAAGACAAAAAGAGTTGCAAAGAAATCTTAAATTGTTTCCAGTGATCCTGGTCTTTGTAATAATATTGATGCTGTTATTCTGGAACTATATAAAGTGGGGTAAAACAAATAAGTAGCATAGTAATATTAGGAAACATTATTTTTCACTTGACAGAACAGATAGAAATATAAAATAAATGGAAAAACCTATACTTCTGGAATTGGATATGAAATATTAGTATGAATTAATATAATTTGTAAAATGTATTTCTTAGCTTTGTCCACTGAAATTGTCTAGAACTATTTAATATGGTACCCACTGGACACATGTGGCTATTTAAATTTAACTGAATTAAAATTAAACACTTGGACAAATATTTCTACACTTATGTTCACAAAAGCACTACACATATCACAATAGCCAGAAGCTGGAAACAACCCAAATGTCCATCAATAGATGGCTATAATGTGATAAATATATTAAAATTAAATGTGATAGATATATATGGTGGAATGTTACTAAGCCTTTTGAAAAGAATGAAATTCTGACACCTGCTGCAACATGGATGAACCTCCAAGATGTGATGATAAGGGAAACAAGGCAGTCGCAAAAGAACAAGTATTATTTGTTTTCACTCATATGAGCTACACAGTCAAGTTTACAGAGACAGAAAGAAGACTATGGTTGTCAGGAATGGAGTTAGGGTGGTGAAGTCTGGGGTGAGTGTTTAGCGGTGACAGAGTTTCAGTCTGGAAAGATGAAAAGGTTCTGGAGGCACACGGTGGTGATGGCTGCACCACAAAGTGAATGCACTTCCTGCTGCTGAACTGTACACTTAAAAATGGGCACAGGGGTAGTTTTAGGTTTTGTATATTTTACCTCTTTTTTTTTTTTTGGCCATGTCTGGTACTAGTGGTAAATAATCCACCTGTCAATGCAGGAGATGCAAGAAATGTGGGTCTGATCCTTGGGTTGGGAAGATCCCCTGGAGAAGGAAACAGAAACCCACTCCTGTATTCTTGCCTGGAAAGTCCCATGGACAGAGGAGCTTGGCGGGTTACAGTCCATGGGGCTGCAAACAGTCGGACACAACTGAGCAACTAACACATGCATGTTATGGGATCTTAGCTCCCTGAGCAGGGATTGAAAAAGAAATGCAAAATTTCTTTTTTTTTTTTTTTTTTTTTTTGCGAAAAGAAAATGCAAGGGAACATTTCATGCAAAGATGGGCACAATAAAGGACAGAAATGGTATGGACCTAACAGAAGCAGAAGATATTAAGAAGAGGTGGCAAGAATACAAGAAGAACTATACAAAAAAGATCTTCATGACCCAGATAACCACGATGGGATGATCACTCACCTAGAGCCAGACATCCTGGAATGTGAAGTCAAGTGGACCTTAGGAAGCATCACTACGAACAAAGCTAGTGGAAGTGATGGAATGCCAGTTGAACTATTTCCAATTCTAAAAGATGATGCTGTGAAAGTGCTGCACTCAGTATGCGAGCAAATTTGAAAAACTCAGCAGTGGCCACAGGACTGGAAAAGGGCAGTTTTCATTCCAATCCCAAAGAAAGGCAATGCCAAAAAATGTTCAAACTACTGCACAACTGCACTCATCTCAAATGCTAGTAAAGTGATGCTAAAAATTCTCCAAGCCAGGCTTCAACAGTACATGAACTGTGAACTTCCAGATGTTCAAGCTGGTTTTAGAAAAGGCAGAGGAACCAGAGATCAAATTGCCAACATCTGTTGGATCATCGAAAAAGCAACAGAGTTCCAGAAAAATATCTACTTCTGCTTTATTGACTATGCCAAAGCCTTTGACTGTGTGGATCACAACAAACTGTGGAAAATTCTTAAAGAGATGGGAATACCAGACCACCGTACCTGCCTTCTGAGAAATCTGTATGTAGGTCAAGAAGCAACAGTTAGAACTGGACATGGAACAATAGACTGGTTCCAAATCAGGAAAGAAGTATGTCAAGGCTGTATATTGTCACCACATGTGTCCCACATGCCTGCTGCCAAAAGCCAAAACATAAAACAGAAGCAGTATTGTAACAAGCTTAGTAAAGACTTTAAAAATAGTCCACATCAAAAAAATCTAAAAAAGGAATTTATTTTTATTTATTTATCTGTGCCAGCTCATAATTGCAGCATGTGGGATCTAGTTCCCTGGCCAGGGATGGAACCGGGGCCCCTTGCATTGTGAATGCAGATTCTTAGCTACTAGACCACCAGGGAAGTCACTGTAAACTCTATTTCAATAAAGCTGACTGAAAATAAAACAAACCTAGATAACAGTCTGCATCTACTGGACCACACGTGACCTGGCTTCTGCCTACCTTGCTCCACACTCCTCACTCCCTCCCTCCTTCCCAGACCCACTGGCCTGGCCTTGCTCCTGCCTCATGGTTTTGCACATTCCATTCTCTGCCCAGAACACTTACCTGGCTCTGGATGGGGCTGCTTTTTCCTCCAGAAGGGACAGAATAGAATCCAAGACTCAGTTCAGATGCTACCCCTCAGGATGGTCCTCCCTGTCTGGACTGCCTACCCTCCTCATTACTTTTATCATTCTCCTCATTATTTTTATCTTTCTGAGATTCCTTCCCAGCATGCATTATACTTGAAATGATCTCTTTTGTCTGTTTCGTTGTTGTTGTTCAATCGCTAAGTCATGTCCAACTCTTTGGGACCCCATGGACTGCAGCACGCCAGGCTTCCCTGTCTTTCACTATCTCTCAGAGCTTGCTCAAACTCATGTCCATTGAGTCAGTGATGCCATCCAAACATATCATCTTCTGTCACCCCCTTCTTCTCCCACCCTCAATCTTTCCCAGCATCAGGGTCTTTTCCGGTGAGTCAGCTCTTCTCATCAAGTGGCCAAAATATTGGAGCTTCAGCTTCAGCATCAGTCCTTCCAATGAATATTCAGGATTGATTTCCTTTAGGATTGACTGGTTTGATCTCCTTGCTGTCCAAGGGACCCTCAAGAGTCTTCTCCAGCACCACAATTTGAAAGCATCAGTTCTTTGGCACTCAGCTTTCTTTATGGTCCAACTCTCACATCCGTACATGACTACTGGAAACACCAAAGCTTTGACTATACGGACCTTGGTTGGCAAAGTAATGTCTCTGCATTTTGATACACCATCTGGGTTTGTCGTAGCTTGTTTGTTTACTCACGATTGTCCCTGTTCTTCCTCCTAGAAGGCGAGGCCACTAAAGGCAGGGACTTTTTAAATCTTATTCAGATCCAACATCTAGACCAGTATTTCACAGAGTCAGATGAATAATTCCTTAAATGTTGGTTAAATGAATATTGACCTGTGTTGGGGCCTTTCTTGAGGAAGTTTAATCAAAGCATCCATATATCAAGTGTGAAAAAGATTACAAAAAAAAAAAAAAAGATTACAGCAAACTTCCTGCTTTTATTTCTCCAACATCCTACCCAGGGGATCAGCATGTCAGAGCAGAGAGAGGCTCAGGGAGCTAGGTCGACTTCCTCAGACAGTCTGGGGAGCACGGCTGCCTGACATTTGAGACACTCTGCCAGCAGCCCGGTCAGGACTTTCACATTGCTGTGCCGTGCTAAGTTGCCTCAGTTGTGCCCAACTCTGTGTGACCCTATGGTAGCCTGCCAGGCTCCTCTGTCCATGGGATTCTCCTGGCAAGAATACTGGAGTGGGTTGCCATGCCTTTCTCCAGGGTTTCTTCACGATCCAGGGATCAAGCCAGCCTGTATTATGTCTAACCTGCATTGGCAGACGGGTTCTTTACCACTAGCGCCACCTGGGAAGCCCTTGATTCAGTCTTGCTGGCCCCTAAAGCTGAGTCTCACCTGATAGGCAGACCTTTGTCAGTGGTGTTAATCTGTGTTTAGTGTTTTCCATCAGGTGAAAGAATCATCACTTTAAAAAACATAAAATAGGAAAATAGAATTCTGACTTTTCCTCACTACATGTGAGCAATTGTACTTGGACATCTATTTATCTTGTGGAGAAAAAATTCTCTAAATGGCCAAGTTTGATCACTTATTGGACTTCAGGGCCTCGATGACTGAAAGCAGCCATGAAACCCAGCTCCCTCGCGCATCCTTTGTTTGAGTAGACATTGATCTCAGGCTGCTGCAAGGATTTTGCATGTGGTCCTTTCTGCCAAGTAGTCTCTGCTTCTCCAAATGAATGAATTCCATCTGGAAATCATGGGATTAATAATTACACTCTAAGCTCAGGAATATTTTTCTGTGTCACTGCCATCTCCTCTGTTTGGTGCATTTTCCCAGGAAAATAATAAAACAGCGTCACCAATGTATCAAGCAGGGATTTTAAAATTAGCAAGTACAGTCTCCCCTCCCGGGTCCCCATGACTCACCTCTACCTCCTGGGGCCCATCCTGCTGCTGCAAGGGACTCAGGCCAACTCTCTGCCCAAGCTCTGGACTCGGTGCCATGGCTTCCCAGATATTGAGAGCAAACAGCAAAGCCATCACCCCAAAGGACAGGGCAAAACAGGAGTCGGCTGAGGATCTCAAGAGTCAAGCAGACCCCAAACCACACTTCCCAGTTCCCTAGACACTACCCGTGGTCTTGTTACCCAGAGGTGTCGAGTTGGTGACCCTGGGGCAACCACGGAAGCAGAGTTTCCACACCTTCTAGGGCCAAGTGTGTGATGCCCCGCTCAGCACCATATGGGGAGAACAGAATGCCTCCCTGCACGGAACAGGAGGGAGGAACCAAAGCTGACACCCTGAACCTGTAACCAGAGCGCTCTGCATGCATCATGCAGCCGAGAAGCTGCCGTGTTACCTGTGAAATAAGAGGAAGGGGAGAGTGTGGGTGAGTTAACTAGACCCACAGGGACCACAGGCCTCGCCATTCGGGCTTCCTGTTTATTCCTGTCTGCAGGCATGGACACCAGGTCCCTGACTGTGGTCTTGGTGTCCAGACACAGGGGTGGGACCATCACCTATCTGGGCGAAGAGCACAGACCTCACCTGAAGTGGACAGAGGCCCTTCATCTAACTGATTTGGAAAGTTTCAGCACCGTCAGACATGGTGTGTGGAGTTCTACTTCCCCCCTAAAAAAAAAGTCACAGAGTGAATAAAGATGGGGAGACCCTACACTATTTTCCAGAGAAGGTGGGAGAGCCTGAGCACATACAAATTAGACCTTTGTCTTTAGTGAAGACAGTCCATTTCTTGGTAACCGGTTCAGCCATGTGGACCTGTGCTCAGGACACCCATCGCTGAGCAGCCCCTCCTTCAGCAAATGAATAAAACAAAGCCAGGAGAAGTTACTCCCTGAGGCCACACAGCCAGTTAGGAGCAGGACTGGGACTAGTTCCCAGACCTCTGACTTGAGGTCATTTCCTGAATTATCAAAATGGGGGGAGAAGTGGACTGTTAGCACTTCCCTGGGGCTTGCCTCAGCAGCAGGCCGACCACCCAGCACTGAGGTCCTGGCTTCCTGACCTTTGGTGGGGCTGCCTGAACAGGTTTACTCATCTTGGGGTGTCTGGAGCTTGTCTGGGTGAAGCAGAAGATGAGGCTGGGGAGACCAACAGGGGGCACATCATGGGCTGTGACTGAGGTTCGGGAGAGTGACTAAGTGATTCTTGAGGAAGGAGCAATGAAGCTTCTCATTCTTGAGATCCAAGCCGAAGCCAATTAGGGGCCAAGTAGAACTGGAATAAAGCTTGTAGACTCTGGGGGAGAAATTTTGATTTAAGGTCAGTGAACAGCGGGCACCCCAGGAGGAGGCGGGAGGGAGGTGTGGTGTCATGGGGCCTGCAGGTGTGCTGGGCACTGCTTGACCTCTTTCTCTAGTCCTGGCTTTGAGTCCTGCTTCCTCTGGGGCTCGAGGAAGAAAAGGCAATTGCTCTTTATTTTGTTGTTGTTATTTTTCAGACTGCACCATGCACTCCAGTAGCTTCCCTAGTGGCTCAGACGGTAAAGAATCTGCCTGCAGTGCAGGAGACCCGGGTTTGATCCCTGGGTTGGGAAGATCCTCTAAAGAAGGGAATGACAACCCACTGCAGTATTCTTACCTGGGAAATTCCATGGACAGAGGAGCCTGGCGGGCTACAGTTCATGGGATCACTAAGAGTCGGACATGATTGAAGTGGCTTAACACACACATACACGCAGCATGTGCGATCTTGTCCCTCCACCAGGGAAGAGTCCCCCAACCAATGCACTGGGAGCATAGACTCCTAACCAGTGGACTGCCAGGGAAGTCCCAGAAGAGATGCTGCCCAGCACCCTGAGCTATAGCTGAGACGCCCGTGCAGGGAGTTCTCCAGGGAAAGCTCAGTATTAATGTTATGCCTCAGATAATAGAGGAGCATGTAGAAAACTGCAATAATCTGGTTCACTCTGAACCAACTGAATCAGGTGATTCAAGGCAAGCAATATTTCTCAGAGGCCCTCAGCAGCTGGATCTTCTCAGGTCCAAGAAAAGAGTATAACAGGATAGATGACCAGTGCAAGTTCAATGCATGAAGCAGGGCACCCAAAGCCGGTGCCCTGGAACAACCCAAAGGGACAGGGTGGGGAGAGTGGGAGGGGGGTTGAGGATGGGGGGGACACAGGTATACCTGTGGCCGATCCATGTTGATGTACGGCAAAAACCATCACAATATTGTAGAGTAATTATCTTCCAATTAAAAAAAGAAAAGAAAAGGAGGCCAAGCACAAGAGCCAGAGCCTGGACTAGCACGGAGACCAGAACTTGGCGCCATGCAGCCCTGAGCAGGTCTGACCACACCCGCTGTGCTGGCTGTCCTTGACTCTGAG
Organism: Odocoileus virginianus; assembly: GCF_023699985.2. Lineage (NCBI taxonomy): Eukaryota > Metazoa > Chordata > Mammalia > Artiodactyla > Cervidae > Odocoileus > Odocoileus virginianus. The sequence continues at coordinate 28,787,214 of NC_069684.1, forward strand.
CCTAAATTTTCCCACAGTTATTAAGCACCTATCCTAACAGAGGCTGTTAGACCCAAGGGCTGCTTTGAAGAAGCAGACAGACAAGATCTCTATTCAGAGGAGGAATAAGGAAAAGGATCCACTCTCCACACTTTCTCTTGGATTAATTTCTCAACTTCCCATCAGGCCTGTGGGAGGACATGTGGGAATGTGTCCAGAGAAGCACCCAGGACACATAACAGACACAGTAGGGCAGCACTTCCAGGTCCCAGAAGATCCTCCCAAGAGGCGGGGTTGGGGGGCAGGGAGAGGCATTTATGCTGGGACCTTCCTGCCTGACTTAGGTCTGGGTGACTTTAAGAAAGAAAGCTGGGGCGGTGGGGGTCGGGAGGGGGGCGGCGGGGAGAAAGCTGAGTGGGTCTCAACTTTGATCCGTGGCCCTCAGGACTGGAAATTCCCAGCAATGAAGACTTTTCTACCTATCCCCACTCCACCCCCACTCAGGCCAAATGTCCACAGTCACCCACAGGACCCAACTCACTGCCAGACCAGTTTGCCCAGTTTTAAGATGAGGTGGTTAGACGGCATCACCAACTTGATGGAGATGAGTCTGAGAAAGTTCTGGGAGTTGCTGATGGACAGAGAAGTTGGTGACGGACAGTGCTGCAGTCTATGGGGTCGCAAAGAGTCCGACACGACTGAGTGGCTGAACTGCACGAGACGCTCACTTTCGGATGTCAGATGATATTCAGCCCAGAAGTTAATGGACGGGACCAAACCATTAAAATCTGTGGTCAGCTTTTGGGGGAAACTGCAGAGCTTTATGTTAAGAGTCATCCTTGAGAATCCGAGGCCTTGACCTTCTCATCAGGTCCGTGGGGGTGGGGATGGGATGGGGTGGGATGGGGGCGTCATCTCGTCAGAGCCGGGCCTTCCGCTTGCCCTCGGCATGTGGGCAGGTGTGGTGGAGCTTGGCCCGGCCAGGCGGAGAAGTCCTTGCGTCCGGCGACTAGCGCGGGGTTCTGACTGCAGAACCGCGGGCAGCGGAACGGCAGCACGGCCACCCTCGCTCCGCTCACCGCCCACCCAGCCTAGGTGGGCGAGGCGAGGGCCTGAGGGTTTTGGAAGGAGCTGCGCGTGTTGGGGGTAGGTATCTCGTCCGGTGGAAGGTGGAGGCTTCTGAGGCGCTGGAACCCTCGTCACCCCGAACCTGCTCCCGGGGGCCGTGAATAGTCGACCTCCAACTTTTCCCAGGGCGGAGGTCCGGCCGCGCCCGTCGGTCCGCAGGCATCTGGCCGGCAGCGGGAGGTCGCGTCCACGCGGTCTTTCGCCTGGGTCGCCTCCGGATAGACGCGCGGAGGGACTGTTTGTGGTCGGCAAGGGCAGTGGCGACCGGACGGGGCGTGCCAGACCCCCCGGGGGACCGCGGCCCTCGGAAAGGGGCTGGCAGAGGGGGCGGGGCGCGGCAGGCGGGGCGGCCCGAGTTGGGGGGCGGGGCGGCCGGCGCGGGGGGCGCGGCCCGGTTCGGGGCGGGGCGGCTCCGGGTTCCGCGCTCCGTCCGCCCTCGCTCCCGCGCCGCGCGCCCTCCCGCTCCCACCAGCCTGTGCCGCCACCGCGGCAGCCGGCGAAGCAACTTCCCGAGCGCCCGCGACCGCCGGACCCCGGCGCCGCCCCCGGCCCAGCGCACCGCCGGCCGAGGCCATGGACGCGCTGGCCTGGCTGCTGCCCCCGCTCCTGCTGCTCTGCGCGCAGCACCGAGGCGCCAGGTGAGCGAGAGCCGGTCCGCCCTGCGGCCGCCCTCGGTGCGGATCCCGCGCCGCCGCGCCCGGGCTGAGAGATGGAGCCCCGCGCGAAACCTGGTCTTCAGGGCCCCGGTCTGTCCCCCGCCCACCGGTTCCCACCGTGTCTGCCCCCATCCCCTCCTCCACGACTCTCCCCGCGCCGGCCCTCCTCTCTCCAAACTCGCCGCGACGATGCCCTTGGGCGCGGGCAGCGGCGTGTTCTAGGTTCCGGCTGCCCCGGTGCTGTCCGCCGTCCCGGTGCTGAGCCCGGCCGCGGGGCCGGTCGAGGGCGTCACAGCAGCTCTCCGTTCCTCCCCAGCCGGGGCTCTCCTGCTGAGCTCGGGTTCCTTGGCCCCGGCCGCCACTTGGCCGGTCCCTGGCTGGCTGTTGTCCTTCCAGGCGCGGCTTGAGCGCTCAGCATGGAAGAAAGGAGGGGTCCTGAGAACACGGGGAGCAGGTTGTGCCCCTTCTCCTGACAGCATCGCTCCCACAGCAGCTTCCGTGCAGCTCGCAGTCTGGGGTGGACACGAAGGCGCTTCCTGATAGCGGGTCTGGTTGTGGGTCTCCCTTCTGGGGCCATTTCAAATGCCACCCAACTCTAGAGCATGCGAGCGGGGGAGCCAGGTGCCCCTGGCAGGAAAGAGACTCCAGATTTCTCCTTAATTCTGTCAGGAGAGCAGATGAGGTGCCCTGTCTGCCCTAGAGAGGGAAGCGGCTAAGAAGAAAGGTCTCTGTGCTGAGGCTCCCTCACTGGCTCCCAGGGCCAGTGCAGTCCCAGCTCGCTTTTTGCATCTCTGCGGGCTAGACTTGATGTGGGCCCTGGGTCACCCAGTGTCCTGAGCACTGAGTCTGGTCACCTTTGAGGGGCCTTTTTGAAAATCAGCTGGGTACAAGGGCTGCAGAAAAAGCAGGGCAAAGCCAGCTCTCCCCACCCCTTTCCCCAGCATTCCAGACTTCATGGTCAACCAGCTGATGCCCCAGACTTTAAAAGCTAGAAATGGTTGAATGCTGACCTGTGTTTTGGCTGTAGGTGCTCCGTCAACATGTAGCATGACTCTGTGTGTGTGTGGTCACACCTTCCTTGTTGGTGGGTAGGCATAGAGTCAGGAGGGCCTGGGTCTGGCTGGAGAGGCGGACATCCTGCTGAGGTCACAGACAGTGCTGATGTGGCCCCTGTCCCATGCCTTGTTTTCATCAAGCCCGATGGGCCGTTCTCCTCTCTCTTCTCCCGTTTCATGGTCCCAGGAAGGACAAAATGTCCTGGTGTGGCCATGGGCAGATGTGCTGGGAGCTGGGTGAGGTCAGCTGCTGGCTCAAGCCCTCAGTCTTGTAGCCCCAGTTCTGAAATACAAGCTGCTCTGAACTCCCAAGTCTTTATCCAAGTTTGACACCAAAACTCACCTGGCAGCAAAGCCTGCCCTGCTCATTTTGTCTTTATTCATGCTACTCATGGGGCATATTTACATGTTTCCTGCTGGAAAATTCTCCAAACACCTCTTTCCCCCAACCAAATCCATAAGTGCCTCATATCGCCCTTCACCAGTGTTCTGAACTCTGGCCCCACCTGGATCCTAGGTTGTGGGGTGAGGGGGACCTGTCTGCCTGCAGGAAGGCTGAGGCCCCAGTTGGGACAAGAACCTCCAGGCTTTGGGGGCCTTCGTCCATTCAGGCCTCCTTTCCCATCTGCTCTGTGTCCCTCCGCTTGAAAACCAGAGGAACAGTAACCTCACTTCCTTCGTCACCTCCTTCCACTGGGGCAGTGTGGGGGTGGGCCGTGGGGCTGAGGGAAGGCCCTCTCTGCTGCAGCTACTAAGCCAGATCCCAGGGTTTCTGGTGGGATGAGAAGGGGGTGAGCCTCACAGACTTTGTGTTTCGGGTCAAGGCCATGCTTCCCTGAGTTTGAAGGTCGGCTCACACAGCGGCCACCCAAGCTTGCCGGCTGCACACCTGAGTGGGTGGCCTCCCCAGCTGCTGGCACCTCCGTCTCCCTGGAGAAGCTGCGCCTGCGGCTCCTGCCCGCCTTCACCTCCCGTGTGAGCATTGTGGTGTTTGCCTTGGTAACTGAGGTGCCAGAACGGTGGTGGCTGCTCTAGAAGCAGAGCTTTCAGGGATCTGTGGGCTCTCATGTGCACGGGGGAGGCTCCTGGGGGGCACCTGCCGCCTTGCTCAGCTATGCCCACCTTCCCTTCCAGTCCCCAGGGACCCAGGCAAGTGACGGGCTGGGCTCTCTCTCAGGAGAGAGGAGAGGAGAGTGAGGCCAGGAGAGGGCGGGGCCTGGCTACAGCAGGGGTGGCCAGGGTGGAAGCTGCCTGTGATTTCAAGGCACCTGCTTCATTCAGGAGCTTGAGCCTGACATGTCTCTGAGCTCTAGGCCAGTGCTGGCCAGACCCCTTCACAGGATAAGGTCGATGCCCCCGCTTTCTAACTCCATGCAGAGCTCCCCCCAGTGGAGCCAGTTCCTGGCCCACCCCCACTGCCTCTGCCAGAACCAGTGGCGTTGGGCGGGGTCCTCCAGGACTCAGAGCAGCATGGCCCTCAGGCCACCCCAGCCCCAGCATCCCTTCACAGCTGCCGAAACAGCCATCCTCATCTCAGGTGGGATGTGACCCAGGGGAGCCTGCTCCCTTCTTGCCCCTGGAGACGGCAGAGGCTGACTGGGGTCCTGACACCTTCTGGTGAGCTTCAGGGGGGTGCTGCCCTTGACCTTGCCTCTGTGCCCCTGAGTGGATGTGGGGACCCTGTCAGCCTGAGCTCAGGAAGGATGGCGTCTCCTAACAGCCCGGCTGCAGGTAGGCCAGCCACTGCATAAGATGGCATCTGGGCTGGTCCAAAAATAAAGCCTTGTTCAATCCCTTCACATCCGACCTTCAGAGTGACCTCCATTTGCATTTTTAATTGTGCTCTACTAGGGATTAGGGCTTCAGTTAATTCTGTCTTTTACTTTGTCACCAAAGAACCTGCCCTGTCCACACGCCCCACCCAGCCTTGCCTGGAGGGACCCCGTGGGCCTGCAGGGTGGGGCAGGCTTCTCAGGGCTCACTAGCTGAGGTCCTCCTGTCATGGTCAGCCTCTACATAGGCACCCGGCCTGGTGCTTCCCAAGCCCCTGGCAGCCCCCAGGGCTTCTTGAGCCCGCCTGTGTGGATGGCTTCAGGGCTGGTCCAGCGGGTTGCTCAGCCCCACCGACTGCAGCGGAGCTTGCTCCTGGCCCTTCTCTTCCCACCACCCCCCAGTTGGTCTGGACAAGGCCCCTTCCTGTCTCCACAGCCTGACCAACCCAGCCCAGCTTCCCACACCTCCACGACGGCCCCCAGTTTATCCCCAGGACACTCCCCAGCCCCTCCCTCACCAGTACCAGTTCCCCACCTCCGGCCCCCCGTCCACCCCTCTCCACTCTCTGCCCAATGCCTCCCGCTGCCCTCCAGGCCCCTCCCAGGGCCCTCCATGCAGAGTCCTTGCCTGCCTCCCACCTCTTCCTGTCCCTGAGACTCCCATTCTCTCTCTTTGGGCTCTGATGTTATTTTTCCCAGGGGGCCGGTGAGGGGTGGCTGTCCCTGCCTCCCCAGCCAGAGGACTCCTGACCTCACCTTTCAGTGACTCTGTTCACACTCACAGCCCTCGAGTTGTCACCCCTCACAGACACTGACCGTGTTGGGCTTGGCCCACAATTGACCTTGCCTGGCTCAGCCACATCCCTGGAGTAGGGCAGCACCGAGGGTCTTGCCTGCCAGATGAAGGGTGGATGAATACAGGAGTAACCAGGCAGCTTCCTGCAGGGCCAAGAGCAGGACCAGGAGAGGGATGGGGTCAGTGGAGGTGGGGGGAGTCAGCTTGAAGACGTGGGTGTGGTCAGAGTTAGGGCTGGAGAAAGGAGGGTGGCCAGAGGGCAAGGTCTGGAGGGTGAAGCAGGCTTCTAAGAGGGGAGATGGGAGAGGCGAGTCAGGAAGCACTGCAGCCTGGGGGTGCTGGGGTGAGGGCAGAGCTGGGAGGGGTGGGAAGCAGCCCCGAGGGGGCCAGTGGGGCCAGGGGTCTCCTCAAGGTGGCCAGAAGGGCCCAGAGTGGGGACCTGGGCATGCGGCCACACCTGACTCAGGGACAGGGAGGAACAGCCTCAGGTTCCTTGCAACCCTCATCCAGAACTGGCTGGTCATGTCCCCTCTCCCGTGGGCAGTGGCCAGGCTCTGGCCAAGGTGACCTGGAGGCCTTCTCTGCTCAAGGGGATGGAAGTGACTCAGGGGGAAACTCAAGGGTTGCTCCTAAATGTCCCTTCTCCTTCTGACTGTCCGATTTAGGAGAAATGCCCCTCCCCCACGGTGGGCCGGAAGAGGAAAGGAGTGTGAGGGTCCCACGTCTGCTGTAACAGTGGCTGCAAGCTGGGGGATGTAACAGGAATTTATCCTCCAGTAATTCTGGGGCTGGAAGTCTGAAGCCAAGATTTTGACAGGGCTGGGAGAGCCTGTCCGTGCCTCTCCCCAGCCCCTGGGAATGCTGGAGTACTCTGTGTCCCTTGGCTTGTGGCCGCATCACTCAGACCCCTGCCTCTGTGGGCATGTGGCTTCTCCCTGGATGTCCATTTCCTCTTCTTGTAAGGATATCCATCCTGGATTTAGAGCCCACCTAGTCTAGCATGACCTTATCGTAATTAATAACGTCTGTCAAGTCCCTATTTCCCATTAGGGTTCCATTCTGGGGTTCTGGGTGAATATGAATCTGGGGGGCACTGTTCCCCAGAGGATGGGTGAGCAGAGGCGAGGTGGGCCAGCAGAGCCACTGGGACATCCGGCAGTCAGCGTGTCCAGGCCACAAGACGCCTGTGTGTGTGTCCCTGTGCGGCACCCCTAGGGACAAATATCACCAGCACCAGCCGACGGTAGGGTTCACCTGAACCAGCGGACACGGCCCGCAGCTGCTCCGGGGTCAGGCTGAGCCCCAGAGGCACGTGGTAATTTAGGGACTTCTGGGGCCTGCCTAGGAGGGGACAGACAGAGCTGGAAGCCAGACTGTGGCCTCCCCATGGGCCCTGGCCTGGCCCTGGGTCTCTCCCTGCCCAGCCCTGGGTCTCTCCCTGCCCCCAGCCCTTAGCCTCCTGGTCACACTTTTTTTTTCTCCCATCACCTCCTACAGGATACTTGGCCCTCAGAGCTGAATGAGAGGCCCTGTGCTCTTCGTGGGGTCCCCCAAGGCCAACTTGTTAAGGAACCCCAGAAGTGGAGGTGTAGTCTGGTTATGGAGGGAGGCTGGGGCCTCTGCCTGACCTGGCATCCACCCTCAGGGCCAGGGAGAAGGGGTGGGGGAAGAGGTTAAGGAGTTCTGGGTCCTGCACCTCCCGGGGTCCCTGTGTCCCTGGAGGGCCTTCTCCCTGTCCATTTCTGGCCTAACTGACCAGGACAGGCTCTGTCCCTGGTGCCCTGCCTGTAAGCAGTGGACTTTGTGTTTCCAGGGCAATGAATGACATTGGCGACTATGTTGGCTCCAACCTGGAGATATCCTGGCTCCCCAACCTGGACGGCCTGATAGAGGGCTATGCCCGCAACTTTCGGCCCGGTATTGGAGGTGAGAGTGGCTGCCAGACTCGGGCAGACCCTGGGTCAAGCCATGATGTGAACCCTGCTGGGCTCCGGGCTGGGGCAGACCCTGGGTCCCCAAGAGTGCATCAGAGCACCAGTCCCCAGGAAGCCGGCTGGGAAGGTGAGTCTGCTCAGGTCTGGGCAGGTCTGCACCAAGACAGCCTCCCCTGCCAATCCCCCAGCTGTTCCCTGTCCTGCCCGTGGGGGCATTTGCTGGCCTGGCCAAGTACTCGGGGATGCTGGGGCCTGGGCTCAGCCCAACCTGCCTCTAACCCTGCTCCTTCCTTGCAGGCCCCCCTGTGAACGTGGCACTCGCCATCGAGGTGGCCAGCATTGACCACATCTCGGAGGTGAACATGGTAGGTCCCATTGGCACCACGCCCCTGCCCCAGCTGTGTGCCCTGAGGAGCGGAGGGGCTGACGGCCAGGCCTCTGCACCCCCAGGAGTACACCATGACGGTGTTCCTGCACCAGAGCTGGCGTGACAGCAGGCTGTCCTACAACCACACCAATGAGACCCTGGGCTTGGACAGCCGCTTCGTGGACAAGCTGTGGCTCCCAGACACCTTCATTGTGAACGCCAAGTCCGCCTGGTTCCACGACGTGACTGTAGAGAACAAGCTCATCCGGCTGCAGCCCGACGGGGTGATTCTCTACAGCATCCGGTGGGCTGCCTGCGAGCGCCGCTGGGAGCTGGGGGTGGGGTTGGGGGGGACGGGGTGGTATTTATATCCCCAACAACCAGCAGCTGTGCAGGAAGCAGAGGTTGCTGGCCAGCAGCCAGCAGAGGCCGCTTTTTGGCTAACACGTGCCCTTTCCTTTTTAAATTGAGGTGAAGTTCACATAGCACCAAATCAAGCATTTAAAAGTGAACAATTCCGTGATTTTAGTACACGCCCCACGGTGTGCAAACACCACCTCCAGCCAGTTCTAACACACTTCACCCTCAAAAGGAGACCCTGTCCCCATCAGCAGTCACCCTCTTCCCTCCTCCTGGCTCCAGAAACCGCCAATCTGCTTTCCAGCTCATAGATTTGCCAATTCTGCACATTTCACACAAAATTAATCCTACGCCACGTGACCTTTCATGTTTGCTTTTTTCCACTTAGTGTAGTGTTTTCAGGGTTCATCTGTACTGTAACATTTATCAGAATTTCCTAACTCTTTATGGCTGAACCACATTCCATTGCGTGGACACACCAGTTTGTGTATCCACTTCTCCATCAATGGACAGCTGTGCTGCTGTGGACACACCTGTACATGTATTTGTTTGTTTTCTGATACACGCCATTTAAAAGTGGACTTAATCACCAACATTTTAAAAATCAGGAGATTTACACAAAAACCTAAATTCTCTTGGAAAATCAGCCTTTTTCCAGGCTGTAGGGTCAGTGGGGACACCTTGAGGCCATCCCCCGTGATAGGCAGGAGGAGGACGCTCAGGGTGGACCTGCCTTCTTGGCTCCTGACTTAGATAGGTATTCTGAAGGATGAGTAAAGTGAACAAAATCCAGTTATTGATCCCTGAAGCGAGACCCACAAATATCTGTAAAGTGGCCACAGTTTCTGCCCAGATGTCAGCAGCTTGCTGACAAAACCAGAGGCAACTTGGCCACTGCCCCCGAAGCAAGGTCCCACTGGCCATATGCAGGGACATCTCTGCCGTGGGGGGCAGGGGAGCCACCCATGGCCCTGGGCTGGCCTCACCCCGGCAGACTGGTGTTGTCTGGGCAGAATCACATCCACGGTGGCCTGCGACATGGACCTGGCCAAGTATCCCATGGACGAACAGGAGTGCATGCTGCACCTGGAGAGTTGTGAGTGTGGCTGGCCTGCCGGTGGGAGGGAGAGGTTGCAGGGGGTGGGGGTGGGGGTGGGGGCGGGGATCAGGAGGCACTGGGGGGGCAGGGCACTGGAGGTGGTGGAAGGGGACTGGGTGGGGAGGTGGGCAGGGGGTGCTGGGGGGATGGGGGTGGGGTGCATGTGGGGGATGGGGGTGGGGCACTGGAGGTGGCGGGGGGGGGGTTGGGAAGGAGGCAGGGGACACTGGGGGAGGGGTGCGCTGGCCTGGGGGTGCATGGGGAGAGGTGGGGGCATGGGAGAGGGGCAGTGGGGTGGGGATAGGGGGCAGAAGCATAAGGAAGAGAAGGGAGCAGCCTGGCCCTCCTCCCTTGAGTCAGTGTCCTGCCCTAGACAGCCGGCCCCAGAGCCCAGATGAGACAGATATCTATGTCATTGTCCAGTATGGTGGCCCCTGTGGGCCACCTGGCAAGGGTGGCCTGCACTTTTGCCAGCTCCTCTGGACTTGCCCACCTTTCCAAGGCCCCAGGTGTGGTCCTGGGCTCCTTGCTCCCTGTGTCTGTGTATCAAACCCAGGGCAGTCCTGTAGGGGCCGCCAGGGGCTGGGGAGGGGAGCTGCCAGAGGCTGGGGAGGGGGGTTGCCAGGGGCTGGGGAGGGGGGTTGCCAGGGGCTGGGGAGGGGGTTCCAGGCCCTGCAGCCCATCCACGGCCTCTCCTGCAGACGGCTACTCATCTGAGGACATTGTCTACTACTGGTCCGAGAACCAGGAGCAGATCCACGGGCTGGACAAGCTGCAGCTGGCCCAGTTCACCATCACCAGCTACCGCTTCACCACAGAGCTGATGAACTTCAAGTCAGGTAATGTGGTCTCTTCCTGTGAGCCCTACTGCTAGTTTTCTAGTGCTTTCCATGGGGCCCCTAGTCAGCTCTGAGGGCCCCGAGGTTGCAGCTAGAAAATTGCTGGTCAGTGCAGGCCGTGCCTGGCCTAGCTGCTCGGGACAGGCCGCAGTGCAAGCCCAGGTCAGGTTTTCCCGGTTTTGCTCCTCGGCCCTTCATTGCCTCCCAGGGTTTGGGGGGCATGTGATGGGGTTGGGGGTACCTGGGGGGTACATTGTCTCCTGGCCTCTCCTGCCCCTTCCCACTCCTGCTGCACAGTCATTGGAGTCAGTGAGCCCAGACTGGCTCTTTCTTGGTGCTCAGCTGTGCACAGGGAGGGTGGAGGGACAGGGGTGGGGGACCATGCCCTGGGAGGGTCCTGGAGGGCCAGCAGACACACTGGGCTCTCCTCCCTTTCCTCCGGTGGCCCCGCAGCAAGGCCGGCCCTTTCCTGACCCATCAGGCTGTCGGGGAGGTGGGGACGAGGGCCCTCCTTCCTTGGGAGGCTGGCAGTGGCCCTGCTGCTCCCCCAACCCTCCTCTCCCAGCGCTGCTGTGGGTGGTGGGCGTGGTGCTAATGCTGTGGGCGGCTCTCCGGCAGCTGGCCAGTTCCCCCGGCTCAGCCTGCACTTCCACCTGCGGAGGAACCGCGGCGTCTACATCATCCAGTCCTACATGCCCTCCGTCCTCCTGGTCGCCATGTCCTGGGTCTCCTTCTGGATCAGCCAGGCAGCGGTGCCTGCCAGGGTGTCTCTAGGTAGAGGGCCCTGGCCTGTCCTCCAAGGGAGCTGGTGGGAGGGTGGGAGTCGGGCCTGGACCCGTTCTGAGCACTGGCCCACATCCTGGGGCAGAGGCCGGCCAGGCCAGACCTGGAAAGAGGAGCCTGACCTGCACTCAGGTTGGGTGGGGTGGCAGAGCTCCAGGAACGGCACCCTCTGTGCCCCCAGGCATCACCACAGTGCTGACCATGACCACGCTGATGGTCAGCGCCCGCTCCTCCCTCCCACGGGCGTCAGCCATTAAGGCATTGGACGTGTACTTCTGGATCTGCTATGTCTTTGTGTTCGCCGCCTTGGTGGAGTATGCCTTTGCCCACTTCAATGCTGACTACCGGAAGAAACAGAAAGCCAAGGTCAAGGTTAAGGAGCAGAGGGCTGAGGTGAGGCTGGGCAGGGCAAAGGACAGTCCCTCCCCCACCCCAGCACCGCCAAGGGTCAGCATTGCCCGCAGGGTGGGGGACATTTTGTCCTGTGCTCAGCCCGTCCCCCTCTCTCCTGCTATGTGGATGGAGCCACTGGTTGGGTTGGGGTCCCCCCTGCAGGCTGGGTCAGGGGTCCCCCCTGCTGGCTAGGTTGGGGGTCTCTCTGGCTGTCTGGGTTGGGTTCCTGCCCCTCGCTGTCAGGGTCTGGGCCCCCCTGCTGGCTGGGTTGGGGTCCCCCTGGCTGGCTGGGTTGGGGTCCCTGCCTCCCACTTCCCGGTGCTCAGCCTGCCCCCTCCCCATGCAGATGGACGTGAAGAATGCCATCGTGCTCTTCTCCCTCTCCGCTGCGGGCGTTACTCAGGAGCTGGCCGTGTCCCGCCGGCCTTGCCGCGTGCCTGGGAACCTCATGGGCTCCTACAGGTCTGTGGAGGTGGAGACAGGGGAGACAAAGAAGCAGGGGAGCCAAGGGGGCCTCCGTGGGCTCCTCAAACCCATCGATGCAGACACCATTGACATCTATGCCCGTGCTGTGTTCCCCGCGGCCTTCGCCGCCGTCAATGTCATCTACTGGGCCGCATACACCATGTGAGGCCCACGGGGGGCTTCACCGGCCCAGGACCTCCTGGGGGAAGGATCCTGGGCAGCTCTGAGTATTTCAGAGGAGGCAGGACCACGGGCCAGATGAGATGAGAGGAAAGCTTTGGCCTCACTCAGCGCCCTGAGGCTCTGACCCCACATTTGCCAGGACCCTGTCTGCAGACACCTCCTCTCCAGCAGCCCAGACGCCTGACCCAGGAGCCAGGCAGGCACGGCCCTGGGAGCTTCACATCAACTCGGAGAAGGATCCTGACTCTGGGACTGGCTTTGTGGGTCTGGACCAGGGAGGGGGAGGAGGCCGGGTGAGGATGGTGCTCAAGTCTCGCGAGACCATGGGAAAGGCATTCCCAGGCCTTGGGTCCCAGCATGAAATAAAACGGAGTTTTTGGCCATCGCTCACACTGTGGCTGTGGCCTCCTCTCCTGGGGCCTTCACGGCCCTCCTCCACTGCGGGTTCCACAGGTTTGGGACAGAGGGGCTCCGGGTTGGGATGTGGGGGCTGAAGGTGTCCCTGAAGCTCATGGCAAGGTGCCACCATGGTGCCTTCTGAACGTGGTGTTGGGACAACAGTGACCACCAAGTCCCCACAAATGCCCAGCCCCTCCCACCTCTGCTGCCACCAGGGCCTCAGGGTGACAGGGCCACTGCTCTCAGAAGGGCTCCAGGTGCTCCCACAACAGAGCAGAGCAGGCTGTCACACTGGAGGGAACAGAGGCGACCGTGGGGCAGCTGTGGGTGAGCCGTCTACTGCAGGGTGGGGAATGCCAGGCCCAGGGCCCTGCTGTGATCCGGTGGCAGCCAGGCCACGACCCCACTGGCTTGAGGTGCTCCCCAAGCCACCTTGATGGGTATGTGACAGTGACTTTGTGGGAATCAGAAAGGCTGCCTGCTGGGCCACCTGCCCTCAGCCAGCACACATGCCCAGGATGTGCAGTGTCCCCAGGCTCTGGGGGCAGGTGCTGGGGACCCTCACCACGGGCAGGCTCAGCTGGCTGAGTGACCCCTGAAGCCAGCTGAGCCCACAGTGGGCTCCCACAGGAGCAGCCGTGTCTGAGGCCTGTACCTTCCCAGGGCCCACACCTCCAGCTTGAAAACCTTACCTCCTGAAGACGCCTTCCTGAAGGGCTGCCCTCTGGGCCTCTGCTCTAAAGGACTGGCCTGCAGGGCTGGGCAGGGTCATCCCAGGGGCGGGATCGGCCAGGGAGTGGGACCCCCCAGGCCCCAGCATGACCCATGTGGGAGCAGAAGAAAGTAGGAGGCAAAGCCTGGACACACAGGCCCCAGGCCAACTCCGGACAGCGGGGGTGGCAGGCCATACCCAGCCAGCTCTGAGAATGAGGACAGCGAGACCTTTTTCTCCACCTCCCAGAGGGGTACCTTCTGGCCTGCATGCCCCGCAGGGTCACTGCTCCCTCCCCCTGGAAGGTGGAGCATGGCCTGGGGGTGAGACATCAAGGCCCAGCTGGCACCCCGAAGCTACTGAGCTGGATCACAGCACCCCCACCCCTGGCACCTAGGGTTCTGCCCCAAGGCCTGCCTTCCCCAGGACCTCTGATGGCCACACAGGTGGGTCCAAGATTTCTGGAACTGCTGTCCTTACCTGGTTCCAGAAGCCGGCAAGCCAACTCCCTTCTGCTGCCTGGACCCTGCCCACTCAGCGCCACCTCTCCGCACTGTCCCCACCACTACCAGGCTGCCCTCTTTCTGCTGCGCGTACCCACAGGAGCTATTTAAAGCCAGCTTTGTGACTGCCTCAGGCACCCACGCAGTGAGGCCCGCCCGGGCAGGAGCCTTCTGATTCCACAGCCAGCAATCACTCCCTCTAGCCTGCAGGCTGCTATTTCTGCCCACGTGTTTACAGGGCTGGAAAGAGGGATGGGAAGGGCTGATGCTCTTTAAACGCAGTTCTGTGCTGGTGCTGTTGACTCGAGCAGATTGAAGGCCAGGGGTGGATGGAGGTTTGCAGTTGAGAGAAGCCGAGTCGGGCAGGGGGGCAGTATTTCCTGCAGGGGCACCCGGGCTGAGAGTGGGGTGGGGTGGCAGGGAGGGGGCCTGGACTCTGTCTATGGGGACTGGTGACTTTCTTTGCGACCCCAAGGGCTGTAGCCCATTAGGCTCCTCTGTTCATGGAATTTTCCAGGCAAGAATACTGGAGCAGGTTGTCATTTCCTACTCCAGGGGATCTTCCCCACCCAGGGATTGAATCCACATCTCCTGTGTCTCCTGCATTGGCGGGCAGTTTCTTTACCACTAGCGCCACCTGGGCTTCCTTGTCTGTGGTCTCCTGCAGAGGCTGGGACACCTGTGTTGTCTGGGTAGATGCCCAAATGCTTCCCTGAGAGCTAGACCAGCTCTTCCCCAAGGTTGGAGGGGCCGCAGTGTCGAGGGACAGGGCCTCAGCTTCTCTCTGCCCCCACTTACCCTTCCCTCTCCCTCCCTGTGAGGCTGACAGCCTGCCCACTGGGCGGAGCCCACACCTGGGTGGGGGGGGCATCGCTTGAGACAAGGACCTAGTGCAGGGTGTTTATTTGGGGGAAGATGTTTCCTTGGGCGGCCGTTACAGAGTACCACAGACTGGCGGGCTTAAAATTGAGAAATTCAGGGACTTCCCTGGTGGCCCAGCAATCAGCACTCTAAACTTGAGGTACCTTAGCCTGGGTTTGACCCCTGCTTGATGAGGAAGTAAGATCCCATGAGCTGCGAGGCACAGCCAAAAAATAGAAAAAGAAAAAAAAAAGACTTGGTGCTGTCAGAGTTCTGGGGGCCAGGTGTCCAGGACCCAGATGTGGGCAGGCGGGGCTCCCAAAGGCTGATGGCAAACCTGCCCCAGGCCTCTCCCCAGCTCCCCCTGCTGCTGGCCATTGCTGGTGCCCCCGGATTGTGGATGCATCACCCTGTCTCTGCCTCCGTCATCATGTGAGCTCTCTGTTTGCCCCTCCTCTCCTTGTAAAGGCAGCTCTCATCCGATTTGGGGCCTCGTAATCCAGTGTGCTTCATCTTAAGCCATCACAGCCGTGAAGACCCTATTTCCAAATACAGTCACATTCTGAGGTTCTGGGTGGAAGTGAATTGGGGGGTCACTGTTTAACCCAGTACAGAGGAGCAGGGGTGGGGGGCGCAGAGGTAGAAGGGAAGTGCACAGGTGCTGGACTAGCCTGCGGACCCCTACAAAGCCCTGGGTGTGGGCCCCAAATTGTCCTTTTGAAGGAGAGACTGGGGCTTCACCACCGACTCCCACCCCCAGGCTGCCTGCCTGCCAGCCAGCTGAGTGGCACTCCGGACACTCTGGAGGGCACTCGGCGGTGGGGGGGGGGGGGGGGGGGCGGCTGCTGCTTACAGCAGCAGGGGCAGGACAGGCAGTTACCCCCATGGTGCTCACGTCTACCAGGACGGCACTGGTCCATCAAGGTGGTGTCTGTCACAGCAGCAGCAGCAAAATAAGCAAGATTTAGTGGAACAAGCCACAGTTGGTGCCATGGTGCCACCAGCTGGGGCTGTAATCAGCCATCCTCCCCTCCTCCTCTACTGTCCCCAGCCAGCACTTCTGCTTGCTTAGGTCACCTCCTGGAGCAGCGGCCAGACCCTGGTCCCCAGGGGAAAGCCTCAGTCCTTTTGCCCTCACCAGGTGTCTGTCTCCGTGGCCCACCCTGTGCCCACAGGCCGTGGGAGCCCGAGAGGTGAATCCTGTAAAATTGAAAGAGTGCCACTCAGATTTCTGCCTGGGGCAGGGGAGAGGGACTCTCCACCTGCCACTGTCACCACTGTTCTTTGATCATACCTTTGGGCAGGGCTAGCAGCCACCACAGTCCACTAGCACCTTTGATGGATGCGGAGCTGGTACCTCTGTGAACCAGGTTGCCTTCTCTGTCTCTTGGTTTAGTGGCTCAGCCCCCCATGAGGCCACCAACTCTAGCTGAGCCAACCTGTCTGTGCCACGGTGTCCAGGTACCTCTTAACGTTAACTTCTTCACCCTCAAGACTCACTTGGTGCTAAGCTGCAGTGACCGTCCCCACTGTTGCTGAACAGGGCTGTGCTCACTTGGCAACCTCAGCTGGCAGTGGGCAGCTCCTGGTGTGTCAGCACCCGCGTTCCGAGGTCAGGCACCCAGCCCCCCCACCATGAGGGCCTGGTCGCACTCTGGGAGCTGCTTTCATATGTGAACCAGTCTTCATGCCAGAGGTTCTGCTCATCCCAGAGCCCTAGGGGACCCCCAGACACTCCCCAGCTGGGCTTTAGCACAAGGTCGGAGGGTCCAGAGGGCAGGATGCCCTCACCCCAGCCCAGACCACAAGGTCTATGAGCCAGGGCTGTGGTTTCCTTGAGGCCCCTCCTCCCATTGCCGTAACTGCACTCTCATTGCCTGGATAGCCACAGGCTGCAGGGCTCTGCTCTCTCGGGACCCCGGGGTGTGTTTTCCCATCCACATGGCCACTCAGGCCAGTGCACCTTGCACTCCTTGGCAGCCCTGCACCCTCTCGATCACACTTTCTTGTTTCAGTGAAAGGCCTGTCTCCTAGACCCTCCTGGGGGCCCAGCAGGTGGTGGTTCCAGTGGATTCATCCTCACAGTGCCTCCTGCTCCCCACCCCCGAGTCTTCAAGCTCCTCACACACAGCCCAGGGTCTCCACCATCATATCCCAGCTTCAGGGAGCTGCCCCAACTGTACAAGGTGCCACCTCCCTCGGATGGTCCACCCCAGTCACAGGTGAGCACTCACATCTATAAACTGTCCCCTTTCCAGCCTTACATCCACCCCATCCCCATTCCAACATCCTGGAGACGGAAGGCAGGGGGAGGGGGGCAGATTCTGAAGAGCATGAGATAGTGGGGTGAATCGTGTCCCCCAGAAGATGCCTTAAGACCTCTTTGTGGCACCTGTGAGAGTGACATTGGGAAAAGGGTCTCAGAAGATGCAGTTAAGATGCAGGTTTAGAGGAAGTCCTGCTGGATTAGAGTGGGCCCAAGACCCACCCCCCACAACCTCAGTGAAGGAAAGGACACAGTGAGATGGGATAGAGGCAGGGAGGCATCCACAGGCCAAGGAGCCTGAGGGAGGGGCTGGCAGGGGTTCTCCCTGGAGAAGCTTCCAGCCTGCCCCACTCTCACCGCGGACTTCTGCCCTCGACCATGGGAACAGAGTTCTGCTGTTTTCAAGACTCCCTAGTCCATGGCCCTTTGTTATAGCAGCAGTCCCCAACCTTTCTGGCACCAGGGGCTGGTTTTGTGGAAGACGATTTCTTCCACACAGAAGGAGTTGGTTTCAGGATGATTCTCACAAGGAGCAGGCAAACTAGATCCCTCATGTGAGCAAGTCACTGTTCACAGTAGTGTTTCCGCTCTTTGAGGGTCTGATGCTGCCACGGATCTGACAGGAGGCAGAGCTCCCCATACGAGTGATGAGGAGCAGCTGTGAACACAGACAAAGCTTCACTCCCTCCCCTGCCTGCCACTCACCTCCCGCTGTGCAACCTGGCTCCTAACAGGACCAGTACTGGTCTAGGGGTCTAGGGATTGGGAACCTCGGATTACAGCATCCATAGGAATCTCATATGGCAAGCACCCTTTGACAAAGATACTGTTGCCGAGTCACTCAGTTGTGTCTGACTCTTTGAGACCCCATGGACTGTAACCCCCCCAGGCTCCTCTCTCCATGGGATTTCCCAGGCAAGAATATTGGAGTGGGTTTTCATTCCCTTCCCCAGGGAATCTTCCCGACCCAGGGATGAAACTCGCATCTCCTGCATTGGAAGGTGGGTTCTCTACTGCTGAGCCACCTGGGAAGCCTGTGTGTATTTTTAGGGACTCCCAAACAAGGGCAATACGACTAGGGGTACAAGACCCTCAGGTGGACTCACTTATATGGACCGTGAACCTCAGGCCTATGCCTCCCAGTCCAGGTCTGGATCTTAGCACAAGGCCTGGCAAGGGCTCAGGTCAAAACTTTCGAGGGTCAAGGATTGGACCCGGGGCCTGATGTGACATCAGTACCGCCTGCCCTCCAACTGCAGGAGATGGGGTGACCTAGAGAACTTGCTGGCTCTCCCTGCCCCCAAGGCCGCAGCTGGCTCTGGACACAGCAGCGGGAGGTGTGCAAGCCTCTTCTCACCTCCCACATCCAACAGCAGAGCTGGACCCTTGGTGTCCCCCTTGAGCAGCAACCCCAGGTCTCTTCCAGGACCCAGCAGTGCATCGGCCTCAAGGACCTCAGTGTGTGCAGTGACCTTGGGAAGTGACCCCAGGAGGCAGGAGCAAGCTGGGGCTGGGGGGAGATGGAGGGAAAGCTGGGAGAGTGTGGTCTCCATCCCCGGAGCCCCTGAAGGGCCCCTCGCCACTGCCCTCTGAGGGTGATCAGCTGGGTCTCTTACCCCTGGCCAAGGGCCACCCCTAGGGATGTTAACCCCCACCCTTTCAGGCTGCCCCATCCCAGGCCGAGCAGGTCAGAGCAAGTCCCGGGTGGGACAGTTGTAGAGACAGGGCACTGGCCGTGTGCCCAGGGACTGTCCACCTGCTGCTGAGGATGGAGGCGAGCTGAGGGGACCTGGCTGAGAGCCAAGAGCCCCCACAACTAGGAGATTCTGGATTTCTTGTCACAGGTAATGTTTGCAGGGAAAATGAACACGTTTTCTCCTGTGCCCACCCTCTACTCCCCGCCTAGCATGGCTCCTTGGTTGAGAAGTCCTAGAATATGGTGGCTGCAGTGTGGGCTCCTGACCTAGTGCCTCTCTGTAAACTTGGGAGGTGACTCACCCACCAGGGGGACCCTCAGCTGTTAAGTAGGAGATGATGGTGTGTGGTTATTGTGAACGTGAACTGCTGTAAATAATAAAAAGAACCTGCAACAGTGCTTGCAGCCTGCTTCATTCAGTTGCTGTTGAGTTGCTGAGTTGTGCCTGACTCTTGCAACTCTGTGGACGGCAGCCCACCAAGCTCTACTCAGTACGTGCTACTTAACAGTTGTTCTTGCCCAAGGGCACCCATCTGCCCAGCTGGGAGGCGATTAGCCAGGCGGAGGAGACCTGCAGGAGAGCTTGGCTAGTGTTTGGGTTTGTTGTTGTTGTTCAGTCATGTCCAACTCTTTGCGACCCCATAGACTGCAGCACGCCAGGTTCCCCTGTCCTTCACTATCTCCTGGAGTTTGCTCAAACTCATGTCCATTCAGTCGGTGATGCCATCCAACCATCTCATCCTCTGTCTCCCCCTTCTCCTCCTGCCTTCAATCTTTCCCAGCATCAGAGTCTTTTCTGAGTCGGCTCTTTGCATCAGGTGGTCAAAGAGCTGGAGCTTCAGCTACATCCTGTCCTTCCAATGAATATTCAGGGTAGATTTCCTTTAGGACTGACTGGTTTGATCTCCTTGCAGTCCAAGGGACTCTCAACAGTCTTCTCCAACACCACAGTTCAAAAGTATCAATTCTTGGGTGTTCAGCCTTCTTTATGGTCCAACTCTTACATCTGTACATGGCTACTAGAAAAACTATAGCCTTGACTGTTCTTCACTTTGTGACTAGTCACTTTGTATCTACTACTTCACTTCACAAAGTGACTATTCATCACTTTGTCAGCAAAGGGATGTTTCTGCTTTTTATACACTAAGTTTGTCATAGCTTTTCTTCCAAGAAGCAAGTGTCTTTTAATTTCATGGCTGCAGTCACCATCCACAGTGATTTGGGTTTAGACACTCGAAATAGGGTTTGCAGCGAAGACAGTGGACTTGCAATCTGGGCTGTCTTGAAAATTCCCTGAAGACATTTAGCTCCTGTCTAGCAGAGCAAGGGCACCTCCAGGAGACATTAGCCTCTTCCTCAGAGGGGGCTGCACTGCCCTCTGAAGAAGGATTGGTCCTGAGAAATGGGGGAGCCCCCTCTCCCAGCCTGGGAAGCTCTGCTCCCATTTCCCGCTGAGAGGCCACTCCCCTTGGGGCTCAGGTCTCTGAACCTCTTAGGAGCAAGGTGCCACCTGTCTGTCGCCCTGCAGGGTCTCTCCAAGGAGGCCTGTGCCCACTCCATGCACCAACCTCTTGGGAGAAGCAGGTTGTCTGCCTAGTATAAACACCTGGGTTACTGGAGCTCAGGTTCATCTCCTGTAAGTGACCCACTGTGCATGCAGCGCTCACCAGGGCTGCCTCCCTCAGGTGCCCACCGGGGGGCCCAGATGCCTGAGTTCCTGGATGGGGTGGCCGTGGGTGTCAAGTCCTCAGCCTGGGGAGCCTGCAGCCCCACTCTGCTGGGTACAAGGGGCCCAGGCCTGGCCTTCATGGGTCCTGGGAACTCTCTGGCCAGGCTTCCTCTCAGAGTTACCCTGAGGCACCACACTTGGGGGTCAGCGGGGGCATGGAGGGGCCTGCCTTCAATCTGTGTTAGACCCTCTCAGGGCCTCACAGCCCCACTCACCCACCTGGCAGGAGTTGTGGAGATGAAGTGCTGTGCGTCCTGAGGGCATCTGTCAACTCCAGCTGCTCTGCCCGGTTAGCGCCATCAGGGGTCCGCGAGGGCTGAGGGTGCAGCTGGCGGTCCCGAGGGGACAGTAGTGAGAGAATCAATTCCTAAGTAGGTTGATAAGAAGTCCAGGGTTCCCGAGGAGGAGTGAGGGGTCTGGGGTTCTCGAGGAAGAGATGGGGGTCTGGAGTTCTCAAGGAAGAGGAAAGAACATTTTTTTCTGCATTGCTTTGTCTTAGTCAATATAACAGTGTATTTTTCCTTAACAAGAACCTTCTGACTAATCCTATTGTCTTAAAATGTATGTTGTGGGAGTGGGTCTGGTAAGACCTGCCTATTGTTAGTTCTAATCTTGTTAATTTAAGATGTATGTTGTGAGAGTGGGTCTGGTAAAAGTATATAAGGCCTTAATAAGGCTAGTAAGCGGGGACACTCTCTGTCCCCCTTCTGATGTCTTGTCAGAAGCTTTCTCTGTCCATTTTTCACTTTAATAAAACTTTGCTACACAAAAGCTCTTGAGTGATCAAGCCTGGTCCCTGGTCCTGAAGCTAAATCTTTGGAGATCATGAATCCAACATCATTCACCGTAAGGTATCAGTAGCCAGGGCCATGCCTGGAGGAGCCTGCTGACCCTGGGTGATGATGAAACCCCAGAGGGTCTTCTCCCTGTGTAGGAAAACACCTTCCTCAGACTGATGCCTGCACACAGCCGGGTTGGAGCTTCCTGCTGGACAGGGTCCTGCTTGTCCATCTGCTGGCCTGCCTGGGCTACTCGGCAGGGGTGCTGGCGGTGCTGCTCCTGCCTGGCCACGTGTGCTGCATTGCATGTGTGTGTGCATGCCTGAGTGTGCACCTATCAAAGGGTCATGCAGAGCCTGCGGCCAGGCGGGTCACCTCCCACCTTGGACCCTACAGCTGACAAGGGGATGTCTGGTTCGGAACTGTTGGCACTTCCAGTTCTTTCCTTAAAGCAGATCCCCAGGAGCAGAATGACGGGACCTAACGATGCAGGCGTGCTCTGTGCACTTGTCTGTGGAAGGCGGGCCCTGCTGTGCCTTCTCTGCTGGACGGGGGCCTTCTGCCTGCCCCCAACCCCCACCCCAGGGTTAAGGACAGCAGTTCAGAAGCAATGATGGGCTTCCAGCCTCGCCCGCCTGCCTCGGGCTCCCATGGGCCGGGCTCAGTGATGTGGGGGCAGTGCAGCCAGGTGGCCCACTGGGCAAGGGGCTCGGGCGGAGAGCTGGGGACCTGTCCCAGCTCTGCACCACGTCTCCCTGTGACGCCTCGTGGCTAAAATAGCCCTGGCTCAGTATTGCCATGGCGACCGTGCTGGGTGCTGCCTCCCCAGCTCGCTTTGGGTTTTAAATATAATCCCAGGCAGCTGAGGGGATGGGGGAGCGGCTGTTTCCCATAGGAGGGGGAGCACCCCTCCCCCACAGTGCTCTGACGCTCATCTTAGGTCCCGTCCAGTGGGCACATCAAGCCTGAAGTGAGAGATGTGTGTGTGTGTCCCCACTGGCCTGGGTAGGGCTGGTCTCAGCCCTGAGAACCTGGACAAAGCACTGGCCAACCTGACCTCAGTGTCCCCCTACGGAGAGAGGCCATGTCCTAGGTAGGTGCCCGGGGCTGAGGCTGGCACAGGGCCTGCCCTGGGGTAACTTGACCGGTGATCCTCAGCTGGGTAATGGGCAGCTTGAGGTCAGTCATGAGTGTGTGGGACATGCCTGCTCTGCAGAGACCAGCCCTTGCCAGCAAAGCGGTCGGTGTCCTGCCGGTCCCCCTCCAACCTGGACACAGCCTGGACACTCACCCCTCCACCCACTCCGATGTCCTGCATCTGCAGACATGGCCTCTCCCAGCACCTCCAGCAGCACATGCATGTGGAAACACACGCAAGCCCACAATCACACACTACAGCCCACACACACACACAAACTGTCTGGGTCCACAGACAAGCCTCGTGGTGCCTTCAGACAGGGACCATGAGTGTAACTGGCGGCTGAGCTGAGAACGCATCGCTGTGGGGGGAAGACAGGGCTGATGCCCTCAGAGAGATAAACCTGCAGGGGCCCCTCCCAGGTGGACTCGTGGTCTGAGCATATGGTGGAGAACATCCTTAGCCCTGCGCCCAGGACTCCCGCCGTGTCCAGCTGCGCCCTCTGCTGGGAACTCGCAGCACTGCGCCTGCGGGACGGCACTCGGGGTGAGGGAGGCCCAGATGCTCCTCCACATAGGCAAGGCACTGGGTCACCACGGTGACCCACCTGATCCAAGTGCCGGCGGTGCTGGGGGAGAGACCCTCAGCGTCACCTGGAAGGAAGCCCATCTAGGGTCACAGCTAGGACACGGTGCCTCTGAGTCTGAGAGACACACGGCTGCCCAGACACACACAGACATGTCTGCATGGACACAAGCATCCTCCCAACCTCCCTGCTCCCCAGGACCCAGGGCCACTGGCTCCTCCACTCCCCACTCCTCACATCCTCAGGTCCCCTGGGCAGGGTCCCTTCCAAGGCTGTGGGCAGACCCTACTGTCTCCTGTCTCTCTGCCAGGTCTGACCTGCCCTGCACCACCTGGGTGCAGGCTCTTATCTGCACGGTCAACAGAATGAAGGAGCAGGTGAAACAAATGTTGTCACTGAGCCAGTCTCTCCAGACCGTAAGGTCCCAGACAAGGAAAGGAAGCACCTTCAGTCGTCCCCCTGACAGCTGTGTGCCCAATGCCTGTCAGAGGGTACCTGGGCTTTCTAGTGGCCTGTGTGGTCCTCACCTGGCCCTGCTCAGGTCAGTGTCACACCTGAAAGGATGACCAGACCCAACCCCCTACCTTCCAGGCTCAGGGAGATGCCAGCTCTGCCAGTCACCTCTTCCTGGGCTGCCCCAGGGCTGACCTGGCACAAATGTAGCCTGTGAACTTTGCTGAGAAAAGGGTCCCCAGGGGTGGGTGCTGAGACCAGCCCCTTGGATGGGGCCACCGAACCCCCAGTGGAGGCCTTTGCTTCTGTCTGATGGGGCTCACTGAGCATAAACTCCACCTGACTTTTACCTTTCACCTAAAAGGTCTCAGTTGTTGATATTATTTCATAAAGAACATTTATCAAAGAAAATAAGGAGGCCAGCCATGCACTGGGGTGGGGGGGGGGCGGGGAGGGCACTCTGTCTTGCTCACATTCTCCCAAAGGGCCCACAGTGGGTGGGATGCACATGTAGCAGCCCTGCCCTGGGTCCCAGGTGACAGGAAGGGGCAGAAGGCCCAGTTGGGTTTGGGAGGGGGGTCAGGGCAGGGAGGAGGTCTTCTCTGCCTGCACCTACTGCTGTCAGAGCTCCACAATGAGCCTCTGTCACTTTTAAAACCAGCTAAAAACAACACACCTTTGTACTTTCCACTTTGGAGATAATACGTGTTTGTGATAATGAAAGTTTATGAGATCTTTGTGGAAAATTGGGAAACAGAGAAACTGCCCAGAGGTGAAAAGGACTGGCGCTCAGCGGCCAGGCTGTTCTCAGGTCTGTCTCTGCTTTTCCGCACCCTGGTGCCAGGCGAGTCCTCTCATGATGTCATCACACTGCAGTCTGCTGGCAGGTGATCCCCAGAACAGACCCAGGGTCCAAGGGGACAACTGGCCTCAGAGTTTCCAAGGGTTCTCCACCCACTCACTCATCGTTCACTCCAGCTGTGCCAGACGTGGGACACAGCAGTGACTCAGGCTGATAGAGTCCCAGCCTGCCAACCACTGGAACACCCTGAGCCTGCGGCTGGGATGCAGGGTGAACGGTGGACACCAGGCAGGCACACCTGCCTGTCACTCACTGGGGACCAGCCCTATGCCCTCGAGGCCCTGGGGGTGGGACACTCAGCGACCTCACCCTCTGGAGGCGGGTTGGAGTTGTTTTGCAAAGCTTGTTGGGGGTGCGGGAGGGGCTCAGGGAAGCATTCTGGGCATTCTGGACAACCCATGTACCCTCACCAGGGCCTGGGGCTGGTTATGGTCAGAGATCCCCATCCCAGAATAGGCCTTTCCCCTCCCCCAACCCTCATGGAGAACAGAGGCCCCACCCTCCAAACCCACCTGGCCCTGAGCAGACAGCGACAGCCCCCTCTGGACTTCCTCACCAAGACTGGTGGCCCCAGCCTCCAGCCTCCTGGATGGAGGGTCCCATATGGCACTCAGGTCTTCAGGCAGAGGCCAGTATCCATGGGGCCACTTGGATGCGGAGGATCCCATCGTGGTCAGGGCTTCCCTCCTTAGAAAGGGCTCTTGTGTTTGGTGGAGCCTTGGATAGAGCAGGTCCAGGAGATGGTGCTCAGGGAAGGGCCCCGGCCGGCCAGTGCTGCCTTCAGTGGGCATCAAGGACAGGACCCACTGAACCCTCGTCCTCTATCTCCATCCCACTCTGGGGCAGGAACGTGGGGGGAGGGTGCAGTGGGGCATCTTGCCCAAGGCCACATGCCAGGCTGGGCTGCCGATAGCCCAGGGGACACAGCTCCAGTGCTGGCCATGGGGCCAGGAGAGGGGGGCTGGGGGCTGTATCCCACACTCTCGCCCCTGGGCTGCGGCTTCCTGCTCCCTCCGGTGGTGGGCGTGGAGGGATGCCCATGGGGTAGGGCTGGGAGCAGACTCACACGGGTGTCAGAAATGTTAAGTGGGCGCTGGAAGGAAGTGTGGGTCTGGGCAAAAGTGCCACCATATACACAAAGGCCTGGAGGCAGAGGCAGCTGGGGGCTGGTGGGGATGAACCAGAATGGGGCTGGTGGGAGACAGGGCAGGAAGGCCCGGGGTCCCTAAGGATGACGGGACCACTGCAACTCCTACGTTCAGAGAGATGGACACGGATGGACTTAGGTTTTAGGGAAACAGAAGGCTGATGCAAAAATCCCAGCTGGACCAGGTGGCAGCAGTGGACATAATCACCGAATGGAGGTGACCACCCAGCACCAGGGAACTCTGAGCTGAGAATGGGAAAAGAAGGGGTAGGCACCCTGAGATGGAGAAGGGCCTATCTGAGGGAGGCCTGGTGGGATGAGAGATGGCGGGGGCAGGGCGGATGTGGTCAGCCCAGTGGGGCCATCAAGCTTGGGAACGAATCTTGAGCCTTAAGTGGACATGAGCAGCTCAAGGGCCTGAGAAGCACTGAAGACTGAGGCAGAGGTGGTGGGGATGCATTTCCAGGTTGCAGGAGGAAGCGGCAGAGGGAGGTGCAGGAGAGGTGGGACAGAGCAGTGTTCAGGGGTGAGTATGCTGCCAGGGTCAGTTCAGAAAAAAGCAGAGAATTGGCCAGTGTGTGTAAAACACAGGAGTTGACGGTGACAGTGGGGGACGAGGAGGGCTGAGAAAGTGGAGATTGGGCTGCAGACAGTTGTGGGGGGAGGCGGGGGGGGGATTATGTTGTAAAGAAGAGCAGAGAAGTGGGCAGGTGGGTGGAGGGGTGTGGTATAGAGAGGGCTTTGTTTTTTTTAGGATGGGGAGTTCAAACCACCCTAACTAGGAGAGAGGTGGGCTGTCAACAGATTTGTGTGTCCATCTCTAGGGAGGACATAGGTTCTACGACCATAAGGACATGGTTCTTCAGGGACACCCAGCACCGTGTGCTGGGAGGCGCCAGGAAATGTCTGTGGAATGAAAGAGTGAATGAGAAAGCCTCACACTAACCAGGGAGGGAGTTGTGAGGGCTTAGCCAGGACTGCAGGCGACGGTCAGAGGTTGCCAACGGGGTGGCGGTGGGGGAAGGGAAGGAGGCAGGCAACAGCGGGTTGGCCCAGGGGAGGACCGGACTTGGCCCGGGAGGCAGGAATGCCGAGTCTGCAGATCCCCGAGCCCGGGTGGGCACCTGGTACCCGGCTGAGGGCCCACAAATTGCAGATTTGGGTACCTGTGGATGCAACCAGTTAAGGCCGTGCTCCTTAGGGAAAACCCCATCCCAAGGTTACGGGGAATGGGCCCAGGATAGAGGCACCTGGTGGGTGGCGGCGTGGAGAGCGTTCCAAAGAGACAGTCCGGAACAAACGCCCGGAGTTAGTAAGACCCAGAGAGGATGTAGATTCAGAAGTGAAGGTCTCCGGCGGCCTGGACAAACGCAGCCCTTTTGTCCCGGACCGAGGAGTGAACTGGAGCAGAGGGAGAAAGCTAGCGAGTGTAGACAAACCTTCCGCACTGAGAGGAGGGCCGCTGAGTCCGGACCTGCCGGCTGTGACCTTCGCCGGGCTCTCGGCTCTTTGCAGTCTGTCTCCCCGTCTCTAAGCTGGTCGAACGCGCGTCACTCATTCCGAGCGCCGCTCGGAATCCATGGTCGAAGGGGCGACACGTTGCCGCTGTCCCCTAGCCCGGTAGCTCGCAGACTCGCGCTCACCTGAATTACCCGGACTGTGAGCTCAGACTGCTGGAGTTTCAATTCAGCGAGTCTGGGCTGGAACCTGTATTTCCAAGTTCTTGAGACGCTCAGCGCGGGAGCCCACCTGGGAATTGCTGCCCCGGGAGCCCACTGCACCCAGGGGCAGATGTGCCGGGCGGGCAGGGGGCGCAGGTTGCCGGGCGGAGCCGGGCCACGCGCGCTCCCGTTGGCCGCAGGTGGGGCCGCACCCCGCCCGACAGGTATTCCGCCCCGCGCCCCGCCATTGGGCCGCAGCTGCGGGGTCCCCCGGGGATTGGCCCAGGTGGCGGCCCCACCTCGCCCTCATTGGCCGCAGGTGCCACCGCCCCCGCCCCGGGACCGCCCGCCCCGCCGATTGGCCGCCGGCGGGGCCTCGGGTCGGCCATGTTCGGATACCCCCCGCCCCCGCGAGGCCTGACGCTGGACTCCGTGCGCGCCCCGCAGCGCGCGCCCGCCGGCCGCGCCCCCGCCCCTCCCCGCCCCGCCAGCGCCAAGTTTCTAGAGTTGGCTGGACCCGTGTCCCTCGGTTCGTGCGCCGCGCGCTCCCTTCCGCGTTCCGCCGTCGGCCCCACCTGCGGCCCGGCTCGGCCGCTGGGGCCCCACGCCATGGACCGAGCGTCCGGGGCGCGGCGCTGACGGCGACCGGCGGAGCGCGCAATGCCCAGCAGGACGGGCCCCAAGATGGACGGGAGCGGCGGCCGTGTCCGCCTAAAGGCGCACTACAGCGGGTAAGCGCGAGCGCCCGACGGCGGGGCTCTGCCGGGGCGGGGGGCGTGCGCGTCGAGGCCGCGCGGCCGAGTGCAAAGCCGGGCGCAGGAAGCTGCCCCCGACCTCACTGGCCGTCGGGGACCGTGCCGCCTCCGCATCGGGAGGCGGAGGTTTCGGGGCAGCGGGCGGTGGCGTGGAAGGGCGGGGACAGCGAGGCCCCTCCGGGCCCAGGGGGTCCCAGCAGCTTTGGACGCCCCAGCGCTTAGAGATTACCCTGGGCGATGCGGGCGCACCGGCCTCATTTGGACTTCACAGACGGGAAAGCTTGCGGGCAGGACTGGGTCAGCCTGCGCCCGCCCTGCAGCCCCGACCCCGGCTCGGAGTCGCCGGCCCAGCTCCGACCGCCGCTGCCTCTCGGGTCAGCGGGTCTCTCCCCGCCCCGACAGGATTGTCCTGGGCTGGAACTTGCCCGGAGGGGCCCGTGGCGCGGAAGACGGGCACCTTGACTCTCCGCGTCCCCGGGCCCCGTGTTGACATTCTCCCTGGGAAGTTGGCCGGTATCGGTGCTCTGGATTTGACCTGCCTCCCTGTGAAATGGGGCAAACCGGCGTCCACAGGGGTCAGTGGCCAGAACCCTGGACCGGCCCCGGGAGCGCTCGCTGGATTCTTGGAGGCTGGACAGCCCTGGTGGGGATGGAGGAGGCTGCAGCCGGCAGCGCTGTGCCGCGGTGTGCCCGAAGAGACTGGAGGAGAATGAGGCTATTTGGCTGTTGCAGCTTTCTGCTCCTGTTGGTCTCCAAGAGCCCCCAAATCCGGCGGCTGCCCCTAGGGACACCTCTGCGGGGGTGGGGAAGCTGAACGCCACCTGCAGTTGAACTTGGTGGTGGGCTGTAGGGCCTGGGGGACCCCAGCTCTTGACCTGGAGAGCACACTTTATTTGGGGTGTAGGTCAGGTTGTGCCTGCCCTCTCTGCTGTCCTCAGCCTGACCACCTTGGGAGCGTGGGGGTGGGGTGGGATGGGGTGGTGGGAAGGGAATTGGTGGCAGTACCTTAGAGAATAAGGATTTGTGGGGGGGATGACTGGCCATCCCACCTGAAGAGGTTGAGGGGTCGTATCTTCTGGCTTGTCAAGGTGGACTGCAGACTGAAGCTGGTGAGGTGTCAGCTGGGTCCCGGCCTCAGGCCTCTGCTTGTCCGAGAGGGAGGGGTGGCAGTCACACATCAGACAGTCCTCTTTCCTGTCCGGAACCATGGGATTGAGCAACTAGTGACTGACTGTGAAAATCAGAGCTGATCCTTAGCCAGAGGAAGTCCACACCCGGAGAGGCAGAGGGCAGGTGGAAACCAGACCCCCAGCCCTCCACCCAGGGACCAGTTCCAGTCTGCGCCCGGGGAGGGGAGGGGAGGGGGAGGTGGACTCGGCCGGTGTCCCGGCAGTGCTCTGGGAGTGCTGGCCTAGCAGCCTGTTTAGCCACCCCTCCCCATCCACCCCAAGCTTGGGCCCCTGGAGAGCGCTTTGGTTACCTTGGGAAATGTGACCTGTTGGGTCTGGTTTCCTGGAGATGAGGCCACACCCTAAACTCTTCCCTCTTCTTCCCCTTCCAACCTGCGCCCTTCCTCTCTCCTCCCCAGCCCCCTCCTTTCCTCCCCTCCCCCTCTTCATTCCTCTTCTTTCTGCCCCACTGAGGCTCCCACCTGTTTATGCCTCCTCCTTCCTTCTGCGTCCACCTTTCTCGTTTCTGCCCCAGGCTGACTGTCCCATCCCTGTCTGAGCTCCTCTCTCTTCCCAGTGCTTTTCCTAAAGGCTGTACACTGTCACCTGGGGAGGGGCCTGGGTTGGGAAACTTAGTCCTCAGGGATGGTAGACCTGATGCAGGCTCCAGAAAGTGTCCACCAGAATCCTTGCTTACTTATCCAAACCCCGAGGTCCAAGTGAAATTTTGTTCCTACCCTGTGGCCCGTGGAGGGAGGTTCTGTTTAAGCACCCAGGCCTGGAGCTGAGAGTCAGATACACTGGAGACGCTATTGTTAAAAATAGGGGTCTTTAGGGACCCCCCCCAGAATGGCTTCTGTGATCGCCCTTTCCCATCCCCTCTCCTCCTCAGGCCCTCCGGAAGCTTGAGATCAGGGTCACCCCCTCGCGAGTGGGGCCTTTGGAGGGTGTGGTCACTGGAGTCTCATGGGTGTCCTGTGTTTTGGGGGGTTTCTGGGTGATGTGTGTTGAGTTTGGAGACCCTGCTCTGCCTGGTTTTCTGAGATCACAGAAACGCCCTGGCTGGATCTTCTCTCCAGCTCAAGCCTGGTTTCCAGAACTCAAAGCCTGGGCTGCATGTGAGGCTTGGGTGGCCCCATGGGTGCTGCCCCTGCCCAGGGCTCTGTCTGAGCTGTTTGCTCCAGAGGCTGCCTGATTCTGGTTTGGGGTGATGCTCGGGGTGGTGGTCAGAGATCTGGTCAGGGAGTGGGACGACCTTTCCCCGCTGTGCTCAGGTTGTGCGGTGGAGGGAAGAGCTAAAGTGCTGTCACTGGGTGATGAGTTCAGAGCCCAGGGGTCCGACCTGCTGTCTGTTGCCTCCAAACCTCTGGGGAGCCATTCTCTTGACCCCTAGGCCCTGAAGCACGGGGCAGGGGGATGAGCTGCCCCCTGGGGGTGGAACTGTGGGGGAGGGTCATGGGGCAGGGACAGATCAGGCGATGCGGTGGCAAACTCAGTTCCAGAGCTCCCCATGGCATGGGGACTGATGGGTGTGCCGGGTGGCACAGGTACGAGGTCTGGGAGATGTGGTGGGCATGGGAAGGCTTGGTCTCTGGGGCCCCCACTGATGAACTGTGGGACCCCTCTATGCCTCAGTCTCCCCATTTGCCAAGATGCCACAGGCTGTGGTGAGCTTGGGGCCCTGGGGTGGGCGCTGAGGGTCTGAGCAGAAGGGGTGGGTTCCAGCTGTGTCTCCCTACCCCCTCGGGAGTGAGCCATGGGCTGGACACGGGCTGCCATGGGCACCCAGCAGATGGATCTTGGATCTTGGTGGCCCTGGGTCTGTTACCTGGTGGACGGAGAGGCTCTGTCAACACACGTTTGATGGAATTCAGAAGCCAGTGGTGTTAATGCTCAGGGGACCCTGTGTTTCTCTTGTTGGGAGTATTTCAAAACTTTTTTCAGAGGCTCCCACCCTTGTGGTGTCAGATGTGGGTAAACTTCCTCCTAACTTCAGTGTATCCTGTGTGATTCCTGCCCAGAGTCTCAGCAGACGTACGTTTACCCATGTCAGCACCAGCCTTGCTTTGGGTGGTAGGTGATGTGGGGACAGTGCATGGAGGGGTCTGAACATCCCTCCCTCCCTGACCTAGGGAGTCGAGTGTTCCCTGGTGCTGACTTGCCTTACCTCTAAGGGCCATTCTCAAAGGCTGACCATGAATCCCTGGGTTGTCTTCAGCCATCCAGCTTTTATATCCCAAGTGTGGATGAAAAGATAAAAGACAGTGGCATTCTGGGACTTGGTTTTCCAAAAAAACTGGGTCTGGAATTATGTTGTGGCCCTACCAAAGGAATTGTCGAATGGTCTCTCCAGGGTTTCAAGAGGCTGTGGCACTGGGGTAATAAGTTATTCGCCCTCCCTGTACCCCCCACCACTTCCCACCTCTCAAAGGTCCCATACCCTGGATACTGTGTGGCCCTGTTGGCACTATCGAGGTAGTGGGACGATGTAATGAGGCCTGTGGGTTTGAACTGAACCTTCTGTGTCCAGTTGTGCCCACCCCTCCTGGGTGACTGCCCCTTACCCTGTCCCTCTGCCCCTTGGAGGCATGTTCAGGTGCCCGGATGGGTGTTTCTGCAGGGCACTCATGTTGTAATTCACATGGCCTGTGGGCAGTGGTTCCGGGGTTGAGGGGGAGCTGTCATACCCTTGGGGATAACATAGCTTCCTGTATTTGATCAGCAACTTGGTTAGTTGATCATCAGTATCTCATGTGACTTAAACGTGCTCCCTGGTGAAACCTGTGTGTCCTCTCTGCCCAGGGACCTCCTCATCACCAGCCTGGACTCCGCCACCACCTTCGACGAGCTCTGCGCAGAGGTGCGGGAGATGTGCCGGCTGCACCCGGGCCACCCGCTCACCCTTAAGTGGGTGGACAGTGAAGGTGGGCCTGGGGGGTGTGGTGGTCACGTAGTGTCCCTCTAAACCTGGGCGCAGCCCCTTCCCTGGGGAGGTGGACAGTCTTGGGATTACGCTGATTCAAATTAACTAGCTTCCTGTTTCCAGGGAAGAGGCTGTGGCAGGTCACAGAGGGACTAGGGGGTGGGGGTGAGGGTCCCTTGGGGGCAGCTGTCCTTCCACAAGGCCAGCTCTGGTGCTGGGCCCCAGGAAGAGGCTGCAGGAGTCCCCCCACTTTGTGTGGGTCCTGACCTTCCTGACCCCCTTCCTCATGTTCTGGGTTTTTCTGGTGGGTGATTGCTAGCTGAGCTGTGGTTTCTCAGGGAAGTGGGGAGGGGAGGGTGGCCAGCGCCCTAGGGTCCACCTCTCTTTTCCTTTCCCTCCCTCCTTTCCTGTAGCCAGACACATGTCTGAGATAGTGGAGGGTTTGGAAGACAGTTCAGGAGAGCCTGCGCACCAGCTCTCAGGCTGGACATGGGAGTGGAGGAGGGTGGGGGCAGGCAGACCTCTGGCCACGCCCCTTCCCGCTGAAGCCAGGCCACATTGTCCTGGCTGTGGCTGTCCAAGCATCTGTGCTCCTGTCCAGCCTCAGTAGGCAAGGAGTCCTTCCTTCCGGTCTAGGACTGGATAGGAAGGGTGCTCATTCTCTCCCAGGCCAGGAAACCTGCCTAGTTCGGCTCCCCATGTGGAGCTGTGGGTGACTTCATTGCCATTCTGGGGCTCGTTGGTTCTGACTTGGGCCTTTGGGTTGGGGGGTGACTCACTCTGGGACCAGCCAACTCTGCCCTGGGCGGCTGGTCACCAGCAGCAACACTTTGCCCTTCCAAAGTTGGGTGCCCACCCCCGTGAACCCCTTTGCCTTGGGCCTGCAGTGGCCTCAGCTGTGTCTCTTGTCCACCTAGGTGACCCCTGTACTGTGTCCTCCCAGATGGAGCTGGAGGAGGCCTTCCGCCTGTCCTGTCAGCACAAGGATGAAGGGCTCACCCTTCACGGTCAGTGCCAGCCAGTGGGCGGTCTGGGGGTGGGGGTGGGCACTTGGGCACTTTGTCAGACCGGAAGCCACACAGATCACAGTTTAAGATCTTAGGATGCAGAGAAAAGAAAAAAAAAAAAAGATCTTAGGATGCAGAGGATTTGAGAATGTGGAACAGGAAGCAATTTGGCTTTATTTTTTGCTCTTAGGTCTTATCATCCCAGATAAGAACCACTCTTACTTGCCAGGAGTCAGTAAGGTGTCCTCTCACTGGACACGGAAGCCTGGGTTCTGTTGGTCGGCCCTCACTGCCCGTCCATGTGCAGGGTTTCCAAGGTTTTGCCTTGATAATCATCTGGCAAGAGCAGGCCATGGGGCTCCATGGGCAGTCAGACTCAGTGCAGGGCTCCTTGTGAGGCCACGTGGTCACTGACCTTCACTCTCTCTGGCTCTCTCTGCGTGCAGTTTTCCCGAGCATCCCCAAGGAGCCAGGCATGCCCTGTCCGGGTGAAGACAGTGAGTACCGTCCTCCTATGACACATGTCCTGGTTGTGGGTTGATGTGTCTGTTACACCAGGGAGGAGAGGATGGGAGCCTGGCGGCCTGGGACTCAGTGCTCCTCGTGAAGTGTGTGAGGGCAGAGTGGGCAGCTGGTGTGGCCTCATGAGGGGTTCTCACTGGTGCCCCTGCCCTTGGCTGAGCATGTTCAGACACCAGTGCCACCATTGGACAGGTTGTTGGCTTGGTCATCGGTGCCGTGAGAAAACATCCGGAAACACCCTGACCTCCCCAGGCAGGCAGGACCCTGGCTGGGTTGGCTGGATGCGGCTCCCATGTGATCTGTCCCCACTCATACTGGCCCCATTCTCCTTCGTGGAGGGTCTGTGGGTTGAAGGTGAGATCCCAGGGGCAGTGGGTCAGAGAAGAGCTTCTGACCACACCCCAGAGGCCCCTGACCCTGGGCAGTTTGGTCCACCTTGTCCTTCAGGGCAGTCTTTACTGACTGGAGCACAGAGAAGCTTACAGGACTGCTTGGCCCCTGGCATGGGGCTGAGGGCATGCCATGGTGCCGGGGGGGAGTTAGCTCAGCCCCTTTCCCGGCAAGCGTCCTGGGTGGGCTCTGGGTGCAGCAGTGCTGCAAGGGTGGGAGCAGATTCCAGCAGAGGCCGGGCTGAGTTTGTGTGCACCCAGAGATATTTAGTGGGCCCTTGTGTGTGTGAGTCCTGGATTTAGGGGAGAAATCAGGGCTAAAGAGAGGTTTGGGGGTCGTTGAGACCGAGGGTCGGAGTGGCCGGTGAACAGGGCTGGCCCAGGGTCCCACGAGGAGATCAGGGGACCCTGAAGGAGTACCAGCAAGGCTGGGAACCAGAAGGCTGGAAACCAGCAGGCTGGAATCTTGATTTGTGGAATCCTGGCAGGAGGGGAGCAGGCAGCCTGAAGAGGCCGGAGCAGCCCAGGGCTTGGCAGGAGGTACTGCCCCAGTGGTGGTCGTGGGGGTGGATGTGAGGGGCAGTTTTTGTGAGGGCAATGTGAGGAGCCCCAGGTCTCAGCTGGTGTCAGACTATGGTAAATAAAGCTAGAGGCTGCAGGGGGAGGGGGCCTAGAGATTCTGAGGCCTGGGAGTCACCCTGAGAAGTGGGGGTGGGGGGCAGTAGCCAGTTCTGCAGGTGAGACTTTCCAGCCAGAGTGGGAGGGGCTGACGGGAGGCACCTGTGCGCATGTGCAGTTTTGCTGTGAGTATACTTGAACCTGCAAGGATGTGGTCAAAGCAGGACCTTGGGGGGTGGGGTGGGTGGCCAGAGAGGAGCCTGTTCGTGGGGGACTCAGAGATGGGTGGGCTGCACAGGGGTTTCGGGGTCCTCATCTCCGTGTGGCTGCCCCTGCCTGGACTCCTGCCCGGGTGCCCATGTCTCCTGGAAGGGGCAGCATCGCACTTGGGAGAGCTCACCTGTGTTTTCAGACACACAGAAAGGTAAAATGAGAGAGATGTTCCTGTTGGAGATGAGGTCCTTTCCACTGTGCTCTGTGGGTGACTCTCAGCCACAGTGACAGGCTGGCTCGCTGTCTGCCCAGAGCCATCTCCAGCAGCCAGAGCTGGCCCGGGGCACAAGGGACACCCAGCACCTCTGCATCTCAGCATCCCCGAGGCAGGAGCCAGCCGTTGGCTTAGCTCAGGGCCGTGGCTGTGCTGCCTGAGGGCTCAAGTCTGCCCTTTCTGTCCCCACATTGGTGCCCTCCTGGCTTGATCCTCACTCATGTGGACGCTGCCCCATCTGGGGTCTCACATAGGGGATGGCAGTGGGAGCTGCACTCAAGCACCCCGGTGACCTGGGGTCACGGGGTCTCTGCTGGAGGTTGACATGGGATAGCGTGTGGTCAGGGCCATGTCCCTGTGTAGGTATTCGGGGAATGTGGTGCCGTCTCTGCTTGCCAGCAGGTCCTTGAGATGCTCACCCGGGGCGGCTCCGAGGCTCCAGGCCCCTCGGTGTTGTTGGAACATTCCAGCAGTGCTGCGGGGGATGGGGTGGGGGGGTTGGGCAGAGAGGAAAGCGGACAGAGAGTGAGAATTGGCATCTCCTCCGCGTTCTTCTCATCCGGCTCCATTGTGATGCTGCCCTTGGGCAGTCAGGATGGCCCACCCTGGTACTCTCGGGCAGTCAGGACGACTCCCACTGGTCCCATCATGGCCCAGATATGGGTGTGATTCTAGCACCTGCATCTGTGTTCACTGCCAAGGCCGTGGCCAGTGAGAAGGGTCAGGTTAGTGGATCAATGGCAGTCACGATCCGGATCAGGACCCCATGCGGAGGGCTGACGGTGTGACAAGGTGTGACTGGAGGACATGCTGCAGAGATGCAGCTGCGGGGGTGCCTGGGCACATTTGACCGGAAGGGCCACGTCGCACCTGCCAGGCCTGTGTTCCTGGCAGCAAAGCCCCTTCTGTGTACGTCCACAGCCTGAATTTAATCGGTTCTCTCGGGTTTTTAAAAAACTGTAAAGCACACCTAACATAAAACTTACTATTTTAACCACTTTGAACAAATTCGGTGACATTTGGTAAGTCCACCACCTCTCCCTGCTTCTGAAATGCGTTTGGGAAGAAAAACTTGAGCCCACGAGCAGTCACAGCTCCTCTCTGCACCCCCTGATGGCCAGCAGACTGCACCATCTCTACGGAGTCACCTGGTGTAGACATTGCCTGAAACGGAATGTACGATATGTGGTCTTTGGTGATGGCTTTTTTCCACTGATTGTGATATTTCTGAAGTTCATCCATGTTGTAACATGTATCAGAACTTCATTCCTTTTTTCTTCCAATTTTTATTACAATGATGAAATACAGATAGAGTAAATTCACCATCTTAACTTTTTAAATATAGAGTTTGTTGATATTAATTAAATTCACATTGTTGTGCAACCATCCCCACTATCATCTCCAGAACTTCCTCATCTTCCCAAACCGAAGCTCTGTCCCCATGAAACACGCACTCCCCATCCCACTCTCAGCCCTTGGCCCCCACCCCCCCACTCTCTGTTTCTATGATTTTGACTCCAGGGACCTCCTAGAAGTGGGAACATACAGGATTTTTTTCTTTTGTGTCTGGCTTGTTTTATTCAGCATCATGTCCTCAGGGTTTATTTGTGCTGGAGCAGGTGTCAGATTCTCCTCACTTTTTAATGCTGAGACATATTCTGTTGTATGGACAGACTACAGTCTGTTTATCTGTCATCTGATCATGGACACCTGGGTTACTTCATGTTTTAGCTACTCTGAATAACTGAACACAGGTGTGCAAATATCTCCTTGAGACTCTGCTCTCAGTTCTTTTGGGTATATATATGCAAATGGAATTGCTAGGTTAGGGGATGAAATGGTTGGATGGCATCGCTGACTCAATGGACATGAGTTTGAGCAAACTCCGGGAGATGGTGAAGGACAGGGAAGCCTGGCGTGCTCTACTCCACGGGGTCGCAAAGAGTCAGACATGACTTAGTGACTGAACAAGAGCAGTGCTGGTTCTGTTTGTAATTTTTTGAGCAACTGCTGTACTGTTGTCTGCGGTGGCAGCACCGCCTTCCATCCTGCCAGCAGTGTGCACAGTGGCTCTCCTTGCCCCCTGTTTTCACCAGTGCTCATCCTGTTTCTGACACTGGTCTCTCTGGGCTGTGTGGAATCTTCATTGCTGCCCTTGAGACCTTCCTTGTGCAACATGGGATCTCCTGTTATAGTTGGGGTGTGCAAACCCTTTGCTGTGGCATGTGGGATCCAGTTCCCCGGCGGGAGATGGAATCTGGGCCTCCTGCGTTGGGGTTGTGAAGTCTTAGCCACTGGCCCACCAGCATAGTTCCTCGCCAGTGCTTGTTGTTTTCTGTTTTGTTGATGGTACCCTTCCTGATGGATGTTAGGTGGTATCTCATTGTGGTTTTGATTTTTGTTTTTGTGATGGTCAGTGATATTCAGCATCTTTTTAGTTCTTGTTGGCCATTTCTTTGGAGAAATGTCTACTCAAGTTTTTTGCCCACTTTGAACTGGGTTGTTTTACAGTTGTAGAGTTTTAGAAGTTCTCTACCTACTCAGCATATCAGATACACAATTTGCAAGTATTTTCTCATGTTCTGAGGTTTTTTCCCTACTTCGTTTGTGGTGACAAAATTATAAAATTTACATGAACTCCAATTTGTTCTTCTTTTGTTGCATGTTTTGTTGTTGTTCAGTCAATAAGTTGTGTTGGACTCTGCAATCCCATGGACTGAAGCACACCAGGTTTCCCTGTCCTTCACTATCTCCTGGAGTTTGCTCAAACTCATGTCCCTTGAATCTGTGATGCTATCCAACCATCTCATTCTCTTTTTCCCCCTTCTTCTCCTGCCCTCAATCTTTCCCAGCATCAGGGTCTTTTCTAATGAGTCAGTTCTTTGCATCAGATGGCCAAAGTATTGGAGCTTTGGCTTCAGTCCTTCCAATGAACATTTAGGCTTGATTTCCTTGAGTTTTAACTGATTTGATCTCCTTGCTGTCCAAGGGACTCTCAAGAGTCTTCTCCAACACCACAGTTCAAAAGTATCAATTCTTTGGTGCTCAGCCTTCTTTATGGTCCAACTCTCACATCCGTGTGTGACTACTAGAAAACCAGAGCTTTGACTATATGGACCTTGGTCAGTAAAGTGATCTCTGTTTTTTAATATGCTGTCTAGGTTTCTCACAGCTTTCCTTCTGAGAAATCATTGCCAAATCCCCTGTGGAGAGTCTTTGGTCCTTTGTTCTTAGGTCTTAGGTTCTTAGGGTCTTTGGTACATTTTGAGTTGACTTTTGCACATGATGTTAGATAAAGCTCTGGCTTTGTCCTATTCCATGTGTACGTCCAGTTTTCCCAGCACCATTTCTTGAAAAGACTGTCCTTTCCCCATTGAATGGTCCTGGCACCCTTGTTGGAAATCATTTGACCGAACTTGTGAGGGTTTATTTCTGGGCTCTCTGTTCTGGCCCATTGGTCCATATGTCTTGTCTGTATGCAGCACCACAGTTTAGATCACTGTAGCTTTGCAGTAATATTTGAAACCAGAGAGGTGTGTCTTCCAACTTTGTTCTTTTTCAAGATTGTTTTGGCTGTTCTGGATCCCTTGTGATACCATATGAATTTTATGATGTTTTTATGCCAAAAAAAAAAAAAATGGGATTTTGGTAGGGAGTACACTGACTCTTTAGATTACTGTGAGTATTATTGGGACTTTCTTGGCTTAGACTGTAAAGAATCCACCTGTGATGTAGGAGACCCTGGTTTGATCTCTGAGTGGGGAAGATCCTCTGGAGGAGGAAATGGCAACCCACTCCAGTATTCTTGCCTAGAGAATCCCATGGACAAAGGAGCCTGGCAGGTTATAGTCCATGAGGTCACAAAGAGTTGGACATGACTGAGCGACTAACACTTATTGATGTCTCAACGATATTAAATCTTCTGGTCCATAGACATGAGATCTCTTTCTGCTTGTTTATGTCATTTAATTTCTTTCAGCACTGTGTTAACAGTTTTCAGTGTACAAGTCTGTCACCTCCTTGTTAGATAATATTGTTAAGTATTTTATTCTTTTCTAAAAATAATTTATTTTTGGCTATGCTGGGTCTTCATTGCTGCATGGGCTTTTGTCTAATTGTGACAAGCTGTTAAGCTGTTTTGGTGAATTCGTTTATTAGTTCTAACATTGTTTGGAATTTTAGGGTTTTCTATGTTATATGTGGAGGGAGATAATTTTACTTTTCAGTTGCTATTGCTTATCTCTTTTTCTTGCCTAATTGCTCTGATTAGAACCTCTAGTACTTTGTTGAATAGAAATGATGATACTAGGCATCCCTGTCTTGTTCTTAGAGGAAAAGCTTTCAGCCTTTTTCCATTGAGTGTGGTATTTCCTATGGGTTTTTTTTGCATATAGTATTTCTTGTGTTGAGGTGGTTTCCTCCTGTGGTATAAGAAGTTTTTATGGTCCTCCTCCCTGGTTTATGGCAGGGAGCTCCTGAAACCCTTGGAATCTCTTGAGTGATAGGTGTGTCTTGTCATTTATTAGCAGTTGATCCTGGGTAGAGCCCTTGATAGCCTCAGGATGGGGCTGGTCACTGGAAACACCCAGAGATTAGAGGGTTGGAACCTGACCTCCAGGGAGAGGCAGGGGGCAGGTTGAAGTAATCTCTGGTGGCCAGTGATTTAATCTATCATGCCTCTGTGATGAAGCCTCCATAAAACCCAAAAGGATGGGGTACCGAGGCTCTCCAGTCAGTGAATACATGGAGATTTGTGGGGAGTGACTCCTGGAGAGCCTCGCAACCCTCTGGTGCATCTTGCTTCTGGCTGTTCCTAAATAATCTGAGTTCTGTGCTCTGCTCTAGCAAATTAATCAAATTGAGGAGGGGGTTGTGAGCCTGTAGCCTGTGAGTCAGACCTAGACAGCATATTAAAAAGCAGAGATGTTGCTTTGCTGACAAAGGTTCATCTCATCAAAGGTATGGTTTTTCCAGTTGTCATGTATGTATGTGAGAGTTAGACCATAAAGAAAGCTGAGCACTGAAGAATTGATGCTTGTCAACTGTAGTGAAGACTCTTGAGAGGCGCTTGGAATGCAAGGAGATCAAACCAGTCAATCCTAAAGGAAATAAGTCCTGAGTATTCATTGGAAGGACTGATGCTGAAGCTCTAATACTTTGGCCACCTGATGTGAAGAACTGACTCATTGAAAAAGACCCCAATGCTGGGAAAGATTGAAGGCAGGAGGAGAAAGGGATGACAGAGGATGAGATGGTTGGATGGCATCACCAACTCAATGGACATGAGTTTGAGCAAGCTCTGGGAGTTGGTGATGGACAGGGAAACCTGGCGTGCTGCAGTCCATGGGATCGCAGAGAGTTGGACTCAACTGAGCGACGGAATTGAACTGATCCTGTGGGTCAGAAGCCCAGGCATTAGCCTGGACTGGCGGTTGGTGTCTGTAGTTGGGTTGGAGGGCAGTCTTTTTTTTTTGTGTGTGTGTGTGTGTTGCATTTATCTATTTATTTATTTTTCCAGTTGAGCTTTTTATTTATTTTTTTTGTTTGTTTTTTGTTTTTTTTTATTTTTATTAGTTGGAGGCTAATTACTTTACATCATTACAGTAGTTTTTGTTATACATTGAAATGAATTAGCCATGGATTTACATGTATTCCCCATCCCAGTCCCCCCTCCCACCTCACTCTCCACCCGATCCCTCTGGGTCTTCCCAGTGCACCAGGCCCGAGCACTTGTCTCATGTACCCAACCTGAGCTGGTTATCTGTTTCACCCTAGATAATATACATGTTTCAATGCTGTTCTTTTGAAACATCCCACCCTCGCCTTCTCCCAGAGTCCACAAGTCTGTTCTATACATCTGAGTCTCTTTTTCTGTTTTGCATATAGGGTTATCGTTATCATCTTTCTAAAGTCCATATATATGTGTTAGTATACTGTAATGGTCTTTATCTTTCTGGCTTACTTCGCTCTGTATAATGGGCTCCAGTTTCATCCATCTCATTAGAACTGATTCAAATGAATTCTTTTTAATGGCTGAGTAATATTCCATGGTGTATATGTACCACAGCTTCCTCATCCATTCATCTGCTGATGGGCATCTGGGTTGCTTCCATGTCCTGGCTATTATAAACAGTGCTGCGATGAACAATGGGGTGCACGTGTCTCTTTCAGATCTGGTTTCCTTGGTGTGTATGCCCAGAAGTGGGATTGCTGGGTCATATGGCAGTTCTATTTCCAGCTTTTTAAGAAATCTCCACACTATTTTCCATAGTGGCTGTACTAATTTGCATTCCCACCAACAGTGTAAGAGGGTTCCCTTTTCTCCACACCTGGAGGGCAGTCTTGTAGAATTGAGCCCTTAATGTAGGGGATCTGCCACTGCCTGCAGGTAGATGGTGTCAGAATTGGTAGTATGAGAAAAAACCAGATCAGGTACCTGCTGTTCCTAGTTTGTTGAATATTTTTATCATGAAAGGATTTTCAGCTTTGTCAAGTGCCTTTTCTGCATCAATTGAAATGATAATTTTCCCCCTTTGTTCTATTAATGTGATTTGTCGCATTAATTGTTCGTCTTTTTATTCCAGGAATAAATCTGACTTGGTCATGGTGTATAGTTCTTTTAATATGCTGCTAGATTTGGTGTGCTAGTATTTTGTTGAGGACTTTTCATAAGGCATGTTGGTCTTTTGTCTTCTTTTTCTTGTAGTGTCTTTGTCTGACTCTAGCATTAGGGTAAATCCACCTTCTGGAATAAGTTAGGAAGTGTTCCTTCCTCTTAAGTTTTTTGGAAAAGGAAGATTGGTGTTAGTTCTTCTTTAAATGTTTGGTAGAATTCACCAGCGTGGCTCTCAGGTCCAGGACTGTCCTTTGTCAGGAGGTTATTATTTTTTTTTTAATTACTGATTCACCTTACTAGTCATTTGTTCTTGTTCAGTTGCTCAGTTGTGTCCAACTCTTTGCAACCCCATGGACTGCAGCACGCCAGGCTTCCTTCTCCTTCAGTTTCCTGGAGTTTGCTCAAACTCCTCCTGTCACCCCCTTCTCTTCCTACCCTCAATCTTTCTCAGCATCAGAGTCTTTTCCAATGAGTCGGCCTGGCAACTAATGTAACTGGTTACAGGTCTATTCAGATTGTCTGTTTCCTAGTGATTTAATCTTGGTAGGTTCTTTGTTTCTAGGAAACACAGAATTTGTGCATTTCTCAATTTGTGCATGTCTCAGTTATCCAGTTTGTTGGTATACAATTGTTTACAGTGCTCCCTTACAGTCCTTTTTATTTATGTGAAATCAGTAGTAATGTTCCCACTTTCATTTCTGATTTTAGTGATTTGAGCCTTTCTTTTTTCCATCTAGCTGAAAGGTGATCAGTTTTGATGGTTTCACTGATTTTCCTTTGTTTTTCTATTCTCTTTTGTTTATCTCTGCTCTGATCTTTATTGTTTCCTTTCGCTAACTGGAAGATGGCGAAGGACAGGGAAGCCTGGTGCACTGCAGTCTATGGGGTTGCGAAGAGTCAGACACAACAGCCACTGAAAAACGACATAGTTTCGGATCTTAAGCTGTATGGTTAGACTGTTGATCTTCTTTCTTGCTTTTAAAAGAAAGCATTTATAGCTGTCAGTTTCCACTTAGCTTCGCTTTCTCTGTATCCTTTGGGTTTTGGTATGCTGTGTTTTTGTTTGTCTGTGAGTATTTTCATATTTCCCTTGTGATTTCTTCTTTGATCCATTGGTTGTTTGAATGTGTTGTTTAATTTCCACACATTTGTGAATTTTCCATGTTTCTTTCCTGTTGCTAATTTCTAACTTGATTCTGCCATGGTCGGAGAAGATAGTTTGTATGATATCTGTCCTTTGAAACTTGATTGAGACTTACTGTGTGGCCTGACATGGTCTGTCCTGGAAAATGTCCCTGTGTACCCGAGGACATGTGTGCTGCTGTTGGGGGTGGTTCTCTGTGTATGTCCATCACTTCTCCTTGGATTGTTGTGTTGTTCAAGCCCTTGATCTCATCATTTGTTTCCTGTCTGACTGCGTCATTGCTTCTTATGGCTGAGTAGTATTCCACTGGGTGTTTTGTCATATCTTACGTATCCATTCATTCATTGATGGACATTTGGGTTGTTTCTGCATCTCGGGTATTGTGGACATTCATGCAGAGATTATAGGTTTTTGAAACGCTGAATTGGTAATTTTGTTCTGGCCACAGCACAAAGAATTTTTCGAGTCTGTGTGTGTAGAAGCGCCATAAGAGTAAACTGTCAGCAGAGCCCGCGAGGTGCCCACTTTAAAGGGGTCTGACTCCCGTCCAGTTCCTGGGTGAGTAGAGCCCCGTGTTGCCTAGGGGGCACAGGCAATGGAGGTGAACAGGCCACTGGCTCAGCCAGAGAGCCGTGCTCCCTGGTGTGGCAGCTGGGAGCTGGGTGGCTTCCTGCTACCAAATGGAACCACGTTTCTGGGGCTTTTGGGGTTGGGGGCCTGGTAGGATAAGGTGGTCTTGGTAGTTGGTGGGCTGGGTCTTTGTGGGGAGAGGTGAGCTGGCCGGTGAGATCCCTGGGCCAGGCAAAACCCCTGGCCAGTGGTGGCTCTGGGCAGATTGCTGGAGCCCAGGAATGACGTGGCAATGCAGGGGCCTGGGGGGGCCACCTGCTGGCTCTGGACAGGGACAGCTGCAGCACAGAGGGGCTTTGTGACCTCATGGCCCCCAGCAGGCTTGTGTTAGCCCCTCTGTGCATTGTCTGTCCTGCACTGGTGGGTGGGGGGGCTCCACTGTTGTGTGTGTCTTCCTGCCTCTGTTCACATGGAGACGTTCATGTTTGATTTTTGTGTTAAATACAGTCAGATCTGTTTCACATTTTCCCATTGCCTGTGCTGGCCACTTGTGTACAGACTGTGGGTCCTCCAGCACAGAGCAGGCCCAGCAGGGGATAAGCATGGCCGAGGCCTTCAGCCCTGCTTCCAAGGACGCTGGCATCCTGCTGCCCACTGCCCCATTGGTCCCTCTGATGGTCCCTATCCTTAACATCCAGCCACACTCCCCACAATGTGACTGGACCCCCATCGGCCACTCCAGCCAGCCCTTCCTCCATAGAGCCTCTTGCTAGGGACCTGACTCCAGCCTGGGGGTGGGGTGGAGTGGCCTCCCTTGGTAGGTATGGGCTGCATGTGTGCAGCTGGGAATCAGGCAGGTGTCCAGGCGGCGGCTGGGGCTCCACCAGTGAGCAGTTGACGGGCCCACTGTTACCCATAAAACGGGGTCGTGGGGCTGTGAATCAGACGTGGTTGTGAGAATGCTGACACCTCTGTGGGGTGAGCGGTCACTCAGTGTGTCCTGAAGGACAGCTGGGGGGCGCTTACAAAGCAGAATAGGTGCAGTAAAGAAGCCCTTTCCGTCAACTTGAGGATTTCCCTGTGGGTGGTGAGCGTTGGCCCCAGGAAGGCTTCCTGGAGGAGGAGTTGTGCCAGAGGCCCTGTCACAGGGAGCTAAGCCACGGAGCTAGCTTGTCACAGGGAACTAGCTCAGGTGACCCACTGGGAAGGGGTGAAGAAAGGAGGGCTTCTCAGTCCTTAATAGTCTCAGAGAAAAGCTGAACCTGGGGGGGCGGTGTGTGGCGCTGCAGCCCGTCTTAAAGCTGGGGGTGTCCCTCGAGGCCATGGGAACCAGGCACTGGCAGCTTGAGTGCTTCGTGTCCTTGGCCCCGCCCTGTCCGCGCGCTCAAGTGAGGAGGTGTCCCTGGATGGCGGGTGGACTGGCTGGTGTAGGATGGCCCCTCTCCAGCCTGCTTCCTGGAGGCAGGCAGCCCTGCAGAGGACCCTGCT
Source organism: Odocoileus virginianus (assembly GCF_023699985.2). Lineage (NCBI taxonomy): Eukaryota > Metazoa > Chordata > Mammalia > Artiodactyla > Cervidae > Odocoileus > Odocoileus virginianus. The sequence goes on from NC_069684.1 coordinate 28,831,503, forward strand.
TGTCACCTGGGTGGCTGGCCTGTGGGACTGGTGCCCAGGGCAAGGAGACTGTACCTGGTCAGACCCTGAGGAGCCCGGACCCTGTCCAGCTCTACTCCTGGTCCGGAGGTGCAGTCTGAGGGGGTCAGGGGCTGTTTGACCCCTGGCTTTGCCCACAGTTGTGTCCCTGCCAACCCCCGTGGCCCAGGACTGAGTTGCGCGTCCTGGCCTTTGGGGCTTTCAAAGTCCTCTAGCCCCTCATCAGTGAGGCTGGGGAGGTGACAGGCCCACCCCTGCTGTCCCTGCATCTGGGCCCCAAGCCATTCCCTTTTCTACTCCAGCCGCAAGGAAGCTTTCACAGCCCACTGTTAAAGAAGGTACATGCCAGTCAGCCTGTGTAGGGGGAGCTGAAGGGACATTCACTTGGGCTCACCTGGGCAGGTTCCTCCCAAAGCCCAGAGGAGTGGTGACCGTGGAGTGGGGCCAGGTGGGGGCTAGTGGGGTCAGCATGGGCCACAGGAGCCGTGGTGGGGTGCAGAGGAAGGGGCGGCCTTTCCAGAGGCTGTGGAGAAGGATGGGGCTCATGCTGCGGCCCACCCCTTGCTCATGCCCCCGCCCAGTGGGCCCAGAACTGCTGTCTGTCTCTTCTCTGGCTCTGAAGCTTTGTGTGCTTCCCAGGCATGCTGGACACCCACTCAGGAGCAGACCCGTGCAGGAGAGGCCATGCTGAGGCACCATGGCCGCAACCCACCCAGGCAAGCAGGGGTCAGTTCTGTGGATGCAGGCTTGTTTGTGAGGCCGCAGAAGGGGGTGCTTCTGTGTTCTGGGGCCAGACCCCGACTCTGGGCAGGCGGGGGTGGCTTTCTATGCCTCAGCTCCCCCTGCTGTGTGAAGTGACTGCCCCCTCAGGCACCGTGTGAGCAATAAGAGAGCTAGAAGGGCTTCAAGAACGGGCTGAATGCATGGTGAGGTCAGTTCTCTGCCTCCCCTGCCCCCACTGGTGGGTTGCAAGGAGCAAGCTGCCCCGTCGTCGTGTGCTCAAGGCCACCCAGCATCCTCGGATGAGAGAACAAGAGCCAGACCCAGCCTGGGTGGGGGGCCAGGGGGCACTCAGGGTGGGGGGTCAAACTGGCAGGGCTGGACTGGTTACCACTGAATCCTTCCAAGGTAACGGACACCTGTTATTCCCTGGTATTTATATGTGTGTGTATTGCTTTATTAAAAGTCCCGTTTCATTCAGCTTTGTCTCAAATTATATGCAACCTAGAAAAGCTACTTTTCCATCTAAAATAGGTTGCCATTAAAATGAACAGTCCCCCAGTTCAGACTGGGTTTTCTAGAGCTCTGCAAAGCCGCACATTTAGAATGACTGGAGGAGAGTGGGCTGAAAGGTGGTGACTGTGATGTCCAGCTCACCTTACTTGGGTTTGCCTGTTGGACTCGGGGTAGATGCGTTTCCCATTGAAGCCCCCAGTAGAGGTGGTGGGTCTGTGATTTTGTGGTTTGATAGCCTGAGGGTGATGCAGACATTTCCAGTAAAGGTCTAGTAATGAATATGTTGGTCTGTGTCTTGAGCATTCATGTGCCATGTTGTGTGAAATCAGCCCCCGTGCAGAAACGAGGGCGAGTGGGGAACAGGGCTGTGTCCCCATGAGGTGTCGTCAGTGGACAGTTTCTTGTGTCTTCTGGGGACCTTCTATTCCACTGGTGCTTCCGAAGTCACCTGAGTTTCAGACGCCATCACCTGATGACTCAACTCTCCCAGGTGACTTTAGGCCAGAGTGAGGGAAGGAGCTGGGTTTTGAACCCAGAGCTATGGCCAGATTCTGTGCTGGGAACACAGATAAGTGTAGACTCCTGAGCTGGCCACCTGCCTAGAACCCATTGCAGAAGGATCGCTCCCCTTCCCAGCCCTGGTGTCACCTGGAGATTAGGGGGAGAAGCTTCCCAGACCTCTTGGGCCCCCAGTGTGGAGCCTGGCTGCACAGGTCAGCCCAGGCAGTTGGGGGTCTAGGCAGGGTCAGCATAGGCTCCTGGGGGTCCAGGGAGGTCGGCTGAGTCCCCTTGTGATTTTGGAATTGGAAGGAGAAGCTGGCAAGGACCAGATGTCACATGGGGGAGCCCAGAGTGACTGTTGGGGCCGAGGGTCTTCTCTGGACGTAGCCAGCACAACCAAGGCCACCTGCTGGGGGCCCACCTCTTGCCTCAGGCTGGAGTGGGTGTGATTCCAGGCTGGTCGCCCCAATACTCATCTCTCTAGGAACTTTGTTCCCTCATCTCTGCCCTTCCTGCTTCCCCAACTCCCACCCCTCAGAGGAGCAGCGGCACCCAGACACCTCCCGACCCGGGTCCAGTTCACCTCCCTGACCAGAACCAGGCCTTCCCTCTTCTCCTCCTCCCAGCCATGGCACCCGGGGGCTTGGGACCTGTGAGCATTTGTGTTGGACCCGTTCTTGGCCTCTGCAGATGCAGGTCAGAGGTCACCCACAATCCGGGAGCCACTGCCATTCGGCCAGCGATCCTGGCGTGCGACAGGCTGGGGCCCCACTGGGTCTGTTCCCCACAGACGCTGCGTCCGGGAGACTCAGAGGCCGAGCTGCTGCCCCTGAGGTCCATCTCCACGCAGAGACGCTGTGCTCCCGTGACGTCAGCTCCTCGGCATCCAGGCCATGTTTTAGTCGGTGCCTCAGCTGCCGGCTCCAGCTTCCCCGGGGAGCCGGGTACCACCCGGGCCTGGAGACATGAGGAGGCAGGGATGTGAGAGGCGGGGGTCGGGCCGGCCAGCCTTCCTTTAAATATCCATCTGCCCTAGTGTGTGAACCCCCCGCCTATTGTCAGGGCCCACGGGGAGCAGAGGGCAGCGTCCGCGCGTTCGCAGAAGGAGGATGCCTTCTTTCACGCCCACCGCTCCGTAGAGCATAAAGAATCTGCCGAGGAGGCAGGAGAAGAAAGCCCGGTGAGTAATGCGCATCGCCCGGCGGCATGCAGGCAGCGGTTGTGTCCGGACGCAGCCTCCCTGCTGCACGGATGCTCCAGACCCAGGCGCGCTGGTGCCGCTGGCCCGGGCAGGGATGTGGCCGCCGCAGCTCCGAGCTGAGCCGCGGGGGGAGCAGCACTGAGGGGTGACAGGTTTTAGAAAAACAAGCCCCAGGAGAGCCTGCCCAGCGAGGGATGCGGCCGATGCGGGGGTGGGGGAGGAAATGCGCCCCCTGAGATGGACGGTGTGTGCCCGAGGCCTGGCGGCTGGTTGGCTCCGGGAGCAGCCTCGTTTTCATCCGACACCCTGGCTCGGGGGCCCTGCTCGCTCGCTCCTGAGAGTCCTGCTGCTGGGCTCCTCCAAGGAGGGCCTGGCCACGAGTGTGCATGTGCGTTGCCTGCTCAGCGCTTCGCGTCGCTGCCGCCCGAGTGTGGGCAGCTACCGAGATGGGGCCGCCCAGGCTGACCGTGGCCGGCACCTGTTTCCCCGCCCTGAGCCCTGTCCACAGAGCGGCTGCGCTTCTGCGGCCCTGGCAGTCCCGTGGACAGCGGGTCGTGTCAGTGTGGCTCTTCCACCTGGCCCTGGGCTGTCGGCAGCGAGTGCGGCTGGGTCTCTGCTTCTTCGTCCTGACATGGTGGGAGGTACACGCGGATGCTGGGGCTGCGAGTTGCTGGTGGGGACAGGGGAATGTGGGTGCTCTTCTGACGTCCATTTTGCAAGATGTTTTTGTAAAAAACAAAAACAGCAGGAGGCAGCCCCCCACCAGGCTGGTGGGGAGCAGGTCCTTGCATGTGGATGGTGCTGGGGTGACGGGAGGCTGTCCAGGCAGGGCCACCTCTCCCCCAGAAGCAGGACCCTTGAAATACTGGCCACTCTGCAACCAGTCCGGGGTGCGGGGGTGACTCGTTTGTTTTGGATAAATCGCAGAATTTGGGATGCACTGGAGGGGTGCGTGGCAAGGGAGATGGAGCGGGAGTTGCTCGCATGTGTGTAGCCACGGAGCAGAAATTAGCTGTGTCATAGTTTCTCCGGGCCGTCTCGGCCTGTTCCCGTTCATGTGATCACGCGCTGCCCGTGCAGGGCTGGTGGGACCCTTGGTGCAGGCAGGCTGCCTGGGGGCCCAGGACATGGCCTCAGGGCCCAGCGCCTCAGCTGGGTTTAGTAAAAGCCTTGAATGGGGGACAGGTTGGAGAAGTGAGCCCCCCAGAACCATAGCCATCGTGTCTGCATTGGCGCGGCCAGGTGGGGTTGTGGTGGGGCCCACCTGTATCCGTGTCCTGGTCCCATCTGTGTGGCTTCCCCACTCCTGTCTCCACCGCGTCAGCCACCGATGGACCGCCTTCACAAAGTTGAGAGCCGCTGACACTTACGTAAGGAGCGTGAGCTCTGTAACCTTCCTGACTTTACCTCCAGGCTGCCTGCTGTTCAGTCGGTCACATGGAGCAGTGAGGAGCCCTCCTGGGCAGATGCCACCCTCAGGCCCCCTCCCTGGGCGCTGGCCTGGGGCCCCATAGAGACAGCCTGCTTCAGAAGATCCCCGTCTTCCTGTCTTGTCCCTTTTCATATTTGTGCAGTGAGTTTGGGGGTTGTGTCTATGCCCTAGAACGAAGCAGGGCCCACGTCAGTCCATCGTCATGAGTCCTGGCCTTCTCAGTGCTCCAACTGGCAGGTGCCTGGCTCAGGCCCCAAGCCCCACTGAATGTCCTAAGGCCCAGGGGCACGTGTCTCCTGCTGCTGTGGGGCAGCCCAGGGTGAGGGGGCCATCCTGAGCGCTGCCCTTAGAGCCAGGGCCTGGTGATGCCAGCCCTTGGAGGACAGACCCTCCTTCCAGGTGTCATGTCACTGTATCTATGGCTAAGAACAGAGATTAATTCCTTTCTGTATTTCCCTGTATTTCTTGGGAATGGCACGTTTGGGGTGGGGAGCCAGTAGATCTGGCCCCCGCCTTGCTGAATGCGTTGTGCTGCTGGGCCTCTGCTTCTGGGGGGTGGGTAGCACTTGGTACCACAGCTCCAGGAGGGTCAGATATGTGTTTCATGCTGGGGTGGGGGTGGGGCACCAGGCAGGCTCTCTGACAGTAAAAGCTGGCTGTTCTATGTGAGGGGCAGGAACAGTTTTGTCCAAGATTAGCCACCTGAACCAGCTACTCATCCAGCGTTCAAGTTGTTTTGGTCCCCAAATCGTGGCTGTTATCTTTCACTCGGGAGGTGGCACTGCAGAATCCCCGCCATGCCTGTGAACGTGGTGGTTTATTTTTAGGATCATCCTAAAAAATGTGGAGTAGGCCACCTTGTTCATTCTGCCTGGGCCCAGTCAGATTCCATACCTCATCACCCCCAACCCCAGTTGCCAAACCACGAGCCTGCAAGTCTGTCCTCCAAGAGGCCTCCGGTCAGGAGGGGTGAGGATCCAAGTTGACAACTAACCAGGCTTCTTGGAGATTATCTCGGAGGCTGTTATCTGATGGCCATGGAGGCTGCTTCATCTTCATTTTACTCCGTAATGGTTTATGGGGTGAACAAGAAATTGTGCCCGGGATGCTGGAGCTGGGGGGACCCTGAGTTTGTGTTTTATTGTTTAATTTGGTAGTTACGTGTCTGGTCTTTTTAAAGGTTGCTCTTTTTCATGTGTTTTGTGCGGGAAGTTGAAGAGTTGATTTGCAGCAGCAAGGAGTATCTCTGTGTGTGGGCAGCACCCTAGGGCTGCCCTGGTCACCTGCCGCATGACCCCCTGCTCTGTGCCTTGGTTTCCTTTTCTTTGACGTGGGATTGTCAGGAGGCTGGAATGAGGTCATGTCAAACAGGGTGGACATCTCGTCCTGGTTGGGACATGCTTCTGTGTGTGGTTCACATGATATATTGTTTTCACATCTTAAATGTAATTTTGAGTTTTATATATTTCTATTTTAAGGTGCTGAATAGTCCATGTGGCTTGAAGTGAGAAAACTGATATCACTGCCCCTCCCCCACCCTTGGCATATGTTTCTGCATTTCTGAATCTTGCATTTCTGTCAGAGGTGTTACTTGTTCTGCTGTGTCTCTGGACACGGCAGTGCAGCACTCCCTCCCTCTGCCCCCAGTGGGGTTGTTTAGTCACTGACCATTTATGTCTTGTGGATGACATAAACATTCATGTAGATTATTCATGGGGCTTCCCTGGTGGCTCAGTGGTAAAGAACTTGCCTGCCAAAGCAGGAGATACAGGTTCAATCCCTGGGTCAGGAAGATCCCCTTCAGACAGATTTGGAAACCCACTCCAGTATTCTTGCCTGAGAAATCCCAGCGACAGAGGAGCCTGGCAGGCTACAGTCCACCACATCGCAAGAGAGACAGACATAATTTAGTGACTAAACAACAACTCAATGCACAAGTAAATGTTTAAGAGCCACCAGCGTCATATTTCCTGTCTTGCACAGCTTGTAGTTTCTCTTGCTATTGATACTTGTCTTGATTTTCTTCCATAGAATTTTCTAGAAGTCCTGCCTGAAATATTCCCATAATCTTCTCAGTACATGGGCAGCACTCCTTTGCACACCCAGGACCTCTCTTTGATTTTATCCTGTGGATCTCCCACTGCTCTTCTGTATCTGCCTCTTCTATCCTGGTCCATCCTCCACCCTGTGATTTGGGAAAATGACCTGACCTTTCTGTGCCTTGCCCCCTGACCCCTTTCTTGGCCTGATCTCCAGTTAAGATGTTCTCCAGATACGTTCTGAGAAAGGGGTCTGGAGGGAGAGGAGAGTAAGTCTTTTGAGGGCTGGAGTGGAAGCACGTCTACCCGAGTGGAACATTTGGTGATAGTTTAGCTGGGTATGGAAGCCTGTGTTAGAATCGCCCCCATTGGCACATTGAAGGGACTGACCACGGCCCACTGGTTTCTGGTCTGATTGTGAAGTCAGAGGCCAGTTTGATTGTTGTGGGATTTTTTTTCTGCTGAAGGTTTCTAGGATCTTTTGATTCCTATATCCTCGAGTTTCATGACGACGTGCTTTGATGAGAGGTGTTTTGTTTCCTGGTCTGGAATTTTCAGCATGGACGCTCCAGGCATTCCTGGTGGGACACTTCTGTCAGTTATTCCTTTGATGGTTCACTTCCCTCTGGTACCCTTTTCTAGAATGCCCACCAGTGGTTTGTTGGAACTCCTGGACTGGTTCTCTGATTTTGTTTTCCACTTCTGTTTTATTCTCTAGGTGATACCTTTAATTTTTCTTGTCCAAACCATCTATTAAGTGTGTTGTTTTGTCCTTATTTTTTAAGAGCTCTGTTTTGTTCTCTGAAGGTTCGTTTTGGAATAGACTGTCCTGCCCTTGTTTCAGAGTTGGATGATCATAGTGTTTCTTTGAGGTTATTAATTGTGGCGAGAGGCGCCGTCATACACAGTGAGTCACTGAGCACTTTGATGGCTTTAAGACTTCACACACATGAACGCTTTAGTCCTCATGATCCTCTCTGGGCACTTGTTGCTGTTTGTGTTCTGTGGAGAGAATGCCACCCAAGGCACAGAGAGGTCAGATCATTTTCCCAAACCACACAGCTGTGCCTGGCAGAGCTGGGATTCATCTTCCGCAGGCTGGGTCCAAGTCCAGGCTCTCTGCTGAGAGTCTGGCTCCCACTCAGACCCTCTTAAATGGAGTGTGATTGTGGGCTCAAGTCCCCACCACTTGGAGGACCTAGTTCGTGAATGAGGCCCTGGCACTCATAGCCATCTGAGCAGAGGGGAGGTGGGTGAAAGAGGAGCTGGTATCTTCATTCTAAACATGTTCTTCATCCCTTCCCATGACTCCATGTCCACCCAGGTTCTTTTTCTCAGCTTATTTTGCCAGGAGGTTTCCCTCGGCCCCTGTGACCCACGGTCACCAGCCCATAGGGACAGGCAGTTTGGTATCCCCACTGGGCTGCTCCCAGGAGGCTGGGGTCTCATACTGTGTGACCAGGCTGCCACCGTCCCCCTGGGTCGGGCCCTCATTCCATCTGCTGCCCAGGTGAGCATGGGGGTCTTCTCCTTAGAGTCTAGGAGTCTCCTAGTCATGGCCTCCGGGGCTCCTCCCTGTCCCGTCTCCCTGACCACAGTTGGGTGGCTGCCTTCCGGGGTTCCACGTGATGTCGTCACCCCCCTCCTCTTTGCTGTGATGGGTTTATCAGTGTTTCTTTTCCTTTGACTGTGGTCTTGGAAGGAACATAGTAAATGACTGTGTTCCTGCTGCTGTTTGCCTGGACACCTTCTGTTAATAGATGGTTAAAACTGTGCAGAAGAACCTTGGCTGGCCAGGCCTTCATGGGTGATTGTGGGTGGGTGTGGATGTTGGAAATCAGTGCTTCCAAGGGCCCAAGTGCCCATGGGACAAGGACTGGTGCTGACAGAGAGGTGAGGGTGAGCAGGGGAGCCCCCGGTGGCTGGAGGCGGCAGAGCTGGTACATTGTGGTTCTTCCCAGCCCAGCTCTGCCTGTGGGTTGATATACACTATGTTTGGGGGCAGGCTTGGATTTAGGGAGGGTCGGGATGGTGGTGCAGGACACCGTACCACCGTGTGTGTGTGAGTCATGGCTAATGATCCCGTGTTGGTGTGTTTCCATGGGCTCATGTCCCACCTCATCCAGTTTCCTCATTTCCCACCCAGGACCCCACGTGACGTCAGTCGTCACGTGTGCTCGTCTTCTCTGGCTGCGACAGGCCCCAGACCCCCCTTGTCTCTGTGACCTTGGCCTGTGAAGGAGGTCTGGCCAGGTGTCCATCAAGTGCCCCTCTGCTGGGCTTTGTCTGATGTTTTTCTCATGCTTAGACTGGGGCAGGGCCTCAGGAGGAACCACAGGACTACCACCCTGCTCATCACATCACACCAGGGCACCTGCTTTCTCACTTGTGCTCACATCACCAGGTGACGTGGCCTTGCACACCTGGCTGAGGCATCTCTGTCAGGTGTCCACTTGTAGAGTCCCTCTTTCCCCTTCTCACCCTGTTTTCCGAGGAAGGTTGTCAGCACAACCCACCGTGAGGGGAGGGGGTATCCACATGGATTACCTGGACTTTTCTACTCAAGGTGTTTGATGTCACGCCCATTTCCTTATTTATTTGGTCTGTCTGGACTCACAGATGGTAATTTCATGCTCCTATTTTGTTCTTGTCTGCATTATTCCAACTTTGACCACTGGGAGCTTGTCAGATGGGCCTGGGGAGCAGAAGGGTTAGACCCTGGCCAGTAGGGTGATGCTGGGTGCTCAGTGGTGGGTGGTGGGCCTGGAGCCCCCCCGTGGAGGGGCAAGGGAGGGGGCTCTCCAACCCCCACAGTCAGGGACACAGACTTCCTTCAGTCCCATCGTCCGGGAGAGGTGGCCAGGGCTAGAGGGTGTGGAGGGCAGCACAGCTACAGCCGTGGAAACAGGGTCTTCCCAGCGAGCACGGTCAGTTCTCTTCCACCTGTCCTCCTGTTAAGTGGTGGTAGTGACACAGGCTGATCTGGCTGTCACGGCTCTAGGCGAGTCCCCAGGTCAGACACTGCAGTGCTGCCCCAGGTGAGCCCAGGCATATTCTGGCCTGAGCCAGAGTGGCTTCATGTGGCTCCCTTCAACCCTGGCTGCCTCCCCCACCTCCATCTCTGGTGCTGTCTGGGGAGGGAACCTGAGTGGGTAACCCTGTGGGGAGGTGGGGCTGCCGAGCAGCCATCCAGGATCAACCAGGCAGGGGCACCTTTCTTCTGGTGCCATGTGTCCCTTGGCCGGTGCGGGGTGAGTTTGCAGGAGACTTGGTGGGGGGGGGTAGCTGACTAAGCATCAGTGATGGTTTTGCACTGGAGGTGCCTGAGTGCTCGGAATGTGTAAGCTTACTCTCCGATGTCGTTCCTGCCCATTTCCCTGGTGTCAGTGCTGCTGCTGCGGCCGACCTCGAGCTGCCCGGTGACCTGACTGCAGGCAGGAGATGCACAGTCATCAGAGAAGGTCAGAGGGCGACTCGGACACTGGGTCCCAGCTGGTTGATCCCCGCAGCTCAGAAATGCCACTTCCCCAGGCTGCCCACTTCAGAGCAGTACCCACTGCTGTTCACAGTCGATGGGTGAGCCTAGTGGTGGGTGACTCCCTGGAGCAGTCCTGAGGACGTGGGCAGGGGCAGAGCGCCTGCACGGTGACAGGACTGACTGAAGCCGTGGTGAGGGTTGTCACACTGCAGAGACCAACTTTAAACACCCTGTTACCAGGCTAGCGTTCCACGTGTTGCTCTCCTGAAAGCACCGAGTCTCAGAACAGACCATGTGGACCATGTACTCCTCCTCTTCTCACCACACTGTGCGGTTTATCACGTTTTTTCCAAATCCTTTGTTATCCGGAGCAGCCTTTCCAAGCCAGTGCCACCCACTCTGTGGTCCCGCTTCTAGCACCAGTGTCTCAGGTCCATGGAATGAGGGGAGGTCTGGGATGGAGGCTGGGGTTGTGTGTCTGCCGCACATGGTGTCGGCCTCTGTGGGAGGGTTGTTATCGTTGGGGCACTCATGTAGCTGGTTTCTCTTTCCGTCACTCCCTTTCCTGGTGGTGGTATTGTTTAGTGGCTCAATTGTGTTGTACTCTTTCGCAAGCCCATGGACTGTATAGCTCCCAGGCTCCTCTGTCCATGGGATTTCCCAGGCAAGAATACTGGAGTGGGTTGCCATTTCCTCTTCAGGGGATCTTTCCTGACCCAGGGGTCGAACCCATGTCTCCTGCATTGACAGGCAGATTCTTTATTGCTAAGCCACCAGGGAAGCCCTTACCAGTGTTAGTTGGCATTTTGTGTTGTAAGGAAGAGCTGTCCCCTGTTGCCCTCCTGTTTAAAACCAACATTGTATCCATGTGGACTGGGATTTTTCTGAATTGTGAGTTTATTAAAATTCATTTTCATCGTTCCTTTTGAGGCTCCAGTTTGCTGCATTTGGCTGGTATGGCCTGCAGAAGTGGCTTCTGCCAGTGTGGGGCACGTTCCCCCAGCATTTAAGGGGGTCCCCACTTTCTGGTACAGTTGCTTCTGGGACCAGCAGGCACAGTCCTCGTCCAGCCTGGAGCTGCTCCGGGGACCTGGCCTCCTTGGGGTGGAGGGGACCTTTGGTGGCAGCTCTGGGCTCTCTGTGCCCCTCATACCCAGGAGTGGGGCCTGGGCTCGTGCTCTGACCCTTGAGCTCCCACCTGGACTAGAGCTGCCCTGGCTCCAGACACCTGCTCCAGGCCTCCTGGGCTCCTTGGCCCCAGTCCGCTGCATCAGGACACGTGTGCCCTGCCTACATGCCAACACGCCTCCCTTGCAGCCTTGGTCCTTGGACTCAGCTACCCTGACATGGGTTCAGTTCAAGTGTGGCTCCTGGGGGGTCACCTGGGCCCCATGGCCCCCGTGGGTATTGTCGATACAATGGTCAGCTGGGTTTATTTATTTCTGTCTGCACTCACTTTTAGGGTATGTCCCCATCTTTGTTTATTGAGGAATTCTGTGATATTACATGCATTGAATCAAAAATAAAAACTCTGCACATAGATTCCTAGTCATGTACCTTCGGCCCATGTGCAACCAATTTCATTCATCTTTTGTGCTTATTCTTCCTGTGTTTCTTTTTGAAAAAATAGGTGTGTGTGTGTGTGTTTTGGTGGTGGTGGTGGTTTAGTCGCTAAGTTGTGTCTGACTCTTGAGACCCCATGGACTGTAGCCCTCCAGGCTCCTCTGCCCATGGGATTCTCCAGGCAGGAATACTGGAGTGGATTGCCTTTTCCTTTTTTCCTTCTCCCAAGGAGGAAGTGTGTGTTTTGTTTACCCTTTTTTGCTGCATGAAGAGTAGCCTGGTACATGTACACTTGTTTGCTTGTACTTTCTGCACTTTGCGTTTACACATGTATGTGCATTTGTATTTAGTATGAGAAGTAAAGCTAAATGATGACTTTTAAAATATGAACAGCATCCCAAAATCTTAAAAAAATTACTTTAATTAGACTCATCATTAAATATCTGCTTGGCATGATCCTATAATATATTTCTCCCAGTATTTTCTAGGTGAAAACACTTTACTTTTCTTCTCAAATGACAGTTTTGCAATATTTCCTATAGACAAACCGCAAAGATAATTACTTCAGTCTTTCCCGTTGTATAGGGTTTCCCTTGTGGCTCAGACAGTAAAGAATCCACCTACAATGTGGGAGACCCTGGTTCGATTACTGGGTCAGAAGATCCGCTGGAGAAGGGATAGGCTACCCACTCCAGTATTCTTGGGCTTCCCTGGTGGCTCAGCAGGTGAAGAATCCGCCTGCAGTGCGGGAAGCCTGGGTTCCATCCCTGGGTTGGGAAGACCTGGAGGAGGGCCTGGCAAGCTACAGTCCATGGGGTCACAAAGAGACACGACTGAGGGACTTTCACTTTCCTGTGGTATAGTTGACAGAAGTTTACTTTTGGGCCATTTAGAAAAAAATTTTTTTCACCCCCACAAACTACTATTGGAGGGACTTCCCTGGTGTCCAGTGGCTAAGACCTCACACTTCCAGTGCAGAGGGTGTGGGTTCAATCCCTGGTCAGGGAACTAGATCCCACATAAGGAAGAGTTTGCATGCTGGAGCTAAATGACCAAAAAGAACTCTATCCCATAAAAAAAAAAGTTATTATTGGAAATGTCACGTCTATTTTTAGGATTGTTTTCTAATTTTGGAAAAACCTCAGTTTCTTTCATTTTTGACTTGTAAGACTTTAGAACATTTCAAATTTTCTCATGCAGTGATTCATCTTAAGTATTTTTTGAGATGATAATCACGCATTTACCATTTTGCTGTCCAGGTCCTCATTATAGATGCACACTTCATGAATTTTGTGTTACCTTCATTCACACTGTCGTTTTTAGAGATGCTTACAGTGTGTGACTTGACTCAGTATTTCTAGAAGTGTGTGAAGCACAGTGAGTCACACAGATGCACCAGCAGCCCCTGGCCCTGCTGTAGACTTGTGCCCACAAACGTGATGATGTGTCAAAGCTGGGATGGAGGTGCCGGTCACAGTCCTGCAGAGCAGCTGGGAGCAGCCAACTCCAGAGCATCCACGACGCCCCACGGCCCCCTCGTCCCTCATGCATCTCCTTCAGTCAGCCGTCGCCGCTTAACACAGGACATAAAAATCACCGTCTCAATCCTGTTTAGGATTCTCTTTTAAAGAAAAGGTTTTATTTTCTAGGGCAAGTTTAGGTTTGCAGCAAAATTGAGAGAGATACAGAGAGTTCCCATACATGCCCCACCACACACACAGCCTGCCCATTATCGACACCCCCACCAGAGGGTACCTTGTTACATCTCCCAGATCCCACAGTTTATGCTGGTGGTCACTCTCGGTGTTGTGCATTCTGTGTGTTGGGACGAATGTACGGTGATGTGTACCCACCATTGTTGTATCTCACACAGCATTTCACTGCCCTGAAAGCCCTCTGTGCTTCCCCTGGCCACCCCTCCCGCAGCAACCACTCGTCTTTAACTGTCTCCAGCATTTTGCCTTTTCCAGATTATCTTACTGTTGGAATTATTCAGTATGTAGCCTTTTCAGATTGGCATCTTTCACTTAGTCATATGCATTTAAGTTTCCTCCATGTCTTTTCATGACTTAATGGTTCATTTCCTTTTTTAAAAAAAATTATTTTTGGCTGCCCTGGGTCTTCGTTGCTGCACATGGGCCTTCTCTTGTTGTGGCAAGCGGAACTGCTCTCTAATCGTGGTCCACAGGTTTCTCTTTGCTGTGGACCATGGGCTTAGTAGTTGCCACTGTCAGACTCTAGAGCACGGACCCAGTAGTTGTGGTGCACGGGCTTAGTTACTCTGTGGCATGTGGGATCTTCCCGGACCAGAGCTTGAACCAACATCTCCTGCATTGGCAGGTGGATCTTTTACTAGTACACCACCAGGGAAATCCGGCTCATTTATTTTTAGCTGGATAATATTTCCGTTGTCTGGCTAGAACAGTTTATTTGTCCATCACCCACTGAAAGGTACCTTCATTGCTTCCAAGTTTTGACGGATATGAATAAAGCTGTTGTAAACATCTCAGGGCTCGTTTTTGTACAGACATGGTCTTCAGCTCCTTTGGGTAAACACCAAGGAGTGTGGCTGCTGGCTTGTCTGGTAAGACTGTGTTTAGTTTCATAAGAAAACTCTGAACTGTCTTCCCAAGTGGCTGCACCATCTGCATTCCCATCAGCAGCCAGCGAAGAGTTTCTGTTGCTCCAGTCCTCACCAGCATCTGGTGCCGTTGTGTTCTGGGTTTTGGTCATCTTAGCAGGGCATCTTAACCACTTTTAGTGTGTGGTTCAGGGGTGTTAACCGTATTCCCATGTTGTACAGCAGAGCCTGAGAACTCTTTCATCTTCTCATCTGCTCTTAAACAGAGTTCTGTGAGAAACAGAATAAAAGACAGGTTTGCCACCTCATAGCTTAGAGTCATGGTGTTGTCATAGGCTGACCGTGCCCACAGATGGGCAGAGCCCTGCCTCCCAGAGAGCAGTAGTGTTAGCACCTTTGACAGGGACCTGAGATGCCAGGTGGTCCTTGCACTTACAAGCCACTGGTAAGACCTTTGCTCAAAAGCATTTTAATGATTCCCTTGTTCTTGCATAATTTGGGGGTTTTTGGAGGGGAGGGGACTTTTTTGGTCTTATCTCATCATCCAGAAATTCTTCTCGTTAGTACAGGGCTCTGACAAGGTATCTGAGCAGTGTGTGTGTTACATCATGAAGACTTGTGGGAAGAATAAATGAATAAGCCGAGGTGGTTTTTCTTCTGAAGCCAGCATTTAGGGGGTTGGGGTGCCATCTTTCTGCCCCCGTGTGTGGAGAAGTGACTCCCTGAGGAAGGATGTGTGACCTAATGGGGCAGGATCATCCCATCCTGCCAGCCTCCAGGGAGCTTGTGCCCCCAGGGAGCTCATGCCTGGCGTGGAGGCCTTGGGGGCAGTGGTGGAGGCAGTGTCCAGGCAGCCGTGGGGGGAGCCCTGGCTTTGAGGTGGGGCTGCAGGTGGGCTGCGGGGACGGCATAAGGGGCCGGCTGCCTGGTGACTGGCACGTGTTGGCCGCCTGGACACGTGGCCTGAAGGCATCCTTTGTTCTGCTGGGGCAGAGCCATGGCTGAATAGCGGCTTTCTCTGTGCCCTCTATTTCTCTGGCCTTTACTACCTCCATCCTGCTCTTTCCCTCTCTTGTGACCTGAGGACAGTCACAGCCTCTCCAGGTCTACCTGGCCCAGGCTCCGCCCCCTTACCTGATGACCCTGCCCCTACAGGCTGACAGAGCCTGTAAATGGGCTCTCCCTGGGCTATGACTACCCATGACTCCCCACCTCCATCTCGCCAGGCTCGGGGGCCCTTGCTGCCCCAACCCCCACCTCCCTCTGCAAAGGCAGCTCATGCCAGGAGGTTTGCAGGCCTCACCCTTCCACCCTTATCTCTCTCCCCACCACCTTCCACCCCATCTCCTTCCCCATCCCCTCCCATCCCTGTCTCCCTCCCCACCCCCTCCCAGCCCGTATCCCTCCCCTCCTCTTCCATACTGTCCTCCTCTCCATGAAGACCCCCCCCCCCCCCAGTTTGTCCTCCCCCACAGTACACAGACTCTTGTGCTGGAGGTTGGAGGAGGCCTGCTTTGATCTCAGGTGCAGTCTCCCTGGGCATTTATCAGATGCGCTTCTGTGAAGATGTCCCCTCCTTACACCAAAGGTCCCCCAACCCCGGGACTGGTCAGCAATGGGCTGCACATGCTGCCCACTTCCCGGGAGGACTGGCAGCCCTGCTATGTGGGTCAGCCTGCCAGGGCCTCGAGCCAGCCAGGGCTTGGTCACGTGTGCTATCCCCTGAAGCTTCTGCCACCGCAGCATCTTCACTCGCCAACTTGGGGGAACAGTGGTGACCGGGAGTGGACAAAAAGGCCACATCAGACAGACAGGACTTTCCAGTTTGTATTTAGACAGCATTTCTGGTTGAAACCACAAGCACATGTTGGCCGCAGAAAATTTGAAACAGGCAATAAAACAGAAAGGAAAAATTTTAATTGCCCTTTCTGGAGCTACCCAGTGAGTGGATCCTTTTAAATTCTAATCTAGTCTCACGTGCTTACTAACAGTGCTATGGAGACATTAGTTAAAATTCCTCCCCATCTTCAGCTTGGCTGCAGGCAGGTAGCAGCTGCTAGTGACCCTGGGGGCGGCAGGGTCCCCTGGGCTGCGCTGTGTCAGCCCCTCTGGTCGACTCGTCATTGCCTTGGTGCAGAATCCCAGACCAGCAATCACTCTGGCCAGGTACATCAATGTATTTTAATCATTCAGAATCATTTTATAAAGCCACCAGTCACTCGGATCAGGGGCCACCCTGTGACCTCATTCTAACTTCAGACATCTGCAGCGACCCTATTTCCAAATGAGGGCATGGTCTGAGGTACTGGGGGTCAGGACTTAGCATTTGGGTTTAGGGGGATGCAATTCGGCCAGAATGGGACTTGCAGAAGTTGAATCCTGGGGTCCCCACAGGCTCACAGCCTGGCAGGTCTACAGTCCTTGTGGTCAGCTGTCGTTGGCATCCTCTCCCAGTTGGGAACAAGAAAAATGCCTGAGGATTTATAGTGAACGGTGCGTGACTGACCACAGAGGACCCTGCTGACCAGGACCCCAAGCCCAGTGTCCCCAGGGTCCATCACACCACCCGGAGGACGTGGCCAGGCTGTGACATCCTACTCTGCAGCTGCCCCTTCCCAGACAGGAGGACCCGGTCACTGGGCAGAGTCCTGAGCTCATGTGGTTGTGAAGAAACCCCTGACACTTCTCCAGGGAGGCCATTGCATATGTAGGAATGAAGGGTTGCACCTCGTTTCCTGTGTCCAGCATGCGGTTTGCTCTTCAGATCTCACGTGGCTGAAGTGTCAGAGAGAGCCTGTCCAGATACTTCCATCATGTTAGTTTAGTTTTCCATACAGTCTGCAGGACCTCATTTTTCTTGACATTGTGATCTAAGCAGATCATTGAATACACTTTGTCAAGACGACTTTTAAAGACCAGCCAATGTACCATCACATGGACGCACTTTTTAAAAAAGGGTTAGAGAACTATGGCCCATGCACCAAATCCAGCCCACCTTTGTTTTTTGTTGTTTTAAAAAATCGTGGTGAAAACACACTTGATCCCATGATCATGGCATCCGGTCCCATCATTTCATGGCAAATAGAAGGGGAAAAAGTGGAAACAGTGACAGACTTTATTTTCTTGGGCTCCAAAATCACTGCGGATGGTGACTGCAGCCATGAAATTAAAAGACACTTGCTCCTTGGAAGAAAAGCTATGACAAACCTAGACAGCATATGAAAAAGCAGAGAGAGACCTCACTTTGCTGACAAAGGTCCATATAGCCAAAGCTATGATTTTTTTCCAGTAGTCATGCAGAGATGTGAGAGTTGAACCATATTGAAGGCTGAGTGCCAAAGAACTGATGCTTTCAAAATGTGCCGGAGAAGACTCTGGAGAGTCCCTTGGACTGCACAGAGATCAAAGCAGTCAATTCCTGAAGAAAATCAACCCTGACTATACATTGGAATGACTGATGCTGAAGCTGAAGCTCCAGTACTTTGGCTACCTAATGTGAAGAGCTGACTCAGTGGAAAAGACCCTGATGCTGGGAAAGATGGAGGACAGAAGGAGAAGGGGACGACAGAGGATGAGATGGTTGGATGGCATCACTGACTGAATGGACCTGAGTTTGAGCAAACTCCAGGAGATAGTCAAGGACAAGGGAGCCTGGCGTGCTGCAGTCCATGGGGTTGCAAAGAGTCAGACATGACTAAGTGAACAACAAGAAAAAAAAATACGCTTAATATAAAACTTAGCATTTTAGCCATTTTTAAGTATGCAGTTCAGTAGTTAACGTATATTCACATAGTTGTGTAACCATCACCATGATCCTTCTCCAGAACTTTTTCCTCTTCCCAAACTGAAACTCTTATCTATCCCATTAAACCCTCCCCACCCCCTCCCCTCTGACACCCACCTTCCAGGTCCTTATAGAAGTGGGATCTTACATTGTGTGTTCTTTCATGTCTGCTGTGTCATTTAGCATCATGTCCTCGAGGTTCACCCATGTTGCAGTGGGTGTCAGACTCTCCTCCTTTTTAAGGCTGAAGCATCGTCCATCATGTGGATGGACCACATTTCACTTATCCATCATCCACTGATGGACACTTGGTTTGCTTCTATCTTTTGGCTGTTGTGAATAACTCTGCTCTGAATATGGGTGTACAAATACCTTTTCAAGTCCCTGCTTTCAGTTCTTTTGGGAATACGCACAACGGGAATTGCTGGATCATAGGATAATTCCATTTTTAATTCTTTGAGGAACCACCACACTGTTTTCCAAAGGAGCCACACTAATTTACATTCCTACCAATAGTGCACAGGCTTCCAGTTGCTTCACTTTCTCACCAACAGTTGGTTTCTGGTCTTATTTTCTGGGAGCCACCCTGTTGGGTGTGAGGTGGTGTCTCATGGTGGTTTTGGTTGGCATTTCCCTAGTGGTCAGTAATGTTGAGCATCTTTCCTCATGTTCATTGGCTACCAGCCTGTCTTCTTTGGAGAAACATCTGTTCAGGTCTTTTGCCCATTTTAGAATGGGATTGTGTGCCTGTGTGTTTGTTGATTGTCCTGGTTGGTATATAATGACACACCCACTGTTGTGCACTTTGGGCTCAGCCTTCTCTACTTGAACCCGCTGGTTGACACGTCAGAGCAAGGTTGTCCAAGGAATTGACTTCAGGTGGAGAACAGACGGGCATCTGTGATGTTAGTGTGAAGATGGACCAGTTTTCCTTCTCTTTTCCTTCTGATATTTTCCATGTATCTTACCACCTATTTTTATAGCATAAAAATTCATTACAAAGGAGAAAGGCTCATGTGGAGGAGGGACTCTTGAATCAGAAGGTACTTGGGGGCCCGTGAGTCAATCAGTCCGTCCCCATGAGGACGTCCTTCTTCGTGCTCCTGCAGGGTCTGCTCAGTGGCAGCTACTCTGTCTGTCCAGAACCCCCAGATGCTTGGTGATGTCAGCAATCCCCCCAGCCCCCAGCATGTTTTGCTATGTGAAGCGACCCAGCGGGATAACAGAATGAGATGGAGTGAGTCTGGGGCCCTGGGCTGTCTGGGGGTGACGAGGCACACCTGGGGTTGAGGAAGGAAGCCCTGCACCTGGTGGGCCGCTCAGCTGGGAGGAGAGCAGGCGGCAGGGTCCCACCTCGGGACAGCCCAGGAGAACAGGGCCCAGAGCAGGCACCTCCCTCTGCTCTGGCCCCCCAGGAGCACCTGCTGGTAATGCAGACCACCTTCGCCTTCTCAGCTTTGGGGCAGTGGAGACTCATCAGGGTCCTGTGGATCTGAAGGCCTTGGGTTCGTTTACAACGGAGACTGGAGACTTCGCTGAGCTCCGCAGTGACATTCTTGGGAAAGAACAGAACAAACATAAATTATTCATGGATTTTAGCTGATCTGTTTTTGTACAAAGGGAGCTTTTAAAGTTAATTATTTTTAAGCAGTAGAGGATGGTTTATCTGAGAAAGCTGGAGGCGCGGTTTTCAAGGTGAGCAGATGGCAGGGGGGCGGGGCACTGGGTGGGGGTCTGGGCCCTGTGCTTAGAAAGGAGAGAGGCCCAGACGTCGGGAAGAGCTTGTGGGTAGCTCTGAGTTCAGTCCCGGCCAAGACTTTAAACTCAGCTCCACCATCTTAAACCTTCCAGGCCTCTGACGCACCGGCCCCCACAGTGGGGGAAGGCCTTACCGCTCTCCAGGTGCTGCCCTGTGGCCCAGGTGTAGACGCATCCCTAGTGCGCCGGAATGCCCTGTGGTGGGTCTCGGGAAACAGATGCACAGAGATGTTGCAATGCCTGCGAGGGTCTCCCGCCAGGAGGAAGGCTAAAGCTGGAGCCTCTGCAATCCCTGCCCAGTGGGGAGGAGGCGGGTAGCCCATGGGCTGAGCTGGCAGCTGCTGTTCCTTTGAAAAGTGCTTCCTCCTGGGATTAGACAGGTGTGGGCGGGTGCAGACACCATGTGGACGTGACGTGGTCGGGTGGGGGTGGTGGGTAGACAGGTGTGGACATGCTGGACGTGGATGGTGTGGACAGAGGGCCTGCAGCACTTGGTCCCCTCCATTCCAGGTGCCTGCCCACACTTGGATAGCCTTGGGGTGGGGTGCACCAGGTAATCACAGGTGTGGACACAGATGCTTGCATGTAGGCACAAGGTAGGGGCTTCAGTGCCAGGTCCAGTCCACATGTCCCTTGTCCAGTCTGACTTGGGGGCCACGTCTCCTGCCAGACACCCCCTTGTCGCAACTGCTGTGGATGATTTCCCAGTTTGTCACATCAGAGACTACCCAGTGACTTCCTGGTTTGTCACGTCAGAGCAGCCGCCTTCCAAGAGAGCCCACATGTCCTTCCATTTCGATGTACAGTGTTGGGGTTTTCCTTTGCCATCACCTCTCCACCCTTGGGGGACAGCCCCCCTTCTGTCTCTAGATACCATCTTTGGTGAGAAGTGAAAGAAACCTGGTTCCAGCCTGATCTGCATGTCCCAGGGCCCGTGGCCTCCCTGTCTGTGGTCTCCCCATGTGGCCGTGTTCTCGTGTGTGATGTGCTGGCCCACAGCATGGACAGTGGTCACCAAGGGGTAATTAGGTCTTTTCTGAGGCTCCTGCTGCGGCACTCCCCCAGCCACCCCACCGCAGCCCAGCTCCCACCTCCCATATTGGCTGTTTTTGGCCTTGAATTAATTTCTTGTTCCCCAGTCATTTTTCTTAAAGCTCAGTTTCGGTCTCTTTCAGTCTCTTGTCTATAACAAGCTCTGCCCAGTTTCCCCTGGGCTCCCTGCTATTCTTGTGGTCTCCCACGACCCCCTTGGTTCGGTTGGCGGTGGCCATGAAAGAGCTGCTCCTTTCTTTCTGTGACCCTGGGGCTTTATCCCTCTGACGGGGCAGGGGTTTCCGTGTGTCTGGGGCACTCGGGCCAACCGCTAGGGATCAGAGCTCGGGTCTCGGTGTCCAGCAGCCCCCGCTTCCCCCTCTGGTCTTGGGTCTCTTCTGGTCCTCCTCAGAAGGCAGATGTAGACACAGGCAATGGAGTCACATGGATTTTGTGAAGCTTGTCTTTTTTTTTTTTTTTGCAGCAGAGCCTTTTTTATTCAGAAAAACAAAAATGTTTTCCAGCCACACACAGGAGGGGTATGGGTTGGGGGCAGAGGTGTGTGTCCATCCAGAGCGGGCCCCCAGCCCATGTGGTTTGGGCAGCAATAAGGGTTGTGGGGTAATGGCCCCCAAAATAAAAATGGTGTGTGTGTAGGGGAGTGTGGGGGGAGAAGAGGGGTGCAAAAGCACTGGGGAGTGGTGTGGGGAGGGCCAGATGAGGTCTGTGCTGGGAACGCCACAGGTGAGAGACCACTTCATAACATGTCTTGTCGATCATACCGCCGTGGACACCTTCTTTGCCCATCAGCAGGACTACTGTCTTGACAGTCATGGTGACAGTGGTAAAAAATATGGAATGCTTCATGAATTTGCGTGTCATTCTTGCCCAGGGGCCATGCTAATCTTCTCTGTATCGGTGAAGCTTGTCTTCAGTGGGTGCTCAAAAGTGACACTAGTGTGTTAGAGTTGTTGACGTATTTCTGAGCAGTGGGTGACAGTTCTGGGGGAAGTGGCTTCCATGCTGCTCCCACGGGGTTTCCAATGGGAATTAGAAATGGTCCTGGGCTGCAAGTTGGGAGTCAGAAAACATGGAGGCAGCAAGACCCCAGGTCTACTTCTGACTCCTGACTTCTCCTCTTGCAGAGCCAAGGGTCCACTCTGGCCTCAGTCTCTGCTATGTCCTCAGCCCGAGTGTTAGCAGCACATGCGTGCACACACACAGACACACCACACATACACACCACACACAGACACATACATACATACATGCCACACACACACACACCACATGCACACACAGAGACACATGCACACACACACATACATACATGTACAGACACACAACACACATACATACACACACCACACACATACATTCGCAGACACACAGAGAGACACACACACATGTACTACACAGAGACACATGCACACCACACATACATACATGTACAGACACACAGCAGACATACACACACACACCACACACACATACATTCACAGCACACACAGAGACACAGACACACACAGAGACACAGACACACACATGCATACACACTGCACAGAGATACATGCACACCACACATAGACCCACCACACACATATACACACCACACATACACACACACACACCCAGGAATGGGAATCCTTGCACAGAGGGCTCTACTGCTGGCACTGCAGGGAAGTTATGACTCGCCCTTGTCTTGTGTTTTGGGAAGAGGACTGTCAGGAAGACTGATCAGCTGATGTACATGAGTAACTGGTTTGTGTCAGTTGTCATGACAGAGGCAGGTCTGTCACTGCCAGAGGCTGGCTTGTCACTGAGGGCATCCTTTGATGTCACCACTCATCAGGTCCCCGTGGCCCTGAGGAGGCTCGGGCAGCAAGCTGGCTCTGAACTTTGCCTACTCAACACATGTGGGGAATGGGAGGCTTCAGCGCCCAGCCAGGGAGCAGCAGAGGATCAGCAAGATGCTGTGGATCCACCGGGGGTCGAGGGAAGGAGTAGGGCAGGCTGACTCCATGTAGACTTTGCCGTCTGGCCCTCCATTGTTCATGGAGGAGGGCAGGTCCCTCTAGGATTTTGACAGAGGTCCAGAGTGCTGCCTGGTCCTGGCCCCATCCCTTGACCCTTTGGTGTAGAAGAAACATGGCACCCTGACCAGCCTTGGCCCCTTGCCCTGGATGGACCCATCCAGCACCCTGTGCTATTCCTGCTGCCTGTTGGGGGGGCGGGGTGGTTGTCAGGTGGACACTAGTGGGGGATGCAGGGCTGGCACAGGCTGCAGCCCCCCAGGAGCTGGTGGACTTGGATCCCCCTCCCAGGTGTTGGTGGACTTGAACATACACACATCCCCAGGAGCTGTTGGACTTGGATCCCTGGCCCTAGGAGCTGGTGAACTTGGTACCAACCACCACCCCCACCCCCAGGAGCTGGGAAGAATTAGATATCACTTCTCAGGATGGTGGGGACACACCCACAGCCTGTGTGTGAAACACCATGTGGCCTTCCAGGAGGAGTGGTTGTTCTGGGTCCTGGGGGCCTCTCTTGGGGACCCGGGAGGAAGAAGAAACAACTCAGCTGATGAGGATGAGGGAGGGGTGGTGGGTCCCTGCTCTCTGCCCCCATGCCTGGGAGCCCTGGTGAGAGGGCAGTGCTGCCGCAGCCAGGTTGATCCCAGGACCCCTGGCAGCTTCTCCCTGGAATGCAGCCTGCGAGACCCAGGTCTTCAGGCCATTTCTCTAAACTCAGGAGATGCTTTACTTCAACACCCTGGGAAACATGAATGTGGGGTGCACTCTGTTCCTATGGGTGCTGTGCTCCTGCCTGAAGCCTCCATCATGGGGGCAGCGCTGGTCTAAGGAGCTGACTGCCATCTGGGGTTCTCTCAGAGGATGGGGTGGGCTGGATAGGGGCGGTGGGTGGCTTGTGATTCTGCTTCCAAACAACCCCTCATGCCTGTCCTCGAAGCTGCAGGGTCAGGTTTAAACTTCGGATTCCCCGGTGCCTGGACTCACAGATTCATCTAATAATAAGGCTCCTGCTGCCTTGGACCAGCTCGGCACCACCTCTGGGAGGGGTGGGGGGATCTGTTCTGAGACCAAAGACTCCTCCCCCTCTGCACCCCAACACCCTCCTTCCCGCACCAGAATGGCAGGGACACCCCGTCCCCAGGAGTTGCGAGAATGAATTAGGAGATCTATATGAAATTACAGTGCATGGAGCCGGAGCAGGTGTTTTGCTGATATGAGCCTGAGTTTTCCTCCCTCCCTCTCTCCATCCCTTCCTTCCCTCCCTCCCTTCTCCCTCCCTCCTTTCTCCCTCCCTCCTTTCCCTCCTCCCTCCTTCTTCCTTCCTTTCCCTTCTCCTTTCCCACATCTGAGCGGTGTGGCCCCAGATTCCAGGCCAGGCAGATACTGAGAGAACCATGACATAGAGGAGGTGCTCCTAGTCTCACCTGGTTAATGAAATGAGCACATGGGCAGAAACAGATAAAGTTGCAGGTTGTAGTGAATGTAAGTGACACCAAGATGGAAACACCGGACGGGGAGGAGCTGGTGCTGGGGGCCCAGGAAAGAGGGGTAACACCCGAGGTGAGGACTTGCTAACCTGGCCATGGAAAGAGACCGGCAAGGTTCCTGAAGGGTGGGGACCGTGGCCCCTCAGAGGAACTGGGAGAACCTGCTGGTAGAACCCCTGGGGAGGCCAGGGTGGGGGTGGGGCCACACCGGAGTCTCTGGTCACCCCTTATTCCTATGTTTTGTGAGCCTGTGAGGTGTTGGTTCAATAGCCCTGAATCCCAGTTATGACCTACTTGCTGTTCCAGTTAAGCTGAAAATCATTTGTCCACATCCAGCTAAATCAAATGACTTGCAAGGAGCAGAGAAACCTTGAAATGCATTTTTAAAGCAATGAAAGTGAGACAAGGATTTTTTCTGAGGGAAAATGCAACACTCGAGGGCTTCCCTGGTGGCCCAATGGTTGAGAGTCCGCCTGCCAATGCAGGGGACCTGGGGTCAATCCCTGGTCCAGGAAGATCCCACATGCTGCAGAGCAGCTAAGCCTATGCACCGCAGCTGCTGAGGCCCATGCGCTTTAGAGCCTGTGCTCCGCAACAAGAGAGGCCAGTGCAATGAGAAGCCCACAACTAGAGAAAGCCTGAGCGCAGCAACCAAGACCCAGCACAGCCAAAAATAAGTAAGTCTGGAAAAAGGAAAAGAGAACACTTGGATTCCGCACCCTGGTGGCAGCGAGCTGTGTGCACCTGCTCTGAACCAGCTGGTTAAAACCCTGTGTTACTTCTTGTCCCTGCAAAACATGCAGGCACTCCAGGGTCTTCTCCCGCCCCCATCCCCCCTTCCTGTGATCATGGCCCTGGGGCAAAGGAGGAACTGGTCTCAGCTCCCTGGGCTGACCCTTCACTCCAGGCTTTTCTTC
Organism: Odocoileus virginianus; assembly: GCF_023699985.2. NCBI lineage: Eukaryota > Metazoa > Chordata > Mammalia > Artiodactyla > Cervidae > Odocoileus > Odocoileus virginianus. Next base: position 28,856,563 of record NC_069684.1, read on the forward strand.
GGTTTTATTTTATTTTGCAGTGGTAGAGGCTCTCTTGCTAAAATTATTTCAAAATCTGCCACCTGGAAAAACAGACCCATTGTGGGACCATCCATCTGCGGCACCGGGGCTGCAGCTTTTGTGCTGGCGTTTGCTTTTTCACCCTGCTTGCTCCTGTCCCCACCCCTGAGGCCCCGAGCTACCCTTTCCTCCCAGCCCCTGCCTGGTCCCCTGAGGTGTGTGGTTTGCTTCCAAGGCTCTGCCTGTGGATCTGCAGGCTGCACCCTGTCCGTGGACAACCCCCCAGGGTCGCCATCATGGGGGTCAGCGCCTGTGGTTGAGGATGTCTGTGTGTCACGTTTTGGTAATTCTCACAGCATTTCATGCTTCATTATTACTGCGTTAGTTGTGGTGATCTGTGATCTGTGTCATTGTTTCGGGGCCACGAACCACACCCGCTTAAGATGGTGAACTTCACCCATCAACGTGCTGTGTTCAGCCTGTCCCACTGATTGGCCATCCCCCCCATCTACCTCCCTCTCCTCTGGCCTTCCTATTCCCTGACACAACAATATTTAAATCAGGACAATAAATAACCCTGCAATGGGGGAACTTCCTTTGTGGTCCAGTGGTTAAGATGCCACACTTCCACTGTTGTGGGCCCCGGCTCCATCCCTGGTCAGGGATCTAGGATCCTGCAAGCTGTGTGGCATGGCCCCAAAAAACCCAAACCAGGACAAAATGAACCTTGAAGTGGCCTCATAAGTGTTCGAGTAAAAGGAAGAGTCGCACGTCTCTCAGTTTTAATCAAAAGGTAGAAATGGTTAAGCTTAGTGAAGAAGGCAAGTCAAAAGCCGAGACAGACTGAAAGCTGGGTCACTTGCACCAAACAATTAGCCAAGTCATGAATACCGAGAAAAGCCCTGAAGGAAATTAAAAATGCTGCTGCTGTGAATGCAGAAATGGTAAGAGAGTGAAACAGCCTTATCGCTGATACAGAGAAGGTTTTAGTGGCCCCGATAGAAGATCAAACCAGCTACAGTATTCCCTTAATACAGTATTCCCTCATGCAGAGCAAGGCCCTGACTCTTCAGTTCTGTGAAGGCCGAGAGAGGAGAGGAAGCTGCAGAAGAAAAGTCTGAAGCCACAGGGATTGGTTCATGAAGTTTAAGGAAAGAAGCCATTTTTACAGCGTAAGGGGCAAAGTGAAGCAGCAAGTGCTGATGGAGAAGCTGCAGCAAGTTTTCCAGAAGATCCAGCTCAGAGCATGAAGGGGCCACAAGTGCATGTGTGCTCAGTCGCTCAGTCATGTCCAGCTCTTTCCACCCCATGGACTGTAGCCCACCAGGCTCCTCTGTCCATGGAATTTCCCAGGCAACAATACTGAAGTGGGTTGCCATTTCTTCCTCCAGGGGATCTTCCTGACCCAGGGATCGAACTCGTGTCTCTTGAATTGGCAGGTGGATTCTTTACCACTGAGCCACCTGGGAGTCCCCCACACAAGTGAAGGGGCCCTTAAGAATTAAGGTAAATGCACTGTGTATGTGCTTTGGAAATGGGATAACAAAGCCTGAATGACAGCACATCTGTTTACCACATGGTTTCCTGCAAGATTTTAGGCCCATTGTTGAGACCTTCTGCTCAGAAAAAGATTCCTTTTAAAATGTCAGTGCTCTTTGACCACACACATGGTCATGCAAAGCTCTGATGGAGATGGACAACAAGATTCATGTTGTTTTCATGCTGCAAACACAGCATCCATTCCGCATCCATGGACCAGGAAGGAATTTCAAATTCAAGTCATATTATTTAAGAAATCCATTGTATAAAGCTATAGCTGCCATAGGTGGTGATTCCTCTGTTGTTTCTGGGAAAAGTCAATTGAAAACCTCCTGGAAAGATTCACCATTCTAGATGCCATTAAGAACATTCATGATTCATGGGAATATCAACAAAATACCAATGTTCGCAGGAACTTGGAGGGGCTTCCCAAGTGGCACAATGGTAAAGAATCCACCTGCCGATACAGGAGATGCAGGACTGGTTCGATCTCTGGCTCGGGAAGATCCCCTAGAGGAGGAAGTGGCAACCTATTCCAGTATACTTGCCTGGGAAATCCCATGAACAGAGGAGCCTGGGGGCTACATTCCATGGGGTCACAAGAGAGTCGGACACAACTTAGTGACTAAACAACAACAGGAGTTTGGAGGAAGTTGATTCCAGTGCTCATGGATGACTTTGAGGAGTTCCAGACTTCAGTGGAGGAAGCAACTACAGATGTGGTGGAAACAGCAAGAGAGCTGGAATTAGAAGTGGGGCCTGCACTTCAATGAGAAACCCCCACACCACACCAGAGTAGCTGCTGCTCGCCACCACTAGAGAGAGCCTGAGTGCAGCAATAAAGACCCAGCACAGCCAAAAATAGTAATTAATTAATGCAGCTACAAAATTAAAATACACTTGCTCCTTGGAGGAAAAGCTATGACAAACCTAGACAGCATATTAAAAGGCAGAGACATCACTTTGCCAACAAAGGTCCGTATAATTAAAGCTGTGGTGTTTCCAGTAGTCATGTACAGATGTGAGAGTTGGACCATAAAGAAGGCTGAACTTTCCAACTTTTCTGAAGAAGACTCTTGAGAGTCTCTTGGACTGCAGGGAGATCAAACCAGTCAATCCTAAAGGAAATCAACCCAGAATATTCACTGAAGCTTCAGCTTTGATACTTTGGCCATTGATTCAAAGAGCTGACTCGTTGGAAAAGACCCTGATGCTGGGGAAGACTGAGGGAAGGAGGAGAAAGGGGTGACAGATGAGATGGTTAGATGGTGTCATTGAATCAATGGACATGAGTTTGAACAAACTCCAAGAGATAGTGAAGGACAGGGGAGCCTGCCATGCTGCAGTCCATGGGGTTGCAAGTGACTTAGTGACTTGTTCAGTTGCTCAGTCATGACAAAGGTTTTAGCATAGTCAGTGAAGTAGAAGTAGATGTTTTCCTGGAATTCTCTTGCTCTTTCTGTGATCTAGTGGATGTTGGTGATTTGATCTCTGGTTCCCATGCCTTTTCTAAATCCAGCTTATACATCTGGCAGTTCTTGGTTCACATACTGTTGAAGCCTAGCTTAGAGAATTTTGAGCATTACCTTGCTAGAATATGAAATGAGTGCAATTGTGTGGTAGTTTAAACATTCTTTAGCATTGCCCTTCTTTGGATTGGAATGAAAACTGACCTTTTCCAGTCCTATGGCCACTGCTGAATTTTCCAAATTTTTTGACATATTGAGTGCAGAACTTTCACAGCATCATGTTTTAGGGTTTGAAATAGCTCAGCTGGAATTCCATCACCTCCATTAGCTTTCTTCATAGTGATGCTTCCTAAGGTCCACTTGACTTTGCACTCTAGGATGTCTGACTCTAGGTGAGTGATCACACCATCATGGTTATCCAGGTCATTAAGATCTTTTTTGTGTAGTTCTGTGTATTCTTGCCACCTCTTCTTAATATCTTCTGTTTCTGTTAGGTCCAAACCATTTCTTTCCTTCATTGTGCCCATCTTTGCGTGAAATGTTCCCTTAGTAGTTGTGATTTTCTTGAAGAAATATCTAATGACTTAGTGACTGGACAACAACAGATTGATTTAAAGAAAAAGAAGTTTGGCTGAAGACGTGGCTGAATTGCTGCATCTCAGGATAAAACTCTAACAGATGAGGAGTTGTTTTTTGTGGACGACAAGGAAGGTGGTTTCTTGAGATGGAATCTGCTCTTGGTGAAGATGCTGTGAAGATTGTTGACACGACAGCAGAGGATTTAGAATAAGAGGTAAACTTAGCTGAAAAAGCAGCATCGAGATTTGTGTTGCCTACCTCCCATTTTGAAGGAAGTTCTCCCACGTGTAAGATACTGTCAACCAGCGTTATTGCTATAGAGCAGTTGTGAATGAAGAATCCATCGATTTGGCAAACTTCATTGTTCTCATATTTTAAGAAATTGCTGCAGCCAGCCCAGCCTTCAGCACCCAGCACCCTATCAATCAGCAGCCATCGGCATGGAGACTAGACCATTCTCCAGTGGGAAAAAAAAAGAGATTTGCTGAAGGCTAAGATGACGCTTACCATCTTTTAGCAATAAAATATTTTTTATCTGAGGAATGTACATTCTTTTTAGACATAATGCTGTTGCAACACTTAATAGGCTACACTATAGTATAAACGTAACTTTGCACCGAGAAACCAAAAAATTTGTGTGAATCACTTTACCATGATACTTGCTTTATGTTTGCTTGAACCAAACCCATAGCATCCCTGAGGTGTGCCTGTGCTGGTACGTGATGTTTACAACATGTTTTCCTGGTGTGCTGTCCCCGTGTGATGTCTCGCCTCCTGGAAGCCCTGGGCTCCTGGATTCCTTAGGTCTGACTTTCTAAAATGAGCAGGACAGGGAGGAAATACTTTATTTTGTAAAAAGACATTAAAAGGTTCTCTGTTGTGTGTGGGGGAATCCCTAGGGGGCTCCTCTGCTGTCGGCCCCACCCCTCTTTCCCCCACCCTTGAGTCCTCTCTTTCTTTCTCTCTCTCTATATATGTAAATCACACATCAAAATTTAGTTGTGACAGCTTGGGGCTTCCCCCCACCCCCTGCCCCTGATAAATTCTTAAAGCCTTTCAGAAGGCTTAATCTCAAGGAGAAGCCGGCCTCTTGTGTGTGTTTAATCACCAGAGCTGTTTTCAGTCTCAGACGTGATTTAAGAAACCTGGAAACTTGCAGCAGCTGAGTCCTTAGACCAGAGAGAGGCTGGTGGGTGTCCTCCTTCCCCCTTCCCAGGCGGCCCAGGCTTTCCCGGGGCACTGTCCCCCCCTCCCCTTCTCTCCCTTTGACCTGGTCATGAGACCCCGGGAAGACCTCCGTGGGGGTCTGAGGCTGATTGCTTTGTTCTTTCTTCAGCTTGTGTGTTTCATTTATTCACTCATTCATTCCAGCTCAGCTGTCAAGACCACAGCCAGGCACCTTGGGCTGAGCTGGCCTGAGTCAACTTTGGCTGCAGGAAGCAGGACAAGGCTCCCTGAGCCTCAGTTTCCTTTCTTGTAAGATAGGCGCAGGAGGGGCTGCTTCACAGGGGAGGTGGGCAGGCCCAGCACCTGCCCCCACTCTCCGCCCCTGCCCTGCTTCGAGCCATTTCTCCCCAGTGGTAGTCAGAGATCCCTGATGTTTGTCCCTCACCCCCTAGAATGAGGCGCTAGGACAAGAGCCAAGCACAGGGACACAGGCCTTGGCCAGGCTGATGGGACTTCCGCCATTAGTGTGTTTTCCTGTCCACTGTGTGTCCCTCATGTCTGTGGCTCTGTTACTTGGAGGTTAAGGATGAAACCAAGTTTGGAAATACCGGGCTGACCTGGAGTCCAGATGCTGTCCTGCAGGCCTGCCTGTGAAACAGATGTCAGTGCTTACCGCTTCAGAGGCCTGTGCGGGGATCTGGGTTCAGTGTGTGCTTGGTCTAGATCAGCATCTGATACAGTAGAGTGGACACATCCCAGGTTATATGTAGCAGAGACACAGTGTCTCAGGCATAAAGCCACAGGCGTATAGTACATGCAGAGTAGATACATAATAGACACAGAATGACTCATAGATACAGAACAGATACATCATAGACCTGTGGTATAGAACAGATATGTAGTTGATACATAGTAGATACAGAATGGATACATCTTAGACATATAGTAGATACAGTATAGACATGTGGTAGATACATAGTAGATAGAGTATATACATCATAGACACATAGTAGATACATATTAGATATGTAATATATGTAATATATGGTAGATACAGAATAGATATATCACAGACATACAGTACATAGAGTGAAGTGAAGTTGTCCGACTCTGCAACCCCATGGACTGCAGCCTACCAGGCTCCTCCATCCATGGAATTTTCTAGGCAAGAGTACTGAAGTGGGTTGCCATTTCCTTCTCCAGAGGATCTTCCTGACCCAGGGATCAAACCCGGGTCTCCCACATTGCAGGCAGATTCTTGACCATCTGAGCCAGCAGGGAAGTCCAAGTAGATAGATATAAACAGATACAGATTAATTCCATCATAGATACATAGTAGATGCAGAATAGATACATAATAGATACATGGTAGACACAGTAGATACATCATTGGCACATAGTAGATGCAGTATAGATATAAGATATATAGTGGACACAGAGCAGATTTATCATAGGCACATACAGCAGAAATGCAACTATAGCAGACATATCACTGGTGCGTACACTGAAGGATTAATGTGTGCTAATAGTGGATCACGAATGTCCTGCATGGGGTTCACATCACTGTGGGATCCTTTTCACTGGGGAGGACTGTGATGGGAGTTTAGGAAAACATCCAGTTTTCTCTCCCTCTCCCCCTTTTCCTTTTTATCAGACACAGCAGAGCTGTGCTTCCTGTCTGGTGGGTGGAGGCTCATCCTTCTGGGTTGGGCCCTATGGTCAGAAGGGTGATGGGTCAGGCTGGGGGGGTTAGGGGTGGTCCCAGAGCCAGTCCTCTCCCCACCCCACCCCTTGCTCTGCCACAGGAGTCTTTTTGAATTTACATTTTTTTCCTTCAGAGTCTGCTGTGGGCTTTTCAAGGTCTGCTTACAAGTTTTTGTTGGTTTGTTTCTAGATTCATAGGAACTGTTTGTATTTTGCTCCTTCTTTACTACAATTTTGCAGAGAAGAGTCTAAAACGCAGCCCCTCTTTGCCTTACTCAAGGGCCACAAAGCAAAGGTGTGCAGCCAACTCTGGGGTAAATGGCCCCACCATCACTTTTTCTGTTACTGTTTTTCTCATAAAGAGGCCTCTCCTTCTGGGGAGAGGACAGAGCTTCTCTTGACCGGGGATGTATACACTACTGGGAAGGTGTGGAGAAAAAGCAGGTGTGTCTGCGGGGCCTAGGAGATGCTCTCACGCCCAGTGGGGGAGTGCACCACCCCTCCTGAACACATGTGAGGTGGTTGTGGACACGTGGCCCCAGTGCTCTTTCTGTCTCTCAAATCAATTCACATCACATCGACATGGCAAACCTTTAACATGACAGTTGAATAAGCGGTTTTCTGTGGGAAGCCTTCCCTGGTGTGTGGGGCTGCAGTTTGCTCCTTAGTCCCTCTTGGGGTGGGGAGGGGGCTTGACTGGCAGGTGCTGCTTGTCCGTTTAGCCCTTGCTCCGGCTGCTCACCTGGAAGACACATGAACTCAGCTCCTGCCCCTGGGAAACCCACAGGCCAGGAGGAGAGTAATTCCTGGGGCTGCTTGGGACGTGGGACTCGAGGGGCCAGTGTCTTCCGGGCTCCTGTTTGGGCAGCAGCGAGAGGCGGTAGAGGGGGCACTGCATGCCCTGTGACCCTGACTCTACAGGGTGCCTGTCCTGTTCACATAATGAGACGCATGGGAGAGCCATGGGCTCCCAAACTGGTCCCAGATGACTGGAGGGGGCAGCTTGGGTTTCAGTTTTGGGGAAGGGGGTGAGCCAGGCTGGGGCATTCAGGGTGTGAACCTCTCCGCTCCCATCCCATCCTCTAGGCTTTCTGTCAGCCCCCCCCCCCCCCCCCACCCTGACACGTGGCGGGAAAGGCAGGGGGTGGAGGCTGTCAACTGCTGAGCATCACAGGTTACCTTCTCTGTGGCTGAAACCAGATGTGGGGCCTCAGAGCCGCAGGGGCTGGTGTGGTGGCCATGGATGCTGGGTCCTTCCCGCAGGGCAGCAAGGAGAGCAGCCTTGCTGCTCACAGGCTGCCTGCACCTCTCAGCTTCTGTGTGCAAGGCCCCTGTAACCCGTATCTTGTTCAGGGACCCAGGTATGCCACCTGTCCACATGAGCCTGTGCTCTGGAGGGGGGAGGACATACAGGTGCCAGAAGGTCACGGGGCTGCTGCCACCCCAGGGAGATGCGGTTTTAGCTGAGATAAGAGGTGGGGTGGGGGTGGGGTGGGGCAGGCCTGGACCCTGGTGTGGACAGAGATTGGATGCTGAGGGACCTGGTGTGGCTGGAGAAGGAGGAGAAGGAAGCCTGGTATGGCTGTGAGGTGGAACTGCCTGGTTGGGGTGTGGACCAGGTGGGCACCCTGCTGCAGAGTGGGTTGGGGCCAGCATGCCTGTGGGGCCCACTGCTGCCCACAAGGCCAAAGACAGTGGGGCCAAGGGTCAGGGAAAGGGAAAAGGGGCAGGAGTCCAGTGCCAAGAGAAGATTGGCAGGACCTGGGAGGACCAGGAAAGGGAGAACTGGGGGGTGGGTCCTGTGTGAACCATGTGGGTAAGTGTGGGCGGCTAAGTGTGGACTGATGAGCATGGACAGGTGTGTGTGGGCAGGTGAATGTGGACAGGTGAGTGTGTTCAGGTGGGTGCAGGCAGGTTAACATGGGCATAGACAGGTGTGCAAGCCCCATCTCTCCAGTGAGGGGAGAAGCCATTGGGATTGGAGGTGTTGACTCTGCATGCACAGTCCCTGTTTGAGGACAGATGTGTCCAAGGCACTTATTCAGCCAGGGACACTGGCCCCGGCAGGAGCTGCTGGGCTGATCCCGGGTTACTCCTGTCTCCTACATAGCCACCGTGTGCATTTGTGCATTGTGGCACTATTTTGGCAAGGATGCTGAGGACTCGGCATTGGTGGGAAGGCGGTATTGTAACCGGGCCTGCAGATGACCAGGAGCCAGCTTGTTCCTGGCTGGGGAGATGGGACCCACAGGCCACCTGCACGAACAGCTTAAAAGGAGCTGTGGGTGGGGGGGAAACGGCAGCCGTGGGTGCACTCGGGGCTCACAGTTGATGGAACGGGGCTTTTCTCCTGTGGCCTGGGAGTGACCAAGTGCAGCATGGATGGTGTGTGCAGTTCTCCCTAAGTGGTCATCTGAGCAAATGGATTTGGGATGAGGTAGTCATATGAGGCTAAGAGCTGCAAGGAGGAGCTGACTGGCTGCTTTGAGACATTGAGTGGGGATGGAGATCCTTCCTTTGGGGTGAACAGGGATGTCTAGGAGGGCCCTGCCTGGCCCCCAGCATGGTTCCAGGACTGCAGCAGAAGGAAGGGAGTGGAGGCCAGTCATCTCTCTGTCTCTCTTGGAGGCCTCCTTCTTGGACCAGATGTGGTTGGGGCAGATGAGCCCCTGGGGGCCCGGTGAGTGAGGAGCATACCCTGAGGCTTCTGTCCTCATGTCTTCCCTCTGACTTGACCCTCCTGCTTCTCCCTTAGGAGGACCTTGTGATGACACTAACCCCCAGATAATCCAGGATCACCCCCTCCCAGGGTACTTACCTTAATTGCAGCAGCAGCAGAGTCCCTGCCCCTGTGTGAGGAGGCTCAGGCTGGGGATTAGGACAGGACGTCCCTGGGGGCAGATACTTAGCCAACCAGTGCTTTTGGTTTCTGGCCTCCAGGGAGGGATTCCTGGGGTGAGACCCAGACAGAGCACTGATAGGAGCCCTGGGAGTGGTGGGGGCAGCCGGGACCCCTGGCCTTGGGTGGCTTCAGTTTGCTCATCTGTAAAGTGAAGTCACAGTAGCCGCCCCTTTCTCCTCTGATGATGAGCAGATGTCATCATAGGCATTCAAACACACTGGGCTGAGCTGCATCAGGACACCCACAGAAGGCCTGAGGAAGCGGGGAGTGTGACAGCAGCTCTGACTCGGTGGCTGACAGAAGGGGTGCCAGGTCTGGGCTCTGCCACCCTGCAACCCTGTCTGCACACCATCTTACAGACCCACCTCGGGGCAGGGGGAGCCCACAGCATGGCCTGGGGGCGTGTGGATCCCTGAGATTTGATTGTGTCAGTGCTGAGAACCACATGGGACAGGCTGGGACCTGGGGCCCCGGTGCCGGGGGCGAATCAAGAGTCATCTGAAGGCAGAACCAGTGGATGTGGGTGCGGGCTGGGCACTCAGGGAGGGCAGGTTTCTGCCAGGGGAGCTGTGGCAGGGGAAGAGCTGGACAGGAGAGGGCTTTCGTTAGGGCTCCTATGAGTGAGTGGAAACTGAAGACAGATCTCTAGTCTGGAAAGACTGGAAACCCAATGGCCAGGAGTGAGCTGGCTCATCACGGGGCGGCCGGACCTGCTTCTCTCTCTGCATGCTTACTTCCTCGGAGCAGTCACCCTCCATCAGGTGCCTCATCAGGGTCCCCTGGCTACTGGGTCACACTGATGCCTCATGCCCTTAGTCACTTGTCCACCTCAAACCACTTGTGGAAAACCCCACAGGTGGCCTGGACTGAGCTGGTGGGAGTGAAGCCTGCAGGGCTGTCAGGAGAGGGACTCCCACCTTCTGCATCCTCTGCTCTGGCCTTTTTCTCTTCCAGGAAGGACACTAATCCATTTGTGAGAGCCCCACCCACCTGACCACATCTAAACCCAGTCACCTCCTAATATTATCACTGGAGTGGGCTTCAACAGAGGAATTTAGGGGGACACAGACATTCAATCTGTAACAGCAGGTCGAGTGGAAGAAGATTAGGAAGGTATTTTGGGATCACCTAGGGGGTCAAGCCCACTCTGGTACTCTTGCCTGGAAAATCCCACGGCCGGAGGAGCCTGGTAGGCTGCGGTCCATGGGGTTGCTAAGAGTCGGACACTGAGCAGCTTCACTTTCACTTTCATGCATTGGGGAGGGAGATAGCAACCCACTCCAGTGTTCTTGCCTGGAGAATTCCAGGGATGGGGGAGCCTGATGGGCTGCTGTCTATGGGGTTGCAGAGTTGGACACGACTGAAGTGACTTAGCAGCAGCAGCAGCACGTGCTCAAGAGAGGACCACATATCAGCCAAAAAGTAGCAGTGGAGAGGAGAGCCAGGGAGCTAGACAGAGGAGATGGGGGCTGATGTGAGGGTCTTGGGGAAGGGAAGGGGGAGCAAGGGGATGCACCCTGGAGGCTGCAGGTACACTCGGGGTCTGTGGACAAGCTAGGGTCTGGGGGCCTGAGAGCGATGCGGAGGGGTGGAGGTTTAGAGAAGATGAGATGTGACCAGTGCGGAGTCCAGGGCGGGAAGGAGTGATGGCAAAGGACTTGAGTCAGGGGAGGCAGCCCAGCCTGCTGAGTCAGTTCCAGTTAGGAGCCCCACCCACACCCACACCCCTGCCCCCTCATCTGGTTTTGGATCTGCTCCTACAGGCTGGTTCATGCAGCAGAACCGTCCTCCTCGCTGCTTGCTCTCTGCTGCCCCTGTGGGTGGCCCCAGCCTGCATTCCAAGGACACTCGCTCTTGAGCACTGCTTCCCCTCTCCCCCCAATCTCCCCAGCTCAGCTTGGACCCAGCTTGGACCACAGCCCTGCCTGGGATGAAGCCCACCCTTGCCAGACCCTTTCTGAGCTCCTGCATCATGAGGTGCAGATCCTCCCCCAAGACCTCATTCCTTATGATTCATCCTCAGACTCAGGATTTACAAAACTTGGCATGTGCGTGTGTCCAACCTGCTGCCCAACCATCTGTCCATCGAGGTTCCTAAATGTCCAACCAAGTGGAAGAGATCAGCACAGGGTGAAGGGCAGGCTGGCTTCCTTTCAGGGGAGCCGGGAGTACCCCCCACACCCGGTTCATTCCATTAGGTCTAACGTGGCTGAAACTGAGTGCATCCTGCAGCCTGGAGTTCCCGTTTAGTTGGCAGTGTCATTTTCTATCTTTCTGGTCCATAAGATCACGGTGTTTCGGAGAGTCATGGTCTCTGAGGTTGGATGAGGGCTGGCATCTGGGCAGAGGGAAAGTTGGGTGCAGCACAAATGCAGGCCTGGAAAGTGGGTGGCTCTGAGGGATGTGGGTCTGAGGTGTAGACAAAGACAGGGAAGGTCAGGGCCATCGATGTTGACAGAGAGATGGGGATCTGTGCCCAGATCTTTGAGGTCAGGATAGACAGTGCTGAAAGTGTATGGAGACAGGGGAGGGACGTGGCTGTATGGGCAGCCCACTGACCGTCTGTGACCCAGAGTTAGGCCTGACCTTCTGTCCCTCTCACCTCCCCAGAGGTCAGGTGTGAGCTAGAAGTTCTGACCCTCTAATCTTGCCTTGGACTTTGACGACCAATCCCCAACCTGAAGCCAGTCTCAGCTTACAAAGGATGCTCAGAGACTCCTGGGGTCTCAGGAGGCACATGTCAGGAGCCCAGCTGTGATGACCATCCACCCTCATCCCTGGGCTCCAGGGTCCCGCTCCCTTGTCCTCCCCAGCCCTGGGGTTGTCAGAGCTCTCTGCCATCAGAGTAGACCTGTGAGTGGTATCACATCGTGGTCATGGTCTGCATTTCCTCTTTGCCCCCAAAGCTGAGCGTCTTCTCACTTATAGGCTGTTTAAGACCCACTGCTGTCAGCTGCTCCTCCAAGTCTTTTCCTCAGTTTCAGATTCAGGTTGTTTAAAAACAACTTAATGGGCTATTTGTCTACTTTACTGATTTGTAGGAACTCTGTGTGTTCTGTGTGTTTGTGACACTGCTAGCATCTCACTCAGCGTCTTGCCTTTCCACTCTTGGTGAACAAAAATGGACACTTCCTTTACTGTGTGTGCCTTTTGTTAGAGAAACTGACCCTGAACCCCAGGTCCTGAGTGTTTTCTTTCCTGACAGAATCATAACCCTCATTTGTCCTACCACACCTGGGAGTAAACTGTGTGGTGTGAGGTTCCCCCGCCCCTGCTCCCTGTGGTGATAGCAGGTTGAGCCAGGACCACTTATAGGAAAAAGCATCCTCCTCTCACCATGATTCAGTGATGTCTTTATTATCAACTGTTGGTGGGGAGGGGGGCATTTCTGGACTTCTGTCCCTTTGGCCTTTTGCACAATGTCACATGGTTTTAAATTGGCTTTATAATAACTCTTAATATCATGTATTTTTGTTTTTCTTCAAGGGTGTCTTTCTTGGTGGTGGTTGTTAAGATTTTTTTTTTTTTTTTGATGTTCAGTTCAGTTCAGTTCAGTCGCTCAGTTGTGTCCAACTGTTTGTGACCCCATGGACTATAGCACGCCAGGCCTCCCTGTCCATCACCAACTCACAGAGTTTACTCAAACTCATGTCCATTGAGTTGATGATGACATCCAAACATCTCATCCTCTGTCGTCCCCTTCTCCTCCTGCCTTCAGTCTTTCTCAGCATCGGGGTCTTTTCTAATGAGTCAGTTCTTCGCATCAGGTGACTAAAGTATTGGAGTTTTGGCTTCAGCATCAGTACTTCCAATGAATATTCAGGACTGATTTCCTTTAGGATGGACTGGTTGGATTTCCTTTCAGTCCTAGGGACTCTGAAGAGTCTTTTCCAACACTACAGTTTTTGATGTGGACCATTTTTAAAGTCTTTATTGAATTTGTGACAACATTGCTTCTGGTTTTTTTGTGGGTTTTTTTCTTTTTTTTTTTTTTTTTGGCATGTGGAATCTTAGTTCCTTGACCAGGGATCAAACCCACACCCCCTGCATTGGACGGCAAAGTCTTAACCCCTGGACCACCAGGGAAGTCCTTCTTGGTTTGCTCTCCTTGCTGCCCAAGGGATTCTCAAGAGTCATCTTCAGCATCACAATTAGTAAGCATCAATTCTTCAGTGCTCAGCCTTCTTTATGGTCCAATTCTCACATCCATACATCACTACTGGAAAAACTATAGCTTGGACCTTGGTCAGCAAAAGTGCTGTCTCTGGTTTTTAATACACTGTCTAAATTTGTCATTGTTTCCCTTCCAAGGAGCAAGCATTTTAATTTCATGGTTGCAGTTACTGTCTGCAGTTATTTTGGAGCCCAAGAAGATAAAATCTGTCATTGCTTTCACTTTTTCCCTTTCTTTTTGCCATGAAGTGATAGGACTAGATGCCATGGTCTTAGTTTTTTTTAATGTTGAGGTATATTTGCCTTAAAAAATTGAGCTTTTTTTTTAGTTCTTGGGAAGATTTATGTTAAGATTAATATTATTTCTAAATTAATTACTTGAAACAATTCACAACAAAGGTTTGTGTTCCTTTGTGGGAATGTTTTAAATTCTAGATTTAATTTTTAAAATACAGATTATTCAGATTTTGTATTTCTTCTTTTGTCACCTTTAGTAAGTTGTGTTTTTAAGGATATTTTCAAGTCTGAAAGTGAAAAGAAAAAGTGAAAGTCGTTCAGTCGTGTCCAGCTCTTTCCAACCCCTATAGATTTTCAGGTCTAAACATACTTATTGGCATAGTGTGTATCTTTATTACCTTTAGAATATCTTTACTATTTATAGACATTAAATTATTACAGATTTGTCTTCTCTCTCTCTCTTTTTTAATGTACAACTTCTCCTTTTTTTTTACCCACTCCCACCATGTTCAAGCCATCGGTTGTTTTAGTTTTCTGTGGTTAACATTTTAAATTTAATTGTGTTTCACTTATTTTTTGGTTCACTACTATATTTCTTACTGAGGTAACTTTGGTTTATAACATTATTACAAGTTTCATGTGTATAACATTATGTTTCTACTTTGTTATATTTCTGCCACAGCATGATCACCACCAAAAATTTAGTTTTCATTTGTTATCATACAGTTGATCCCCTTTACCCATTTGGAGATGTGTCTTTTTCCTTTTGTTTTCCTTCATGTATTTTGTGCTTTATTAGGTGCATACAAACCTAGGATCATTATATCTTCCTTTAAATGCGCCACTTTTATCATCATGAAATTTTGCTCTTTTAGATGAAAAAGTATTATGACATTTAAGTCTCCTTTGTCTGACATCAGTACAACTATGCCTCTGTGTGTGTGTGTGTGTGTGTGTGTGTGGCAGAGTGAGGAAGACATATTGTTCATGTGGTATATTTTTTCCATCCTATACTCTCAACTTCTGTATATCATGTTTTGGAAATGGCTCTTATAAACAGAAGTTAATTGTTGTTTTTAACCTAGCATGAAATCTGTATCTTTTAACTGAAGCATTAGTTTATTTACACTTAATGTTATTCTGGTAAATTACAATTTAAATCTATCATCTTACTGTTTATTTTGTAATTGACCCAATATATTCTTTCTTTTAGCCTTCCTTTCTTGTCTTCTTTTGGTTTAATCAAGTGTTATTTTTCCACCTCCACCCCCACCTTTTATTATATTTGCTAATTAATACTTTTTAAAAAATATTCCAGCTACCTGAGGAATTATACAAAACATTCTTGGAATGTATCTTAAGTTATTCCTTTTGCTGTTCGCAGATAATTCAAGAACCTTACAGTGCTTTAGTCTTATTTATCCCCTTATCGATTTTTATGCTGTTGTCTTAATGTGTAAGCACTGCTTACAGTTTAAGCCCCACAACCACTATTAATGTTGTTTTAAATAGCGTTCATTCAGATTCCCCTTCTCACGCACCCGTTTCTTCCTGAAGGACTGTGCTTACGTCCGAGACCATTTTCCTTCCTGAAGTTCTTTTAGTATTTCTCCTAACGAGGTTTGCTGGGTTTTGGTTCGTGCAGACGTCTTTCGCCTGCCTTCATTTTTGAGGCTGTTTTCTCTGGGTGTGTTGCCCAGGGGGCAGTGATGCTCTCTGCATGCCTGGGGCTTGGTATCTTGGCTGTGGCTGTGTTACTGCGTCTCTTGGAGACTCGCCTGACCACTCTGTTACTCCCTAGGAGGGGGTGCTTCTCTTTCTTCTCTGGCTGCCTAAAAAATGGTTTTTGGCCAAATTTATCAAATTATATTCAAAATTACTAAATTGCATTTAAATTTCTTGTATTTATAAATGTGAGAAAATCATATCCCATGACCTATTCTTAACTTAGTCTTCAGAGTGTGTGAACTCATGTTTCATCTGTCAGACATGATATTTATTTTACATAATTGTCCTTCTTACACACATGAGCTTCAAAATCTTGGAAGCCAGATTGTGTTTTTATAGCTTGAGTGCCTTGGTCAAGCAACTTAGTCTCTTTATCCCTTAGTTTCTGTTTTAGAAAAATTTTAAGATACTTGAAATTTCATTGTAAGTGTGGGTCCTGTTTAATGCGGTATTTCTGTAAAAAGCTTGAAAGTGAACATCACTCAGTCTTGTCTGACTTTCTCTGATCCCGTGGACTGTAGCCCACCAGGCTCTCTGTCCATGGAATTCTCCAGGCAAGAATATTGGAGTGGGTAGCCATCCCCTTCTCCAGGGGATCTTCCCAACCTAGGGATTGAACCTGGCTCTCCTGTACTGCAGGCAGATTCTTGACTGACTGAACCATCAGGGAAGTCTAGTAAAAAGCTTAGATGAACACTTTTATATAAATGCTTAATAAATATTATCAGTGATTTCAATGAAAAGAACAGCCTTCGTTCTTCTGTTTCAACAGACTTGAGAAAGAGGGGGAATATTGACTTTACCTTGAGATTGTGAGCGTCTCATCTTGGGCACAGAGTCTCTTATCTCCACTGTAAGGTGTCAGCCCAGTCCATTCAGGTGCTGCCCGGCCCCTCCCCGCTTGCCGCTACCCCCTCAGACTCCACATCCGCATCCCTGTCTTCTCACCGGGTCCCACGGGCGCTTTTGCTCTCTTCTGCACTTCCTTCCATCCTGCTTTCCCCTCTCTGTGTGCTGCAGTCTGAATCTTCTCATCTGAAAGTGAAAGTCGCTCATTTGTGTCCAACTCTTTGCGACTCCATGGACTATACAGTCCATGGAATTCTCCAGGCCAGAATACTGGAGTTTATATCCTTTCCCTTCCCCAGGGGATGATCTCAAACCAGGAATTGAACTGGGGTCTCCTGCATTGCCGGTGAATTCTTTACCAGCTGAGCTACCAGGGAAGCTCTGGATCTTCTACTGTCTCTTATTTTATCTAACCTGTTCTTTTTAAATTTTTTAATTTATTTTTCTGTGCTTGGTCTTCCTTGCCTCATGGACTTTTCTCTGGTTGCGGTGGGCAGGGGCTACTCTCTAGTTGCAGTGTCCGGGCTCCTCACTGCGGTGGCTTCTCTTGTTGCGGCACAGGCTCTAGGGTGAGCAGGCATCCATAGTTGTGGCATATGGACTCAAGTAGTTTTGGCTCCCAGGCTTAGTTGCTCTGCAGCATGTGGGATCTTCCTGGACCAAGGATTGAACCCACAGTGTCAGGCGGATTCTTTACCACTGAGCCACCAGGGAAGCCCTAGCCTATTCTTAAATCTGTCTCCTGAATTATTAATTTCAGATGCTGTATTTTCACTTGGAGAATTTCTAAAATCCTAGGGTCTTTAGAATTTGACTCCTTTTTCAATAGATCCAGTTCTTGGGTAAAATTCTGTCCTTTTACCATCTTTTTCAATGTATGTTGAATATCTGGCTCTCCTGTGAGTCCATTTCTATTGACTGTTGGACCAAATGTTTCTGCTTTTTGGCTGGCCTGGTGATTTCTGAATATCGGATCCTGTGTTTGCAAAGCAGCAGGAGCTCTGAGTGATGTTATTTCCTCCTGAAGGGACTTGATCTCATCCTGGCAGATGGACTGTGGATGGGTCACCTGGACTCCGCTGATGCTGGTCTGTTCCTCATTTTCCTTTAATGTCTTATAGTAATTGTAGCTGGAAAAGTCCAGGGGGGTGACTAGGACCCCAGTCTCCATCTTTTGTCTCCCCAACACCATGAGTCAGCCAAAAATCTCATATTGGGCTTTTTTTTTTCCCCATTTAACAGCTGTGTAGCTTCATTTCTTGGCCTTCTGCCCTGAACTCCATAGCATAGGACTTGACAGATGCCTCGAAGGGAAGCCTGGGTTTTAGGTTCATTTCTTCACATTCCCATTTCCTCGGGGAGTTTGCAAGAGCCCCATAGTGGGGGTCACTCCGATCTTCCAGTGAGGCTGGGGAACAGCATCAAACCAGGTGGGTCATTCATGAGCCTCATAGAGCCAGTGGACTTGCCTTGCCAAGTGTGGGCTCCCTGGGGACTTGTCGCTTTCCCTGCTTTTCCATTCGTCCTTTTGGAGCGGGACTGGCCATCCTCTTCCTGTCCAATGTTGCTTTTTTTTTCTCCTGCCACGCTGCATGGCTTGTGGGATCTTAGTTCCCCGACCAGGGATTGAACCTGGGCCCCAGCAGAAAGAGCACTGAGTCCTACCCACTGGACCGCCAGGAAGTTCCCCCAGCATTGCATTTTGGAAACACAGCTTGTCTGGTCTAACAGGTCTAAACTGGGCCTGGGTGAGGGGTGGGGGTGGAGGTAGATTTCCTCAGGACAAATTACAGCTGAGTGTCACTCCTGCAATTTAGATCATTTTTAATGGGGCTGTGGATGTCAGAGTTGCTGCTGAAGTGGAGCCTTGGAGCTGTTGGATACAGTGTTTTGCGTGCAAGAGAAGCATGAATCTGGAGGGACCAGGAGCAGATTGTTTGGGACCAAATGTGACCCCCAAAGTCCTGTGCAGAAGCCCCGCCCCCAAATGTGTGTGAGGCCATGAGGACTTTGGGAGGTAATAGTTGGGATTGAAGGGGGCTTGTACCCTGTGAGAGGAGACCCTGGGGAGAGGCCATCGTCAGAACCCAGATCTCCAGCCCCCAGACCCTGCTGGAGGCAGCCTGTGGGTCTGTCACATGTCTAGGTGGACTGAGGTGACCCCTCAGGGAGGCTTGTCTCTGCTGCCCTGAACCCCAGTTGTTTTTGTTTTTGTTTTTGTTTTTTTAAATTTTAACTATAGTTGATTTACAATGTCATGTTACTTTCACATATACAGCAAAGTGATTTGATTATACGTATATATTTTTTTCTTTTTCTGTTTGGTTTATTATAGTGTATTAAATGTAGTTCCCCATAAACCCCAGCTTTTATCTACAGTTGGTTCCCACAAGCTGTGGGCCTCCCTCTTCGCTTGGCCTCCCAGGAACCAGCTTCGTCTCCTGCTCTAACCTGCACATCTGGCTGTGATGTCGGCGTCGTTTTCACTGTGGCCCAGCGATCTCCCACTGACCTTCAGAGGGCTGCATCCCCAGTCTCTGCCCATTGTTTCCCCAGGGACATGCGGGGCTCATGTTCTCTGGCCAGAGCTGCGTCTCCATCGGCCTGGCCCTGTGCTCCCAGCCATGGATGCAGCAGGTAACGCCGGCCCTGACAGCACAGGTGGGCTGTGAGCAGCTCCAGGACTTGTGCTGTTTTTAAAAGTGAGTCCGTAACGGAAAGCCTCCAGATAGAGATGGGCTGGTTCAGCGTGAGCTTACTGGCAGTAAGTGACTCGCAAGTCTCTGTGTTCTTCCAGAAGCTCTGAGAAAACACTGGTCTTGGTCAGCTGTTTCATCAAAACTGAACTCACTTCATGACAGTTTGTCTCTTTGTGATGAAACTTGTTAGAAATTGGAACTGTTACAATACCCCACCCCCCAGAATGCCTCTTAGGTTGGCTTCCTTGTTTTTGCTTGTGCTGGGTCTTCATTACTGTGTGGGCTTTTCTCTAGCTGTGGTGAGCAGGAGCTGCTCTCTAGTTGTGATGCCTGGGCTTCTCACTGCAGTGGCTTCTCTCGTGGAGTGTGGGCTCAGTTGCTCCACGGCATGTGGGATCTTCCGGGACCAGGGCTCAAATCCCTGTCCCTTGCATTGGCAGATAGATTCTTTACCACTGAACCACCAGGCAAGTCCAGGGTTGGACTTCATAACAGTCACTAATGGTGTCGGGGGGCAGAGGGACAGATTGAGGAGCCCAGGTAGGTGGCCTGCACCTCCTGGGACCTTGAGGCTGTGACTCTGGTCTCCACTGCCTGAGCCTCATCAAGGTCTTATCCTTTGATGGAGCATCTGGTCCTGTGATGGCAACTGAGCCGATGGGTTGGGCCTTGGGGTCTTAGTAGCTGGGCTGCCCTGGACCCTGTTGCACGGTGCTGGCTGGGTCCTCGCTGTCCCGGCCTCGGGAAGCAGAAGGCTTTGTTCCACTGAAGTGTTTCTCTTTACAAACATCAGAACCCTTGTCCTGCGCTGGTCCCTCCTCACCTTTGTGAGAGTGAACCCACTCTCAGGGCCTCTCCTGTTGTCTTCCCTCAAGGGAGATATGAAGGCTTCCTGCCTCGAGGGCCACCTTGCCCTCCTCCCCTCCCCGCCTTGGCTGCTCTGTGGCTCCCGCAGCCACTCTCCTGTCGACGGAACCTAGAGTTCAGACCTTCAGTTGTTGTGTCCTCACAGGCACGACTCAGATGTCCATCTTGGCCACCAGGTGGGGGGAGTGTCTGGCGGGTGAACTCTGGGGCCATATCTCTGCCCCACTGCTCGGCACACGGGGTGTTGCATTGGGTGGGGCCCCTGCACCTCTTCTCTCTGCTGCACGCGAGACCCCAGGAGACAGGACACAGGCTGGCCCCAGGCTCCCCAGGGGAGGTTCCGTAGTGCACCCTCCAGTGCTGCTGGCCTCACTGCTGGCAGGTGCTCCACAGACCTCCAGGCCCACGGCTGATGGAGGTTGTCCCCACCGCGTGTGTCCAGAGGTGGCGGCGTGAGGTGGGTCCAGCCGAGCCCAGCCCCAATCACTCCATCTTCCCGTGGCTATTGTAGGACTGACCCGCCTTGTCCACGCAGTCAGCCATGCTGGGCCCTGTGTCCCTGCTCCTCTGGCCAGCAGGGGTGGCCAGTCTGGGGGAGGGGGGAAGCCTGCAGCCTGATTGGGTGGTTTTGGTCACGTGATGGCCCCGGGCCAGTCACATGCCAGAGTTGTCCTTCTTGGGTTGTGGTAGACCCAGGTGAGATCAGCTCCCTGCCAGCAATGTCAAGGCTTAGGAATCACATTAGGACCATGTGAGGAGGGCCAGGTTTCATGGGAGCCAGCCTGCTGAGGGGACCAAACTGCTACCATCCCCACATGGCTGACTTCCTGCCATAGCAGCTCCGAGACCCTTCCCAGTCTGCATCTGTGGCCTTGCGCCCCTTCACTCATCTCTCAGGGCAACGGGACACAATTCAGAGTGAGAAGCAGGAAGCCATGTGAGTGAGGACCCTGGAGGAGTGCCCCCCCCACCAGCCCAGCCACGTCCTGCTCACTGCTGCCCTGCCCCCGTCATGACCTGCAGGGCTGCAGGGGGACATGGGTCTGGGTTGTATGGCTCTAGGGGTAGTGTCAGGTCCCTCCTGAGACAGTGTGCCTCCTAGGCACACTCCTGGTGTGCCTAGCAGTGGGCGGCTGGATCCACGGTCAGGTGACACCAGCCCCTGGGGGAAGGCCCACAAGCTGTATGGTTCATGGGCTTTGTGGGGCTTGTGTCCACTCTCACTGTGTCCCTCAGGGATGCCCAGCGTGTGCAGCCACCAGGTGCCACAGCAGCTCCAGACATGTCCCCCAGTTCAGGCCAGCATCCCACCTAAATCTCAGACTTCTTTTTTTCAGATGGTCACATGCAGCCTGCAGTAGGAGGGTTTTGGTAGAACGTGTGGTTGGTGAGGACAGGGCAACCTGAGTGAATGCCCTGCTGCCTGGGGCCTGGATCCCAGGGGACACGGCTGCCCTGCAGGAAGCCAGGCCTGGAGGCAGCAGCACTGCTCTGCCAAGGACCCCACCCCCAGCCCAGCCCCAGGGCTGTGGGTACCTCCCAGCTCCCTGGCCTTGCCTTGGGCTGGTCACCAACCTAGAACTACGAGGGAGGCATTCAGCTGACACAGGTGCCCTGCTGCAGGTGTGTTCCTGCTGTAGTTCTGAGTCTACAGGGCTGTCTGGAAGCTGTGCTGGCTGGGCCAGTCACCTGGGTGGTGCGTCCATGTCTAACAAAAAGCCAGAGAGGCCTCCAAGAGCATCATGACCTGCCCTGAAAGTTCAGCACTCCTCACGCGCCCCCCCCCCCCAAATCTGGGGGCTGCCTGGTTTGTTTCAACGTCTGTTGCTCTAAGCTCCCTTTTTAAAGTGTATTTTTTTCACCTTGTCAGAGCCCTCATGATGCTAGATTGCCATAGAAACAGAGCTCATTAAAGTTCCCTGCAGCCACCCTAATTATAGAATTCTAAAGACAAACAGCGAGCTTCTCTGGGGGTGTCGCTGAGGCTGAGCGAAGGTACCAGAGTGGCCGAGCACAAGAGCCATGAGGACTGCAGTTGTTCCCACTCTGCACTCAGATTGCAGGCACCCTGGAGACGACTGGATGCTCCCAAGTTGGACTATGGCTTTGAGCAGCTCCAACTCTGAGCTCAGCCGTGACACAGTGACTAGGGTAGAGCAGCGACAGGGTCAGCTGGGGTCACCCACCAGGGCCGCTTCTTGTGGAGGTCTTGCCAGCTACCCCCACCCACCCCTGGCTGGTTTTCAGGACTGTTTACCACTGAGAGCAGCTACACGGGAAGGTGGACAAGCAGGGCCCGCGGCAGGTCATCCCCTGTGTGCCCGGCCCTCAAGCGCTCCGCACACACGTGTGTTCTGCACACCTGCCCTTCTCCTTTTCCCGTTGTGTAGGGTGGGTCAGGATTCACACACACGTGTGCTCTGGGCACACATGTGTGCCCTTATCCATTTCCTGTTGGGTGAGTTGATACACACGTGTGCACAAAACACACGTGTGCCCTGCTCCATTTCCTGTTGTGTGGGGTGAGTCAGGATCTGCACAGACATGTGTTCTGCACATATCCTGTTGTGTGAGGTGAGTCAGGATCCGAATGTGCTTCCGTTCTTCGCTTTCTGCTGTTAGAGTGTATCAGTTCAGTCGCTCAGTCATGTCCGACTCTTTGCGACCCCATGGACTGCAGCATGCCAGGCTTCCCTGTCCATCACCAACTCTTGGAGCCTGCTCAAAATCATGTCCATCGAGTCAGAGATGCCATCCTACCATCTCATGCTCTGTCGTCCCCTTCTCCTTTCTTCAGTCTTTTCCAGCATCAGGGCCTTTTCAGATGAGTCAGTTCTTTGCATCAGGTGGCCAAAGTATTGGAGCTTCAGCTTAGAGCGGTATCATCCGCATATCTGAGGTTGTTGATATGCGGATGTTGTTGAGGCTGTTGGTGTTTCTCCTTCCTATCTTGATTCTGCTTGTAATTCATCCAGCCTGGCATTTCTCACATGTGGTCAGCATATAGGTTAAACAAGCAGGGTGACAGCAGACAGCCCTGTCATACTCCTTTTTCGACCTTGAACCAATCAGTTGTTCCATACAGGGTTCTAACTGTTGCTTCTTGACCTGCATCCAGGTTTCTCAGAAGACAGGTAAGATATAAGATGGGTCTGGTATTACCATCTCTCTAAGAGCTTTCCACAGTTTGTCATGATCCACACAGTCAAAGGCTTTAGCATAGTTAATGAAATAGAGATAGATGTTTTTCTCAAATTCCCTAGCTTTCTCTATAATCCAGCAAATGTTGGCAATTTGATCTCTATATCCTCTTCCTTTCGAAACCCTGCCTGGACATCTGGAAGTTCTTGGTTCGCATAATGCTGAAGCATGGCATGCAAGATTTTAAGCATGACCTTACTAGCACAGGAGATGAGTGCAATTGTCTGATGATTAACACATTCTTTAGTACTATCCTTCTTGGGAATTGGGATGAGGATTGACCTTTTCCAGTCCTGTGGCCACTTCTGGATCTTCCATATTTGCTGACATAATGAATGCAAAACCTTGACAGCATCATCCTTTAGGGATCTGAATAGTTTTGCTGGAATTTCATCACATCCACTAGCTTTATTAACAGCAGTGCTTCTTAAGGCCCACTTGACTTGGCACTCCAGAATGTAAGTGTGAAATGGGGACTTCCCTAGCAGTCCATTGGTTAAGACTGCCTTCCAGTGCAGGGGGCACAGGTTTGATCCCACATGCCATGCAGTGTCCCTCCCCCCTCCAAAAAAAAAAAAAACCAGTATGGGATTCCCTGTGGTCCCTCATGGTTCCTTATAAGTCCACGGGGCACTGCTTTCCAGTTGGTAATGTGGGTGTGGGTTGGACACCCAGGGGCTCCTGTGCCTCTGCTGGGATTGGGGCCAGGGTCTGCCCTGCTGGGGCTCTGACATCTCCCCATCCTTGCCAGGAGAGTCGTTATTGTAAGGAGCCTGCTCACAGGGTCATGGAGGACGCAAGTCAGGCCTGCAGGCTGGAGATGTGGGAGGAGCTGCTGCCGCGGTCCAGGTCCAAAGCTGTCTGCCGCAGTATCCCTCTCTCGCTGGGGGAAGGCGGCCTTTCGGTTTGTTCAGGCTGTCATCATGACAGAGGATGAGACGGTTGAATGGCATCACTAACTCAATAGACATGAATCTGAGCAATTGCCAAGAGATAGTGAGGGACAGGAAAGCCTGGCATGCTGTAGTCCATGAGATCACAAAGAGTCAGACATGGCTGAACAACTGAACAAAGCCGTCATCTGATCAGATGAAGCCCACCTGTCGGGGGCAGTCTGCTCCACTCCAAGGCCATTGATTTAAATGTCATCTCATCTTGAAGCACACTCATAGAAACATCCAAGATATTTTGACCACAAATCTGGGCACTGTGATCCACCTAGCTGACACATGAAATGCACCATCACATCCCCACCCCCCACTGCCAAGAGATGCCTCCTGAATCCACACTCAGTCTCCTGCTAAAGACAGCAGCACAGTCACACCTCTGTTCGACATGTGTCTGTCCTGCATGTGCTGGACATACACTGACCCCTCCCCCAGGAGGGCTGGTTGTCTTCTGGGGCTTGGAGGATGCCGCTTTCCTCCCATCTGCTCAGCACTTCCTCCCTGCTTCTCCCTGAACTTACACACCTGCAACCTCTGCCACCTGGGAGCCATGTTGCATCTGTCCTGTGGCTCCCCAAACCAACCCCTCTGACCAGTGTCCTCCCACAGTGTGGAGCGTGTGTCTGCAGGCACTGCTCCCCACTGGTCAGGGCACAAGCAGCAGCGGCATGGGCATGGTTCCTGCAGTGGGCTCACAGCAATAGCTGGAGCCTCTGTGCAGAGACAACTCAGTGTTTCTACTAGGATCTGAGATTCGTTTATAACCATGTCATTGTTGCCACCTCTGGCCCCTCCCTGTGTTTTTACAGTTCCTATTGTATATTGATTACTGCAGCCTTTGAGGCACCCCAAGAACATGGGAATCACACGTGTTATGAAACATACAGTGGAGTGGACATGCACACCCTTAGCAGCCAACCTGCCCAGCACTGATGCACTGTCCCAGTCTTCCACTTACTAGGATGATGTCCCTTTATGAACATGCATCCTGAAACATCACACTGTCCATTTTCTTGATTTTTAGTTTGACCCTGTGGACTGTAGACCTCCAGGCTCCTCTGTCCATGGTATTCTCCAGGCAAGAATACTGGAGTGGGTTGCCATTCCCTTCTCCTTAGGATCTTCCCCACCCAGGGGTTGAACCCAGGTCTCCTGCATTGTGTGCAGATTCTTTACTGTATGAGCCACCAGGCAAGCCCTTTTAGTTTGATAACAGGCATCGTTTTACAGAGCCCATTTCATATACATCAGTCTGTCATTTTATAATTTAAATTTTTTTTTGTTTATTTGTTTACCTTTGGCTGTGCTGGGTCTTTGTCGCTGCACAGGCTTTTCCCTGGTTGTGGTGAGCGGGATCTACTTTCTAGTTGTGCACAGGCTTCTCATTGCAGTGGCTTCTCTTGTTGTGGAGCACAGACTCTGGGGCACTCGGGCTTCAGTAGCTGTGGTTCCTGGGCTCTAGAGCAAGGCTCAATAGTTGTAGCATACAGGCTTTCCTGCTCCACGGTATGTGGGGTCTTCCTGGATCAGGGATCAAACCCGTGTCTCCTGCATTGGCAGGTGGATTCTTTACCATTGAGCCACTAGGGAAGCCCCTGTGATTTTATACTGATTTTTTAAATTTGGTTTTGGAAGATGCGTTTGTGTGGCCGAAGGTGGTTCAAGCTGGGTTGTGACTGAGAGTCCTCCCAGACAGCCTTGCCCCAGGTCACCTGTCCTCTTGGACCTGGGTGGCCACAGACATCCTCCGATGGCCACGAGCCCACACATGAGGCCTGTCAGGTGCTGGTCTAGGAGCAGTGTGACTGCTGTGTCCCGGGGAAGCACACATGCCCTCAACCATTGATTCTGGCCATGGTTAAGCTCCCCTAGAAGGACAGGCGACTTCAGTTTACTCTGATCCTTGACAGTATTTGACATCATGGGAGACTTGTTTTCTGTTCCCGTTTCCATTTTCCCTCATTGACTTGTGGGCATGCCTCCTGTATCCTGAATCATTAGCCCATGTGGCATGGCTGATAATGAGACGGGGGTTTGTCTGGCCTCATGTGGCCTTAGGGTGAACGTGCGTCCTCTCCTTTTGTTTTCAGGGTTTTCCCCACCTTCAATTAAGATTGTCCACGTTTCCTTCTAAGACTTGTCATTTTGCCCCTCGTTTCAGTCCTTATCTTTTTTTAGATGAATGTATTTGTGTGGTGGCACCAGGTCTTGGTTGTGGCATGTGGGATCTAGTCCCCTGACCAGGAATTGAACTTGAGCCCCTGCATTGGGAGCATAGAGTCTTAGCCACTGGACCACCAGGGAAGTCCCTCAGTCCTTATGTACTGAGGGGATGATTTGTGTGTGGAGTGAAGCAGGCGTCTGGTCTGCTCGAGCCACTGTCACAATACACTGGATGCAGCAGAGACCACAAGACCTCACTTCTCAGGATCTGGGGGTGGGCGGCTGAGCTCCGGGTGCCAGCAGGGTCGGGGCCTGGTGAGCACCCTCTTCATGGCTTATAGACACTGCCCCAGCTGGGTCTCCATGCAGTGGAGACAGAGGTCAGGTGTCTGCTCCTCTTCTTATGAGGGTACTGATCCCATCAAGGGGCCCCAACCATGACCACTGAACTCAGTGACCTCCTCAGGGGCCCCACTCCCAAATACAGCCATGCATGGAGCTGGGGAGAGGAGCTGGAGGGGGTGGTCAGGGCTTCCACGTGTAATCAGGAAAGACACAACAGCGGGGGTCCTGGCTTCTCTCACTGTGGTCAATGGGACATCACCCGTGTTCCCTCGGCCCTACTCAACACATAGGAGTCCCGAAGGACTCTGTTCTGTCCCCTCACCTAGCTTTCTGGTCTGCTGGGGGCTCCCTTGGACTCTGCTTGAATATCTTTGAGTTCCTTATTTCGGGTGGCTTTACCGAAATGTGAAGGGCATCCCGTGGATGCATTTTCAGGCTTTCGTGCTGTGTGTGTGCTGAACACTGGAAGGAGCCGGAGCCTTGTGCCACCGAGTCCCTGCCTGAAAACCCAGCTCCCTCTGCGTCTTGGAGTCTGTCACTCGGTGCCTTACCCCGCCATGTGCAGGGACGGCTGGGGCTGGTGAATGCCACACACAGGGCAGTTAGCCCTGTGGACGTCAGCAGGGACCTGCCGGGGGCCAGACTTCCCCAGCTCTGGCTGGGAGGGCCACGCCCTGTGATCAGGCAGGGGCCCTGGGGCATCAGCAGGAACCCCTTGGAGCCCAGGGCAAGATAGGGGGGGAGCCCCAGTCTGTCTGCATGTTGGCGTCTTGGCTTCCCCCTACACCTCTCATTTAGTGGGAGGGGAGCCGGTTTTGCAGTCACTGTGACCAGGTTTCACAGGTTCCAGCCAGAGCTGGTCATTTGCTTGTTTTAAAAACACTCCGTTACAGTTTCCACTTCTGTATGTTCCTGGCAGCTCCCTGACTCTCATGAAAGTCGCCTTCACTACGGAGCTCTGTAAAAGCACAAAGCTTCCCGTTGTAGCCCAAGTATTTTGTTTTCACATACTTTCAAAGCGTTGGGAAGGAGCAAAGTTAGAAATGTTTTTGAGGAGGAATGAAACCGCCCGCCCTGGTCATACGTGTAGCTCGGCGTGTTTCATGAGCCGCTGCTTCCACACAAGTCTGGTGCAGGTTGGGAACGTGGTGTTTTTGGTGACTTTCAACTCAGCATAAGTGTGCGGTTGGTTTTGCTTTGTTTCTGCCCCTAGGTTTGTTCTTGAAGGGGAGCCGGGGGTGGGGGGCGGTGCTGGCTGGACGCCTGCCTCAGGCTGACTGTGGACTTCCCGGCAGCCAGGGTCCCTCCCCGGACAATTGGGCTTAAAGGTCCGGAGAGCCCTTAGCTCCCATGGAGCCCGTCGCCATGTGGAACGGGACCTGGTTTTCACGCCCAGAGGGAAGGGAGTGGACAGGAAGCCCATGGTGGATACACAGGCCCCAGTGGCCTCACAGCCTGACCCCCTGCAGACAGCCGTCCTTGTGGGTCATCCGGGGCACCGTCTCCCCACCCGGCAATGTGGAACAGCTACGAGGGTGCTGGCGTCTCAGCTCCGCAGTCACTGCCCCAGGCCGCCTGAACTGGCGGCCTGTCCCCACTGCCCCCCATGTGGTAGAGCTGGGCTCGCAGCCCCAAGGCTGTTTCTTTACACTCTTCTCCTATTCTTTCCAGAATCCATCTACCGCCGTGGAGCCAGAAGATGGCGGAAGCTGTACCGCGCCAACGGCCACCTCTTCCAGGCCAAGCGCTTTAACAGGGTGAGTGCCCCCCGGGAGGAGATGCTGGGCTCTGCTCCACACTAAGCCATGGATGACCACAAGCCCTTCACGAGCTCCCTGAGCCAGCAAGTCTCCAGCTCAGGTCTTTTCTGACAGATGTGACCTGTGTGTCCTTGTCGCGTGACCCCCGTCCGGTACCATGTCCCGTCATGTGACCCTCGTCCTGGCACTAGGACTCCATGGGCATTCAGAAGGGACCCTGGATTTGTCCCGTAACCAGGATGCATGTGTTACCGCGCAGTGTCCCTGCTGGTTGCAAGGGTGTCCTGTGAAGCCCAGGGCCCGATAACGGCCCTCCATCCCTTGGCCCCGCTGCCCAGCTCACTCCGAAGGCTATACACATGGTGTTTCTCCTCATGCTGCCCTGTGTCCTGCAGAGACCACGGGCTCACGTGGCTTTGTCATTGTCCTGTTGCCACGTGGAAAGGAGGTACCTGCAGAGGCCCCGTGGCTGAAGACTGCCTGCCCCAGGGCTGCCCACCTAGAGCGCCACAGACTAGGCGCTTAGCAGGTCGGTCTGGTGTCTGAAGTCCAAAACAAGGACTGCTCTCAGGGCCGGGCTGCTCTCAGGGAGAGTCCTTCCTGCCTCTGTGTAGCTTCTAGGGTCGCTGGCATCCTCAGAAGCCCTGGGCTGGGAGTATAGCCCTGCAGCCTCTGCCACCTCCTGTCTCTGCACCCCACCCCCACACCCCCAACTCCTCACCCCCCGGACACCAGTCATGACAAGGACCCAGTTATTTCTGGGTGGACATGAGTTTGGGGGACACCACTGAGCCCCATACAGCAGCCGAGCACCTGCTGACCTGGGGCCCCACGCATGCCGGGTACCCTGCCCTGAAGGCTGGCCCCTGCACCTGGCACGCAGCAGGCACACACACAGCGTGGCGGTGTGTCGTTCCCTGTAATGGATGATTGGAGGAAAGGGCGCCCTGGGGGCTGTGTCAGGAGCGAGGGAGGAATGAAGCATGTCTGTTGGGAAGGAGGGGGCCCTGGGGCCTCCGACAACGACAAGAGGACACGCGGTCCTTGGGGCATCAGATACTGTGGGGAGGCTGGGCATCACTGCATGTGGACAGAGGGCGGGGGCTGCAGGGATGATGGGCCACCCGATGGGTGTAGACGTGAGACTATGGTGAACCACCCAGACAGACAAGATGAAACCTAGAGAAACTGAAACTTCCAGCCCCGACGACATGAGGTACCACTGCCTGCCCTCCCATGTTTATTTAAGAAACAGATGACCGACCAGCCTGTGGCCAGGCAGCTTCTCTCCTGTGCCTCTGGGCACCAGCTCGGTTCTGGCCAGAGATGGTCTCAGGCAGATGGGCCAGGCCACCCTGAAGGACCTCAGGGAACCACTCACACCCTTCTTGACAGAGTGACTCACTGGCCCACTATGAAGCCCACCCACTTGGCAAGGCTGCTCGGAGGGGCCTGGCCTCTCCTGCCTGCAGGTTCTAGGAGGAAAACGCATTTCTCTGTTCGTCGGGTGCAGAGCCTGGCACTCCTCCTGCCACCCCCTCCCCAAAATTGTGGGCAAGGCTTTTCCTCTCTAAGGAAGAACAGGAATTTGGGGTGAGCGTACCCACTCTAGCCCTCTCCCATCTGCTCTTCCCCCGAGCACCGACAAGCTTTTAACAAACACCATGAGGCCAAGGAGGGAGCCAACCCTGATACCCGCAGCCTTTCGGCAGCAGGCTGTTCACAGGTGGGGAAGTGGGCGTGTCGCCGTTCATCCCCAGGCTGGTTTCCCACCTTCGGTCCCCAGACTCCATGTCTGGAGGCCACACCATCCACGTATGTTTTCTGGGCAGTCACTCCACATGTCTCAGGAGCTGCACGCCTGGCTCTGCAGGGTCAGCAGGGCTCACAGGGACAAGCCGACGAAGGAGGTCATGTCTCTCCATCTTTGCTGGTGACCTAAGGACGAAAGCAAGGGCTGTCAGCCTTCCGGGCCAGAGCTCCCTTCACTGGACACAGCTGATCTTCTCGAGCAGAGAGAGGGGCTCAACCAGGGACTTGCAGAGAGAGGAGAGGAGGGCAGCGTCCTCCCCAGAACAGGAAGCACGAGGGGGCCGATGGGGACCCCAGTCTGTGGGATGGAACTGGTGGTCAGAGCCTGGCCTTGGGACCCAGGACACGAGTGTCTCCTGTAAGGGTGGAGGGTCATCCAGTCCATCACAGGGAGATACTGGTTGAGTGTGGGTCAGCAGGGAGGGGCTGTCCAGGGCTGGGTTCACGGCCGAGTGAGTCGGGGTGGATCATCAGGGAGGGTGTTCACTGGCATGGCCCGGTTTGGAACTGAGATCCCACAAGCCATGCAGTGCCACACACACACACACACACATAGAATCAAAACCTAGAAGTGCTGAGGGGCTCTAGGGAAACCTGGCAGTGGGGAGCAGGGGGAGTGGGTCTTCAGACTCAACCATAGGCACTTGCCAGCTGTCTGCAGCCCCCAAATGTTGAACACGAAACATGCAGGGAAGATGTTTGTAGCAAAACCTGGAATAAGAGATCAAGACAGTATGTGTGTTTAGTACCAAAGAGCTCTGGCCTTTTGCTAAATGCTTAAATCAGAAGTTGGGCAAGGGTGTGAGTGGTCAGTTAGAACAAGAGTGGTCGCTGCACATGAATGCAGGCACCCTTACCTTGTTGGTGACCAGAGAAACGCAGGACATTCAGAGCTGTCAGTGCCCCAGGCTGCTGTTTACGCAGTGACAGTCCTCGTACTTCCAGGGGTGCAGACCCAGACCCCTGCTTTCTGGAAAGCAGTTGGGGAAAAGCTCGGTGGCTCTAAGGTACCCTGTCCTGCTGTCCCTGCAGTGAGTCCATCCTAGAGGAGTGGCCACATCACTGTCATAGGCGGGCAGCATCTGAGCACCCTCCCTGTGCTGTGAGAACCCCCTGCCCTTAACCCCCCAGTGCAGGGGTTTGAGCCTCGGCACTGTATATGCCCCCTTCCCATCCTGGGACAACTGGAGCGGCCTCTGCCAGTGGCACATGGGCTACCTGTGCTGCAGGACTGGCTGGGTGGATGGTTCAAGAACTGCAGCCTTTATTATGAGCAGAGAGTCCTGCGCAGCCTTTATTATGAGCAGAGAGTCCTGCGAGGAGGGACAGTATGGAGTGAGAGGCAGGTGGGGAGACCCGGGTGAAGACACAAGCAGGGCTGGCCGTGCTGGTTGAGGATTTCTCCTGGGCTTTTCGAGCTGAGGAAACCTCCCCTACAAAGTAGGGCCAGAGAGTAAATGTTTCAGGCTTTGTGGGGCATGCAGTCTCTGTCGCAACTGCACAACTCTGCGGTCAATGTGACCACATAAGAGCAGCCCCAGAGGTTGATGACTGAAAACATGGCCAGCCAAGCAGCATGTGAGACAGACTGAAAAATACTTTCACCCATTAGTCTGTTAATGCATGTGATTTTCTGAAAGATGAAGCTTTATTTTTTTGTTATTATTTTTATTATTTAATTAATTTTTTAATATTTTATATTTATTTTTATTTATTATTACTACTCCTTTTCAGCTATGCCACACAGCTTGCGGGATCTTGGTTCCCTGATCCAGGATTGAACCTGTGTCTGCTGTGTTGCAAGACAGATTCTTAGACTGCCAGGGAAGTCCCCAAGGACATAAATTTTTTTAATAGTTCCATGAATGCTGACAAACAGGGCTGGAAACGGGGGTGAAAGCACTCTCGGGCTTGACACTCCCTCCTTGGATCCTGGATTTGCTCATGAGCAGTCACCCTTCTGGAGGCACCAGTGCCAGTATTAAACTGGACTGGCCAGAGTCAGAGCTCTCAAGAGGGGTGACCCTGGGGCTGGCCTCCCATCTGTCTTTCGCAGCCATCCACTGTCTCTTGGGCCATTCCCAGAGGGACCCCCATCACCCATATTTGCCTCCTTGGGGCAGGACAACTTGAGCAGTGTGGGGGACTGGGATACATGCTTCTTTTCCTGAAGTTGTAAGCAGTGGGGTGTGTGTGTGTGTGTGTGTGTGTGCGCGCGCGCACGCGTGTGCGTGCATGCATGGACTTGTCTTCAGCAGAGCTTTACTGGGCTCCCACTGAGTGCTGGGTACCATCCCAGGTGCTGTGGCTGTGACTGAGATGTACATGCTCTGTGTGGGGGAGAGGCTCCTTCCTGGGGGGAAATGAGTTCCTTGTGCCCACTGGCTGCCAATAGCTGGTCCTGCACCCTTGGCTCACTCTTGGGGAAGATTCGCTCTGATCAGCGCCGGTATAGTGCATCCTTTCTGTTCTCCAGGAGTAATTTGAAACTTTCTCAAAGGAAAGAAATTTGTTAAACATGGCAAAAGAGGGTAAAACATGTAAATGAGATATGGCTGGAACAGAAGTAAGCGGGAGACTGCCAATGTACGGACACCATGTAACCAAGGAGACAACTTGGGCTCCAAGTGGTGGGTGGGTGACCCCACTTCTGGACACACTCATCTTTGCATTTTGGGACTTCTAAAATCACAAAAACCTCACCAAACGAGCCAGTCATGATCATGAGTTTCAAGTGTTTATAACCAAGAGGAACAAAGATTGACCACTTAAAATCTTTTTAAAATGCTGAGAAAAATACAAGGGTGGACTTGTACTAGCATGGACATTCACAGGCAAGTCTGGGTCAGTCTCTTGTGGGGTCACTGCTCCTTTGTCCTGGGTCCTGGAGTGCACAAGGTTTTGTTTGTGCCCTCCAAGAGTCTGTTTCCCCAGTCCTGTGTAAGTTCTGACAGCTCTATGGCGGGGTTAATGGCGACCTCCTCCAAGAGGGCTTATACCACACCCAGGTCTGCTGCACCCAGAGTCCCTGCCCCTATCACAGGCCACTGCTGACCTGTACCTCTGCAGGAGATACTCAAACATTCAAAGGCACTGTGGTGCTAAAGACTCTTGAGAGTCCCTTGGACAGCCAGGAGATCAAACCAGTCAATCCTAAAGGAAATCAGTCCTGAATATTCATTGGCAGGACTGATGCTGAAGCTGATACTCCAATACCTTGGCCACGTGATGCAAAGAACTGACTCACTGGAAAAGATTCTGATGCTGGGCAAGATTGAAGGCAGGAGGAGAAGGGGACGACAGAGGATGAGATGGTTGGATGGCATGACTGATTCAATGGACATGAATTTGAGCAAGCTCCAGGAGTTGGTGGTGGACAGGGAGGCCTGGCATGCTGCAGCCCATGGGGTCACAAAGAGTTGGACACAACTGAGCAACTGAACTGAACTGAATCACATGGAGCCCCAGAGCTGTTCAGAATCCAGATGCATTCAGTGCCAGGCATGGTCGCCTCTGTGTTCATCATGCAGGGGTCATGAGTGGGTTTGGACGAGGGTCATGCAGTGGTCAGGCTCCCCCACAGCCTTCTCACCTGGGTCACTCCACTCAGGCGGAGCCCCTCAGCTGTTCTGAGCACAGCCAGGCTGGATTTGCAACCCCGCTCCAGGTCCTGCAGGCAAGGAGGCCCTGCCCACGGAGAGGTCTCGTTACCTGCTCACAAGTTCCTATGGAGGCATAGCCCCAGCCCCTCGGGGCCTTGGTTTCCTCAACCTTGGGAGAGACCCAAGCTGGGGCTACTGGGCCTGGGTGGGGCCTGTTACCAGGTGTGAAGAGGCCTCTTCCTGGCCTGGCTGCATGTCCCCTCAGTGTGGAGGGACCACGGGGGCACGGGCCTGGCTGCATGTTTTTACAGGGCAGTGTGTCCCGTTGGTGTGGAAGAACCACGGGGGCACCAGGCCTGGCTGACGATGCCTATTCTTGTCCATGCAGAGAGCGTACTGCGGCCAGTGCAGCGAGAGGATATGGGGCCTCGCGAGGCAGGGCTACAGGTGCATCCACTGCAAACTACTGGTCCATAAGCGCTGCTACGTGCTCGTCCCATTGACCTGCAGCAGGCATATGGTGAGTGGACACCTCGGCCAGCTGGGGTGCAGTCCACACTGCTGCCTCTGGGACCCTGGGCTTCCCCCTGCCCAGCTTGGGTCCTAACCCCGTCCCTGCTACCCACGAGATGAGAAGAGGGGGTGACGTAGGGGCTGCAGAGTGACGGCCCGGTCAGCACTTGGGTCGGGCCTTGTTCCCAAGCCCCAGAGTCCACCAATAGGGAGCTGCCTCAATTGTGATGTCAGCCATGGAACCTGGAGCTGGGGCCTGACTGCGGCCGCTGTGCGATGAGGGCAGGGCTGAGGGGACTAAGCGTTACTATGTGAAAAGACACATTTTATAAGCACCTGCTGGAAGGGTGGAACCTGAGGGCTGAGCAGCCACCTCCGCCTGTGGAAACGCAGGTAATTCCAGTGCTCATCTTGCCGTGTTCAGGGCGATGCTGTAACAGCTGAATGACGTGTGTTGTGACGTCACAGTGTGACAGGTGACTCCCGGTCATGCAGTGTCTCCAGAAGCCCCGTGTGGTGCTGCCTAGTCACTTGGCCTGTCTCTCTGCAGGATTCCGTCATGCCTTCCCAGGAGCCTGCAGTGGATGACAAGAGCGATGACGTGGACCTTCCCTCCGAGGAGAGCGATGGAAGTAGGGCTGCTGCTCCCACCCCCAGAACCCTTTCTAGATCCTCCTCCCTCCCAAGCCAGGGCCTGTGAGCATGGCCGCTTGCTGCAGGGCTGGGATGGGCTCTCCAGAGCAGGCGTGGGCGGGCTGGCCTTCCCTGGGTGCCCACATCTCTGTGCTGCTGCCTGTGGGAGTCAAGGTGGAGGGTGGGGTTTCCTCTGTTCCAACCTCGGGAGTTCTAGGAGGCACTAGTGCAGTGGCCGCCACAGATATGCATCTCTGGAAAGGCCTGCCGTGCCCAGTATTGCATAGTTCTTGGGTTTTAGTAGGTTTGGTTTTTTTTTGGTTGTGGAGAGTTGGTGTGTTTTTTTTTTTTTACTGCTAAGAAGCATTCAAGAGAGCAATTTTTATTCCATTTGGACTGATGGCCCTGCTCTGAGCTTCTGCAGTTCTGTGCATGGTCACAAGGGTGTACGAGGGCCTAGGCCTCACTCGATAAACACTTGTTCTTTCCCCAGGGGTGACATGAGGCCACGGAGCACAAAGTAGTACAGCAGCTCATGTAAAGGAGACTCCCAGCCACCACCCACCTATCCACCCACCATCCACATGCATCCACCCACCACCATCCACAAACCCACCATCCACACATGTCCACTCACCCACCATCCACCTCCACCATCCACACACATCCACCCACCCACCATCCACACACGTCCACTCACCCACCATCCACCTCCACCATCCACACACATCCACCCACCACCATCCACCCACCCACCATCCACACACGTCCACTCACCCACCATCCACCTCCACCATCCACACACATCCACCCACCACCCACCTGTCCACCCACCATCCACACACGTCCACTCACCCACCATCCACCTCCACCATCCACACACATCCACCCACCACCCACCTGTCCACCCACCATCTACACATGTCCACTCACTCTCCACCCACCCCCACCATCCACACACATCCACCCACCACCCACCTGTCCACCCACCATCCACACACGTCCACTCACTCTCCACCCACCCCCACCATCCACACACATCCACCTACCCACCATCCACCCACCATCTATACACGTCCACTCACTCTCCACCCACCCCCACCATCCACACATCCACCCACCACCCACCTACCCACCCACCATCTACACACGTCCACTTACTCTCCAGCCACCCCCACCATCCACACACATCCACCCACCACCTACCTGTCCACCCACCATCTACACATGTCCACTCACTCTCCACCCACCCCCACCATCCACACACATCCACCCACCACCATACACCCACCCACCATCCACACACGTCCACTCACTCTCCACCCACCCCCACCATCCACACACATCCACCCACCACCCACCTGTCCACCCACCATCCACACACGTCCACTCACTCTCCACCCACCCCCACCATCCACACATCCACCCACCACCCACCTACCCACCCACCATCTACACACGTCCACTTACTCTCCAGCCACCCCCACCATCCACACACATCCACCCACCACCTACCTGTCCACCCACCATCTACACATGTCCACTCACTCTCCACCCACCCCCACCATCCACACACATCCACCCACCACCATACACCCACCCACCATCTACACACGTCCACTCACTCTCCAGCCACCCCCACCATCCACACACATCCACCCACCACCCACCTACCCACCATACACACATCCACCCACCCACCATCCACCCACCCACCCACCATCTACACACGTCCACTCACTCTCCACCCACCCCTACCATCCACACACATCCACCCACCACCATCCACCCACCATCTACACACGTCCACCCACCCACCATCCACCCACCCACCATCTACACACGTCCACTCACTCTCCACCCACCACCACCATCCACACACATCCACCCACCACCATCCACCCACCATCTACACACGTCCACCCACCCACCATTCACCCACTCACCCACCATCTACACATATCTACCCATTCTCCACCCACCCCCACCATCCACACACATCCACCCACCCACCATCCACCCATCCACCATCTACACACGTCCACTCACTCTCCACCCACCCCCACCATCCACACACATACACCCACCATTCACCCACCCACCCACCATCTACACATATCTACCCATTCTCCACCCACCCCCACCATCTACACACATCCATGCACCACCCACCTACCATCTACACACATCCACCCACTCTCCACCCACCCCTACCATCTGCACACCACCCACCCACCATCCATCCACCTGCCCCACCTGTCTACCCACCCAGCTGCACACCTTGAGAAAAGAGACTGGAAGGCTTGACATCAAATCCTTCTGCTCTCTCGCTTCTAGAAGAACCATGAGGGAAAGTTGTCACAAATGCAGATTTCCAGGCCTCGGCCCCAGAAGCTGAGAGTCAGCAGATGGGGGTGGGCTCTGGAAGCTGTGTTCTCCCAAGTCTCTCGTTGAGGCAGAAGTAGCTGCTCCAGGCCTTCCACCTGAGCACCAGGTGGCCTGGCCTGGCCTTGCACTGCGTGTCCACAAAGGGACAGAGGCCGTGGGAGTCCCTGGGTCCTGGGCCACATCCCTGTTGATGGCTTTGACCCCCTCCCCCTTTTTCTTTCTCTTCACCAGTTGCTTATATTTCTTCAACCCGGAAACATGACAACATTAAAGATGATTCTGAGGTGAGTAGAAAATGGCTCATTGGTGTCTGTGTCTGTTATAGAGGTTCATCAGCTCATTTCTGGGGCCACTGTGGGAACTTAAAGGTGAACTAGGGGTGTCCGGGGGCCTGGTGGGCATCGGGGATTGCATACACTGAGGCGGCGGGGTCACAGATCTGAGAAGTCTTTGAGACTTAGCACAGAGGCAATCTCCAAATAGGAGGTGGGACTGACCCTCTAATCCCTGGGCTGGTTCCCGGGGCAACCAGCCACACCCTCAGGTGACCTAGAGGCTTCCCTCTAGGCGCTTCGTTAACATGACAAAGGGACACTTCGCTGGCTGTCAGCACCTGGAACCTCCTGGGGTTAGGAGCTCTGTGCCAGGAATGGGGCCCTGGAACAAGTAGGGACTTTGTATTACCAACCACAACATCACAGTTTGACTCTGGGTGATAAATGAGGCTTGAGAAGCTTGGTCCCGAGCGAGGGCGGTTCCAGCTGGAGCTTCTGTCCACAGAACCTCCGAGAACAGCAGTACCTGGCAAGGCCACGCCTTTCCCAAAGTGCTTGTCCCCTCTGGACTTGAGCTCTTTCTTTCTCCCTGGTCATTTGTGTGTGCAATGAGTCAGGAGCACTCGGTTACCTTTCCTCCAGCACAAAACCCTCTTCAGAGAGTCCTCAGGAGGGGTGCATGTGCTCACGTGGCCTTTCCCTGCCGTTGAGGGTCACTAGAGTGACGCTTGCTGTGGCGGGTCTCCTGAGGCATTAGCAGGTTATGGTTTGTGCCCCCCAGGAAGGGCCAGGTGAGCTTCTGATCCCAGCACCGATGGCCTTGGGGTGTGTGAGCCCATGGTCACCTCCTCAGCAGTCAGGGCAGTCTGGCCCTGCACATCCCTCCTGGCTCACAGAGGGGCCACCTGTGACTGGTGATGGCTCCTGGATCTCTGCTCCTTCCATCAGAAGCTCTAGAGGTCTGCTCCTGGGTGGGAAGGGCATGGGTGATGATGAGTCCCCTCCCGCTTCCTCCCATCTTGTCCACCCCCATCAGGACCTCAAGCCAGTCATCGACGGGATGGACGGGATCAAGATATCTCAGGGGCTCGGGCTGCAGGACTTCGACCTGATCAGGGTCATCGGGCGCGGGAGCTACGCCAAGGTCCTGCTGGTGCGGCTGAAGAAGAACGACCAGGTCTACGCCATGAAGGTGGTAAAGAAGGAGCTGGTCCATGACGATGAGGTGAGATTGCATCTGTCCCCCGTTGTTGTTGTTCAGTTGCCAAGTCGTATCCAATTCTGTGACACATGGCCTGCAGCACGTCCGGCCTCCCTGTCTGCTCCTCTGTGTGCCAGTAAGCGCACAGAACAAAGTGTGTGCTTTCACCACTTTCCAGTGTAAAGTTTAGTGACTTTTAGCGCATTCACGGTATTGGGTAAGCGTTGTTACCGCCCAGCCCGCAACATTTCCTCCCCGTGAACAGTCCCTCTCCAGTCTCTTCCGGCCCCACAGCGCCTGGCCACTTCTGTCTCTGTGCATTTGCCTGTTCTGGACACTGCATGTAAATGGAACCCTCTGTGGGACCTTCTATGTCTGGCTTCTCTGACGGAGCATCTCGTTCTCACGGTCCATCCAAGTGTATCGAGGAGCGGCACCTCCTCTTTCTTTTCTAGGCCTCAGTCGTGTTCTGTTTTATGGACAGGCCCCGTTTGGCATGTGTGTCCGTCCCTGATGAGCACGTGGCTTGTCTCCATTTCTGGCTGCCGTGAACGTCTATGCGGCTGTCTGGGTCCCTGTTTTCACTCCTCTGGGTGTTCACCTGGGAGGGGATTACCAAGTCGTAGGGTCATCTTGTGTTTCACTCTGAGGAACAACTGAACCGTCTTTCCCTGTGTCGTTTTACATCCCCACCAGAAACACACGAGGGTCCCACTTCTGCCCATTCTTGCCAATACTGGTTGTGTTCTATTTTTTGATTATCGCTCTTCTAGCGGGTGTTTAGTGGCTTTGACAGGCATTCAGCACCTTTTCATGGGCTTCTTGGCTTTGTGTACTTTTGATCTGTTCTTTGACCCCCTGAGCGGGGGTTACATCCCTTAGAAGCAGACAGTGACTTCAGAGGGAGCAATGATGATGTCACTGTGAGACAACTTGATACACATGGAGTGGGGGCCATGGGAGGGCTGCCTAGGCTGGAAGCTCAGAGGGCAGAGCCAGGGCTTCACCAAGTCCCCACCTGCCCTCCCAGCAAGTGCATTTGTGCAGTGCACACACCACCCGGTTGGCCGCCAGCCCCTGGTGCTGAGCTGACAACTGAGCTGGTGCAACCCTGCCTCTCAGCTGAGGAAGCGGAGCCCTGGGGAGGTGTGGAACCCAGCCGGTGTCTTCACTGATGGGAGGTGTGGGGCCCAGCCAGCATCTTCACTGATGGTCACAGCCCTGCAAGGTGATTCCAAGTCTCTGCCCAGTGCACAGCTGGCTGGAGGGTTGATGG
Source organism: Odocoileus virginianus (assembly GCF_023699985.2). NCBI lineage: Eukaryota > Metazoa > Chordata > Mammalia > Artiodactyla > Cervidae > Odocoileus > Odocoileus virginianus. The sequence goes on from NC_069684.1 coordinate 28,896,592, forward strand.
TGTCTTTGGGGGGTAGGGCAGTTTCTAGAATGCTGAGAGGAGAGGTCTCCAGGGAAAATTGCTGCTGTAGTTGATCCTGGCATCATCACATAGCCAGGGCCAGGGCTGGGGTCTGGACTTTGAGATGGTCTCAAGAGAATGAGACACTAGGAGCAGGCAGATGGGCCAGCTGTTTGCATTCTGAAACTCTGCCATCCTATGGCCCCGGGCCTGGGCCTTGGTCTGTGGACTGAGGGGTGGCCCTCATCTGATGCCCGGAACCTGTGAGCAGGACCTTATTTGGTGAGAAGTGATTACGGATCATGGGATGGTCATTCTAGATTATCTGGAGGGGCCCTAAATCCAGGGACAAGTGTCTTTTTAGAGAAAGGCAGGGAAAGATTTGAGACAGAAAGAAGGAAAAACACAGTGAAACTGTTAAGAGGGAGGCAGACAGGAGCCAGAGGCCCCTGGAGGTGCAGGAAGGACCCTCCGTGGGGACCTGGGCGAGAGCGTGGCCCTGCCCACACTTGAGCTCAGGCTTCTGCCTCAAAACAACGAGAGGACGCAATCTGGAGTGTTAAAGCCCAGCAGTCTGTGGCATTTTGTTACAACAACCTGGAGAGTCCAGCAGGCGGGAGGAAGGCAGACCGGGGGGCTTGGCCTCCGTGTGGGGGAGGGGGTATCGTGTACCCACTGAGGTTTCCTTCCTGAGCACCTCGGTGGCCAGGCACCCTGGAGAACAAACAGGGATGGTTGGCTGTGTTTAAGGCTGGGTTTGCACTTGAGACTCCGAGTGGAGACGCCAGTTGGCCATCGCTTAAGCAAGCAGAGCTGGGGTGGGTAGGGCTGGTCAGATGAAGCCATTCCTCCCAGAGCACCTCCTTGGGGGGTGGAGGTCAGAGGGATCAGGACCCAGCCTACGATGAGGAACCCAGATGATCTTTGGCCCTCCAAATGTGTGCTGAGAGTTCACTAGTTTTTCCCAAATACCTTGGGGGAAGGCAGGCTACTCTGAACACATCTCATTCCCTCTCACTTTCCCTGAAAGAAGGGGATTAACTTAGAGAATTTGGGGGCCTGGGCCTCATGCAGTTCTTCTTTCTTGGGTTGGAATGGAACCAAAGCTGGGACTGTCAAGCTGACTTTTCTCCAGGTTTCAGCATGTACTGTGAGGGAGACAATCCTATTGTGGGAGCTGGTGCTTGGGAGATGAGTGTGGGGTTTGGGGAATCCTCCACTCTCCGTTCCTCCCTTCTTAAGTGGAGATGATATTACAAACCTTCCATGGCACCATGGGCAACACATGAGGCCAACTCACAGCTGGCGATGGTGGCTTTAGTGATGCTTTGGTAGAAATGGTGATAAATGATGATGGTGATAGCTGATGAGTAATGATCCTGATGGTAATAGAGATGGTCATTGTGGTGGTGATGATGGTAAAGGTAATGGAGATGATAGTGATGATGGTGGGGATGGAGATGGTGGTCAAGGTGGTAGTGATGGTGGTGGTGGGGATGATGATGGTGGTGGTGATGGTAAGGATAGTGTTGATGATAGTGATGGTGATAATGGTAAGGATGGTGGTGAGGATGGTGATGGTGATAGTGTTGATAGTGATGGTGAGGATGATGGTGATGACAGTGAAGGTGGCAGATGGTAATAGGGACAATGGTGGGGATGGAAAATGTCTTAGTGGGCACTTTCTTTCCTCTCTGCATTGTCTCCCCTCAAGCAGAGTTGACAGAGTTCCTCTCTAGCCTCCCCTTCCCCAGGATGTCTTTGAAGTATTCACACTCTCTGGCTTCTATTTCAGGATATTGACTGGGTACAGACAGAGAAGCACGTGTTTGAACAGGCATCCAGCAACCCTTTCCTGGTCGGCTTACACTCCTGCTTCCAGACAACAAGTCGGTAAGATAAGGGGTGTTTCTCGGATTCTGCTGCTCTCTAGTCTGAACTGTGGAGAAGCTGAGTTGGCGTGAGGTTTCCGCTTTCATCTGCGGGGCCCTCCCATTTGCAAGTGTGGGGGCTTTTTGTTTCATCACATAACTTTGTTCTCAGCTGGTGTCATATAACTTGAATTTCATACAAATGAAGCTAAATTCTTTCATTCTATTTACAAAATATTTATTGAGCACATCCCACTGCATGGGATACAAGCATGGGATTGGGTGCTGATATGGCCCTGTGAGTGGGAGGTCTATCTCTGTGCTTGTGGTTCTCACTGATAGTGGAATAAAGTAATAAACACCAGGAGCTTTACTTAAAAGCTTTGTATATGTTAGATTTCTGCTTTAAAATGGTTGGAACTACTGGTCTATGATATTCAGGGTATACTCAATTTGGAATTTTCTTGGCCAGATGACTTGAACTCACACAATTTGTTTTATTTGAAAAATTACTGTGTTCTGGGTCAGAGTCCTCAGGGCCCACCCCCAGGTTCGGTGACTTAGGAGAACTCTCAGGACTTAACACATTGTCGAATTCAAGGCCGAGACTTACTGCTGGGAAAGGGTATAAAGCAAAATTGGCAAAAGACAAAGATGCTTGAGGTAAAGTTGGGAGGAACCCAAGCATGCACTGGCTGGAGTCCCTTCACTTGGGGTCCCATGGAACTCCTTGAATTCCTCTGGAAGGAATCATGAAACCTGGGGTTAACTGGGGTGAGTCATGTAGGCACCTCTGCCTAACATGTGCCAAATCCCAGGCTCCCAGTAAGCAGCAGGTGTCCAAGGCAGATGCGGTGTTTCTGCAATGTGATCACATGAAGCAAGCTCACTTTTAGGGAGGGTTTGCATCAGCTCAGGGAGCCGGTGACTCCCCTGGAGTGGGCGTGCGGCAGGGCGGTCTCAGCCCTGCTGTGCTCACTGTCTTTGCTCAGGGTCCCCTGTGAATGAGCAGTGAGTCACCCCCCACCCCTGTGTGCCCCCTCACCTCCCCCATCTCCACCCCCCTGTTCCCACAGAACTGGCCTTTCCCCAGGTCTGCAGTTGTCTCCCGGCCCTGTCCCCAAGCTCAGTGATTCTGCCTCCTGAGAGGTTCTCAGCCTCCTCCGTTTCCTCCCCCTGAATCCTGGCCACAGCCTCTCGGGGCATCCGGTCCCTGGGGCACCAGGTTGTCAGTTCCCCCCACACAGAAACTGAGCCATGTTTGAAAACACAGATCTGAAACTTCTGACCCTGACCACTTTCCCAGTTGCTTCTGGGGAACATCCAGGCTCCTAGGTGCATGGATGAGGCCCTGCGACCAGGTTCCACCCCAGTCTGTCTATCTTCGCCGTGCAGCCCTTCCCTCACCTCTTCTTCCCCAGCCCGGGGTGCACGGAGAGCCCAGTGCTTGTGTCCGGTGTACTTTCCACGCCTCTGTTTGGCCCTGACCAGTCTCTGGGATACGGGACAGACCCTAGGGAGGGCATCCTCCTGACTTCACTCTTCCTAAATGGATTCTAAAACGGGTTTCACTGTGATGTTCTGTTAACTTTACTACATGGAACAAGAAGTGTGGACAGACGGGTCAGATATTTCAGCCTCACTTCCAGCTTGATTGCTGGGAGCACAGCACCTTCCGAGCTCACACCCTGGCAACCCTCCGGTTCACATGCTCCCAGGTACATTAAAGTTAGGATCACCCCTGTGCGATCCCCGCAATACAGGCGCGCATGATACTGCCTTTCCAGGCCGCTGTGAGAAGACTCGTATAGAGCCTTCAGCACCATAGCCGGGAGGCATCCTGGAGCAGTTATCGTCTGTGTCTAGTTTCCTTGCCTCTAACATTACAGAACCTGGCAGTAACCTTTAGAAGCACCTGAAACCTGGATGGTTGGAGCAGGTGTCTTTCCCGGGTTGTTTCTCGGTGCCTGCTTGGACCCAACCCCTCAGTGTGAACTCCCTAAGAGCTGGGCTACGCAGGCTGTTCTCCTGCTCCAAGCAGTTGGTTGATCCTGGCACCTTATGGGCAGTCACAATATTAAAGGATGATTCTGTAAGTGCAGTCATATTCTCGGTAAAGAGGCACAGTGAGTGTGTGTCAGAGTTCACGTGACTCTCTGATTAATGAGAAAATAGTAAGAGGTCATGACCTGCCCACAGGAGTTCAGGTCCCATATATGTCGACTGACAGGGACCTTGGGACGGACAGACACCCAGTGCAGAGCTGGCTGGGGGCCGGGAGGGGTCTACACCGGGCAGACCTCCTTTGCAAGTCTGTGGATGGCATTTTTGGCATAGAACCCACTGAGTCAGAAAGCATCTGACAAGTGCAGCCACCAAGACCCCCACGCAGACCAGAGTGGACCCTGGAGGGGGCAGCGAGGCCTAGGGCATTCAGGACGGCTGTGGGGATGTGGCTGGGGCACCTGCCGGCTGCTGCACCATCTCCTCCAGGCTCCTCATGAGTTGTCGCCCCTGAGCACCTGCCGTGGGGCCAGGGGCCCACTGAGTCCTTGCAGTGCTGCCAAACAGTGGACACCTGCTCAAGCTGAGCTGTGCCCGTGGGCTCCCAGCAGCAAAAACCTGGTGAATAAGGCCCAGCTTCTCATGAGCAGTTACCAGAAGGGGAGCAGGTAGGCCTGCAGTGAGCAGACCCAGGGCCCAGCCTGATCACCTACTGCTGACGGGGGTTGGGGAGAACTGGTTCCTGGGGGCCCTGGAGATGGTGGAGGTGCTCACGGGACACACCAGCAGCCGCGATGCAAGAACCTGCACAAGAGGCTGTGAACCCAACAGGAATCAGCTTTGACCTTGAGAGGACAGGTGCCCCCTCCCTAGGATCGTGAGTCATGGTACTTTCAAAAGGTAGAGCATTTGTTCCTGTCATAACTTAAGCCCAGAATAGAAAGCGAGGTGCTGAGTGACAGCGGGTGTGGGCGGAGCCACGTCAGCCTCTCTTCTCCATGCAGATCCCCTGAAATGGTCCACGTGCAGCCCCGACCCCATGGGCTAGAGTCTCAGCATGAGGGCACACGTGGGGAGAGGGGCGTACCAGAAGGTGGCTTCCTTGCTGCCCAGTTTTGCTTGCTGTACTTTTCACATTTTCTAGGTAGTGATATCCTCAGTGTCCTGTGGCTGCTTCGCTGTTTTGGTCTCTCCTACTTTGCCTGATTTCATCATCAGGCATGTCTCCTGTGAACGTGCGGTTCACATTCCAGGCATCCTTCACATGTCATAGCACCTGCATTTGAGCCGGACTCAGCCTAGTCGCACTCGCCTTGGAGCTCGGACATGTGTTGGGTGGTGTGTTGGGCACACGTCCTTTACGGGGAGGTGGGGGCTTTTTGTCCTCTCATCCAGGAGGAGGTTTCTCTGGGCCAGTTCATCAATTTCTTCTCTGTCAGTGTCTGTCCCTGACCCGTGGTCTCTGGTCTGCTTGCTCACAGTGAGCAAGTGAGCAAGCAGGATCATGTGAGCATCCTTTTGAGTCAGGGACTAGGTTCTGATCACGTGGGTCCAGGGGTTGCCTAGCGTTTCTGATGTGTGCTTTCTTTGGGAACAAGGCTGGTCCATCCTGAGATGCCCCTTTGGCTTTTGACTTCCTTTCTTGTCTGTCCTTCTTCATCGGAAGCCCGGGCCCTTGTCTGCTTCCTCTGTTCCTTTTTTCTGTCCCCTACCTCCAAGGGGACAGGGGCAGCCACCATGTGATTGGGGGGGTCTATAACTGGAAGTGGGGCTCCAGGTGTGGGTTCTGGATTCCTCCAAGCCGCCCAGTATCAGATCCCATAGACAGTAACTGTGGTCCTGGGAAAAATTCCTTGACCTCCCAGCATTTCAATGTTCCTGTCTGTAAAATAAGGAAACTCCTAGAACGTACCGTGCGGTTCTTGGGTTAAGTTTCATACACAGGTGTGCTTAGAAGAGCACCTGACATTTTGTGAGAGTTGTGAGAACTGTGTTCTTGTTATTTTTTTATACCGGGGGTCAGCACTTTTTCTCAGAAGACCAGATAGTAGTATCACCTTTGAGGGCCACATGGTCTCTATGACAACTACTCACTGGGGTGCAGACAGACACAGGCAGTGTTCCAGTAAAGCCTTACCGACAGACACGGGTTGGGGAGTGGGTGTGGTCGGATGCTGGTGGCATTACTCTTGATCTCAGCACTGTCCCATGACATCTGGGTCTCCTCTGAGTGAGGCTGGTGATCTACCTCATGGGGTAGGGAGGCTGGCCTGACTTGGCCCTGAGATGAGGAAAGCGTCTCAGGTGGTCCCCTCCTGCCCCCTGGCACCCTCGACCCTCAGAGGGGCTGGCATTCCAGGTTTATCCTGGGTGAAAGGTTGGGTGGGTAGCGTCTCTGGCCCCAGCTCTACAGCCTGGCTCCTGCCCTGGTCTCTGGCCCAGGAGTGGACTGTGGTGTTTACGCCGCTTTCTGTCTCCAGCTCTTGATGAATCCTGTTTTGTGAGTTTTTACTATGTTCTGCTTAACTATATTTAGTTAAGTACTAAGGAAATGTGACTTGCTATCTCAGCCCTGGGGGGAGGTTTCTTTCTTGTCCTGGCATCACACATGTGCTAACCAAGCCATGCAATCTGGGGCTCACGGGCAGAGCCCCAGTCATGGAGCCCAGAGACAGGCCCTTGGCTGTACTTGGCCGTGGACATTGGGGTGTTTGTCACAGCAGCCAGCTTATCTGAGTCACTTGAAGCGTCATTATCAGGGTGAATCAGCCCCTGGTGGCTCTTGGGGGGTTTGCTCCGAAGAAATGTTGAAGGTAGTACACCCAAACTAAGACAACATCGTAAGTCAACTAGACTCCAATATACATTTTTTTTAAATGTCAAAAGTAGTGTTAATGTTTATCTGTAGAAGGAAGAAAACATCAGGGAACTGGGAACCCATGTGCCACATGGCGCAGCCAAAAAAATAGGAAAAAAAAAACCATTCTGCCCTGTTGTTATAGCTGATCAGTGTTGCAGATTAAGTGAATTCCTTGTTCAGTGACTTACCTGAGACCTGGGGCCCCAGGTGACAGTCACAGACCAGCCGAGTGTGCCTCTGTGTTCACTCCAGTCACATGGCTTCTGTTGAAACCCCCGTTATAGGCTTTCCTCCAGATCCAGAAAGGAAGCCACCATTGCTGCTACTTTTCTCGGTTTTTAAACATCTCTCCTGCTCGCTGAGCCCTCATGTTGGTGTCTGTCTCCAGCACCAGGATGGCACTTCTTTGTGTCCATGTGGGCGGCCACCATCCATTCCCTGGGGAACATCCACGTAGGGTGGACACGTCTCCTGGGGCAGCGCGATCCCTGCTCACCGTGGCAAATACCATCCTGTTCTTTGAAGTACAGCATTCTGAATAAGCACTCTTGTTTTTTAGCGGCGAGGCCTCTCCAGGGCTTGAGCACCTGCACAATGTTTCCCCCCAGGGTGGCTGCCAGGGTTCAATGTGCACACATGTTGGAACAGTGCGCGAAGGTCTGTGGGGGCTGTGCAGCCATCCTTGTCCTGTTTGTGCCACATCGGCAAGCCTTTTCCGTCTCTCACCTCTGTGATAGCATGAAAGCAGCCACAGGCAAATGTGTGAGTAAAACTTAGCTACGGTGCAGACTGCCTAGTGTCAGGGTCAGTATCACTGGGCCCTTCCAAGCGTGAGAGCCGCCCCACCCTGCAGGACCACATGGAAAGCTCTGGCTGCTCCCCCAGTACTCAGCCCTCAGTCTCCATGTCTGCTGTGTGCATTTAGGAATTGTTTCTTGTGTAAATATGTGATCAGAGGCTTGGTGGGCGGTCTGTAGCTTGTTCACATGCTCCATGTGTGGGGCGTCACTATCATCGCACCAGTGATGCAGACAGGCTGCCAGTGCTCAGAGGGGCTCCCTCTGTGCTCTCGACTGTCTGAAAGCCGCCCCGCTCCATACCCAGAGGAACTGTTGACCTAAAAATCCACAAGCCAGCCTCAGCAGGGCATTTCAGGGAAATTGTGTGTGAACTTAATTTTGAAAATGAAACCTTATTGTGAGGAGGATCCTATCAAGGAGAAAAATCACAAGGTAAATTGTCTGGGGACCCGAAGAGCCCTGCCTGCATCCAGAGGATGGGCCTGTCAATCACAGGCCTCTCCTACTAGCACCTCCACCCTCCTAGAGGCCTGTCAATCACAGGCCCCTCCAGCCAGCAGCCCCACCCTCCTCTGGGAGGCCGGTAGCATTGCAGACCCAGTGGCCAGGTCAGCGTGTCTGGCCCTCTAACTCTGGACCTGCAGCTTGGGGTGGGTCCTATGGGAGGGGTGCATGGGACCATCCTGTGGTTCCAGCCAGCCCTTCCTCTCCTGACTGCTCACCCCACTGGCCATTTTGTGGGCTCTGCCTCAGGCCCTCCTGGCCAGCCACACCAGGAGGCTGAGTACCTCCTCCCCTTCGGCCTGCCCATCTCCCTGTCCCAGGTCCACCTAGACAGTGGCCAGAGGGCCACTGGCGTCCCCCAGATGGTGCACCCGCCCTTCTGGCTTCTCCAGCTGAGCCAGGCCCCTCAACTTGCAGGTTGGTCCCTCAGCTCTGCCCTCCCCCACCTCTCCCTACGCACCATCCAGGCCTTTGCTCCCTGGGGAGGCCTTCCACAGCCACCAGCCACATAGCACCCTCCCAGCCCCAGTGAGCCCCCAGCCCTGCCTTATTTTTACATTTTTACCCAAAAGGCAGGCCAGGCATCATTGAAAGTGAAAAATGAAAGTCACTCAGTCATATCTGACTCTTTGCAACCCCATGGGCTGTAGCTTACCAGGCTCTTCTCTCCATGGAATTCTCCAGGCCAGAATACTGGAGTGGGCAACAGTTCCCTTCTCCAGGGGATCTTCCCAAGCCAGGGATCGAACTCAGGTCTCCTGCATTACAGGTGGATTCTTTACCATCTGAGCCACCAGGGAAGCCCTCTAAAGGCATCATTGGGAGAGTAAATAACTGTGTTGAATGACATGAGTGGTGGACGAGAGTTTCTCTCCCAAGTTTTATTTCATCAGGATCAGAGCTGAGGGGCTCCTGCCACTGACCCCAGAGTTGGATGGCCTGGTCACCGCCTGCCTGGGCCTCTCAGGACGAGGGTGACCCCAGCCTGTGTGTCCTGCAGGTTGTTCCTGGTCATTGAGTACGTCAACGGGGGCGACCTCATGTTCCACATGCAGAGGCAGAGGAAGCTGCCCGAGGAGCACGCCAGGTGGGTGCAGCTGGGGCGGGCACGGGGGTGGGGGAGGGGCAGGGGAGGCCAGGCCACAGCCCGGGGGGTCCTGGGAGTGACCCGGCCTTGGTCCCAACCCTCAGAGCACAGAGTGCACAGTGGCACCGTCCGGCCTCAGCAGGATGATCTTTGTTTTTAAATGATTCTCAGGGACACTGACCACATTGCCCCCACCCCCGGCCCCTGCAGCCTGGGCCTCACAGGTGGGTGGGGCGTTTATTTCCACCCCATAGACATCTCTTTCCTGTTTTCCCATACTTTTTTCCCTTTTCCTCATTTCCTCACTTAAAAATAATCCCATGTGGCACTGTGAGTCACCATAGGTCCTTTTTGGGGAGAGGCAAGTAATAAATCAAGAACCCCATACGCTCATGTTTTCCTTTTTTAATTGTGGAAAAATACACATAACATAAAATTCCCACCTCAACCATTTTTAAGTGCAAAGTCAGTGGCATTGGGCACATTCACATTGCTGTGCAGCCATGCCCACCACCGTCTCCAGGACTTTCGTTGCCAGGACTTTCTCTTCTTCCTGGACCAAAGATCTATCCCCATAAAACACTCGCTCCACACCCCCTCCCACAACCCACACTCTCCTACTTTGTCTCTGTGACTGACTCCTCCAGGGACCTCAGAGAAGTGGAATCCCATAGGATGCATCCTCCCTTATCTGGTTTGTTTCACTCTGTGTCATGTCCTAAGGTCCATCCACGTTGGAGCAGGTGCCAGTGTTGGGACCTCCTCCCTTTTCAAGGCTGGATCCTATCCTATCACAATAATGGGCCACATTTTATCCTCATCTTTTGATGAAAACTTGGGTTGCTTCCATGATTTAGCTACTGTGAATAGTACTGCTGTGAACAAGGGGGTACAAATACCCATTTGAGCCCCTGTTTTCAATTCTTTCAAGTTATTCACAGAAGTGGAATTGCTGAGTCACATGGTAATTCTATTTTTAATGTTTTGAGGACCTTCCAAGCTATTTCCCACAGCAGCTGCACCATTTTACATCCCAACCAGCAGTGCATGAGGGTTGCAGTTTCTCCACATCCTTGCCAGCACTTGTCATTTTCTGTTCGGAGGGATAGGGGGCCCGTTGTCTAGTGGCTATCCTGGTAGGTGTGAGGTGGTGTCTCATGGTAGGTTTGGTTTGTGTCTCCCTGACCACAGGGATGCTGCATGCCTTTCCTGGTCCTGTGGGCCCACGTGTGTCTTGCCCAGTCCTGTTGGCACATGAGCTCATCAGTGGAGAATTCTGACGTCTTGTGTCCTCCTATCCAGGTTCCTGGTTGGGTTCTCTCTGCTGATGACAGGTGTTGCCCCCTCCCCAGGTTCTATGCTGCTGAGATTTGTATCGCACTCAACTTCCTACACGAGAGAGGGATTATCTACCGGGACCTGAAGCTGGACAATGTCCTCCTTGACGCCGACGGCCACATCAAACTGACAGACTACGGCATGTGCAAGGTGAGCATCCTGCCCACTGCTCCGGCCCACCCGCCTACTGGGGTCATGGCCAGCCTGGCGCCCGCACCATCTCATCCATGCCTGGTCTCCGGCACCTCCATATGACCATGTGTTCTCCCACTAGTGGGGGCGTGTCTGGGGGGTACCCTCCCTCCTAGTAATTAGCTTTGTCCCCACAGGAAGGCCTGGGCCCTGGTGACACGACAAGCACTTTCTGCGGAACCCCGAACTACATTGCCCCTGAAATCCTGCGGGGAGAGGAGTATGGTGAGCACGGGTGGGACAGGCACTCGGCTCCAAGGTGGGAGTGGACCAGGACACTCTGAGGCCTGGGAGCCTCCTCTGCCCAGGGACTTGGCTCTGAGTCTAGAATGGACTCAGGACACCTAGGCACCCCGACCCTGGAAGCCTCTCTGCCCAGGGACTTGGCTCTGAGTCTGGAGTGGACCAGGACAGCCTGAGCCCTGGGAGCTGCCTCTGCCAGAGACTCTGTGATGGGGCAGACAGCAAAGGAGGCAATCCTAGTGGGGCTGGCCCTGCTGGGGTCCTAACCAGGGTCTCTGGGGAGCTGGCCCAGCTGCCAGTAAGAGGGTTTCCTGACCAGACTGCACTAAAACACACTGTTACTTCGCCAGCCCCAGGTCATCACATGGCCTCAGTCCCAGCTGTTGTCCCATGTGTCCACCTGATTGTCCCCTGGGGAGGTCACTGGGCAGGATTCCTCTGGTCAAGGAGCCCGAAAGGTTGGGAAGGAGAAGACAATGCAAAGACAGGCCTCAAGCAGGGGTCCCAAGTCACTGGTGCCACCCACAGGTGTGGGTTCCCTAAACCCACCAGAACCACCCACAGCCCCTGTGACACTGGACTGTGTCCACCCTCTCCTTCTCTGGGTGTGAAATGAAAGATTAGAACATATATACATGTGTGTCTGTGTGTGCACACCCCCTGCATTTTTGGGTTCTTCTGTTTTCCCATCACAAATACTCTTTCAAATATTTCCACATATTTTCTTTGCCGTTGAAATTGGGGGGTGGGCAGGTTCTCGCCCCCTCAGATCCCTAGGCACCTGGGAGGCCAATACGATTGAAGTCACTTAGTAACCAAACAAGGAGGATGAACAGCAGCCATGGTCCAGAGCAGAGTCTATAGCCCTCCCAGAATGGGGGCCCTATGTGTGATGGAGCTGCACACCTTTGGACAACAGGGGCAGCTGGCTGTCCCTGGGCTTCCTTGACATGAAGATAGCTTTGCAGCCCCCAGAACAGTGGACAGAGGGGAGGCTAGGCCGCCTGGGAGATGCTGGGGACACCCAGCCTCAGCTGTGGTCCAGGTCCAGGTCACAGCTGTTGCCCCGTGACTGGACAGCACAAATGGAGAGTCCTGGCCTGACCAGCCTGGCTCTCCCACAGGGTTCAGTGTGGACTGGTGGGCGCTGGGTGTGCTGATGTTCGAGATGATGGCAGGCCGCTCCCCCTTCGACATCATCACCGACAACCCTGACATGAACACTGAAGACTACCTTTTCCAAGGTGCGCGGGCCATACATCAAGCTCCCTCCGTGCCCTGCGGGTTTTCCCCTTTTAGAAGTGGGGGTGAAAGGGTCCCCTGACTGGTCACCGTGGCTGCCACAGACTAGGTGTTGCCACCTGTCCACTACTGGCTCTCAGGGAGCAAAGCATGGTGGGCAGGGGGATACTGGTCTTTCACATCCACGGGAAAGAATCTGTCCTGATTTAGCTGAGGCCCCCTTTTCCCCACCTCCGGTGTGCCCCTGAGTCCTGGGCAGGGGCTGTGCTCAGCCTCAGCTCCTTGCCATCTGGGCCCCTGGACCAGAACTGACTGCCCCCAGGATGCTGGCCCAGGCTGTCCCCACAGTGCTCTCTTGTGCCTGTGGATGTGGGGAGACTGTCCCACAGGGCTGTCTTGCACCTGTGGATGTGGGGAGACTGTCCCCACGGTGCTCTCCTGTGCCTGTGGACGTGGGGAGGCTGTCCCCATGGTGCTCTCCTGGGCCTGTGGACGTGGGGAAGCTGTCCAACAGTGTTGTCTTGCACCTGTGGACGTGGGGACATAGGGCCAGCTGAGCTGTTGTTGGTTCATCCCTGATCATGAGCATGCCTGACCATGGGCACCAGGGCCTCTGAGGCCTGGAGGCCCTGCTGGGGTACAGGAAGAGGCCCAGACCACCGTGACTGCCCCGACCCTCCTACCCAGAAAAGGTTCCCAGTGCCCTGCAGGCTGCTTGGCAGAGCTGACAGGCTGGGGGCAGGGAAGGAGGAGCTGGCAGAGGGGCAGCAGAAGGAACGACTCTCTCCTCCGGTCCTGCAGTCATCCTGGAGAAGCCCATCCGGATCCCCCGGTTCCTCTCTGTCAAGGCCTCCCACGTGTTGAAAGGATTTTTAAACAAGGTACACTTGTGGCCCCCTGTGGCACCCCAGTGGCCATTGCCTCAGCCCTTCCTCAGCTACTGGGGTTGAGGCTTTACCACCTGGTCTGGTAGTTCAGTGCTGGACGTGGGTGTGACTCTGCTTCCTTCCTTGGTGGTCCTGTGGATGCTTATTCAGACTTGACAAAAGATAATGAGGAGAAATTATGCCAGAGAGGCATTTCCTGAAGGAACTTAACCCGCTGGGAGGAAGCAGTTTCACCTGGGTAGGGGGCTGGCCACGGGTGGTTTGCTGACGGTGTTTAAGACCCGCTACTGACTTGGGCTGCTCTGCTCTGTGCTGATTCGTCATCATTTGAACTCTGACCTCCTCAGGACCCCAAGGAGAGGCTCGGCTGCCGGCCGCAGACTGGATTTTCCGATATCAAGTCTCATGCCTTCTTCCGCAGTATAGACTGGGACCTGGTAAAGTGGTTGGAACCTGATACCTGCCTCCCTGGGGGAAAGGGGCCTCCAGGGAGCAGGATGGGTGGAAATGGGGGTGCCTTGGGAAACACTGATTTAGAACAAGGAGGCAGGCTGTGACAAGGCCCTGGGGGCAGTGCTTCCTGAAGGTCCTGAGAGCAGCCTTGCTGGGGCATCCAGTTCATGCTATGCTGGGTGTCCTGTCGGGGTGTGTTTGGGTAGATGAGCCCAGCCATACACCCATTGATTGAGCTCTATGTCCATGCCCTGAGTCAGCTCACAGACACTTCCACTTAACCATCTAGCTAGTCCCAGCTAGACACCCAGGTGCGCTGTGGCCCCTCCCCCTACAGTGGCCCTTGACCCACCCAGTCCTGGGGACTCAACCTTCTGGGTCTGGCCTTCTCTCACCCCAACTGCTGCCACCTGGGTCTGAGCTGCCCACATCCTGGACAGTCCCCTGCTTCCTTTCTGGGCCCTGCCAGCAGCCACCTCCTCCCCTGGGCCTGTAGGAGTCCCTCGCTGCCCCGACACACTGGGCCCATTCCTGCCTCAGGGCCATGACACAGCTCTGCCCCTCCCAACCTCCACCCATCAACTTCATCAGACTGCCTCAGCGCACTCACTCCCAGCCCCTTTGGGCCTCCTCTTTCCCATCACACCTCAGGGCTAAGTGGCGGGACTCTGGGGTGTCACTCTAGGGCAGTGCCATTCCAGTTCATTGCTTTTCACTGAGGGAAGAAGAGGTGACACTGTGCGACATTCCCTGGGCGGGGAGGTGGGGGGGCGGCCATGCGGCCAGGGATGGGGGGTGGGCTTGGAGTACCCCAGGCCAGCACCTGGCTGCATTTTCCTCATGGTCTGTTCTGACTTGATATTTAAATCTCTTTAAAGCAGGCTGAGACCTAAAGTAGGGAAAATAGTACAAGAGAAATGCTCCTTTTCCTCTTTTTTATCTGAATATATTTCATGCTGACAAGAATATGGAAATTTGCCTGACAGAGAGAAAGCCAGGGGAGAAGGGAAGGCCTTATGTCCCCAGAACAGTGTCCAGGGTGTGGCCATGCCCACCAGCTCCCGTAGCCCTGGGATCACAGCGTGCACATGGGCGTGTGGGCACATGCACACATGCGCACACGCTGGTAGCCCCCTTCTGCCAGTGGGTCAGCCTGTCCCCTCTGTTCCGCACCTGCCTCCTGCATCCCCTGGGTGACAGTGATGGGCATGCCTCTCCAGGTGGCTTGGGCGTGCTGGCCGCAGCCCTGACACTACTGGGCATGACTGGGGGATTCATCTCTGTAACATTCACTCTTCCTGCACCAACTTCATTAGCAGAACCTGTGTGTTCAGCTTCCCAAATCCCCCAAACTTATAGGACCTGTTTCAACCTTCCAGGCCCAGTTTGCTTTTGTTGCCATAAGTGGTGTTCCTAAGGGCCCTGGCCCTACAGTGCAAAGACAGGGTGTGAGCTGGGGTGGACTGGAGGCTTATTTCTGACTTGGTTGGAGCCCTCTACCTACACAGGGCCTTGGGACAGTTCCATGTCTCCAACGGGTCACATGGAGGCCCCACCCAGGCGGGGGTTTCCAGTTTGGCTATCTCAGACCCTCCAAGGGAAGGTGGCAGCCAGTCATGAAAGGCCAGGGTCATCCACCCCTTGAATCAAGCTGCCCTGGCTGTGAGAGCACAGTGGTCCCACTCGAGGGCTGGCTCCTGCCTGTCCTCTGGCTCCAGCTTCCCTTGTGACTGGGACGGTCCCTCTGGGCAGAGACCCCCATGCCTCAGTGTGCCTCTATCTGAGGTCTGAGGAGCAGGCCTGGCCCAGCACCTGTGTGCAGCACACACCTGGTAGAGGGGAAGGGAGAGGATGTAAAGAGTGTGTGAACGTGGGGGCCCAGGTGCCCCCCCCCCCCAGTAACTGGAGCCACTCTGAGTTGCTCCACCTCCACGTGACTCTGCCCTCTCCAGACACTGTGTCTCAGCCCCCAAGATGACAACTGGGAGGCAGGGTCTGGGTTCTCATGTGCCCCATTTCCTGCCTGACAAACCTTTCAATGCCATGCATCCCTTTGGGACTAGGAATACTAGTCAGAAATGGCCGTTTAAGGCTTCTCGGGAGGAGGGGTACCAGTGGAACACAGGTATCCCTACCAAGCTTCAGCTCTCTTATGACCAGGGTTCCAAGATTAAAACTCCCCAAACCAGTCTCCTTTGGTTTAAGGAGCGGGGTTGCAGGCCCTTGATGGCGTGGGGTATGTCTCTCATGGCCTGTGCTGCCAGCACTTTTCAGCTCAAGTAGTTTTTCTGACTTTGAGGGAAATTTCTACACTTTAGAGAAAAACAATTGGCCATCAAATGAGGCTTATATACTTAAGCACCATTTCTTCTGTTTGATTCTGTGGTTTGAGTTTGCACAGCGCCAAGTTGACGCACGTGGCTCTGACCGTGTATCTTCCTGCAGCTGGGGAAGAAGCAGGCCCTCCCGCCCTTCCAGCCGCAGATCACAGACGACTATGGCCTGGACAACTTTGATACGCAGTTCACCAGCGAGCCGGTGCAGCTGACCCCTGACGACGAGTAAGGCCTGCAGCATGGCGCGGCGGGGTGTCCAGCTGCAGGGCCGGGGACTGCAGGGGGGGAGAAAGGGTCCCAGGTGGAGGCCGGGCGTCCTAAACTGCGGGGCGGGGGCGGGGGGTGCGGGGCGTCCTTAGCTGCGGGGGCGAGACAGGGCCCGATCTTAAACACGCCCACCGAGCCTTCTCTGGCCCTGCAGGGACGTAATCAAGAGGATCGACCAGTCGGAGTTTGAAGGGTTCGAGTACATCAACCCACTGCTGCTGTCCACCGAGGAGTCCGTGTGAGACACCGCGCTTTCGTCGTGGACGCGTGGATGGCACTGGCCCTGGCCCTGACCCCTGCGCATGCATGCGGGGCCGGGCGTGGGCGGGTGCCCAGGGCAGAACAGCCTCCCCGTGCAGCCCGTGGGCCTCAGGCCCAGAGGAACTTTCTTCTCGCGCCTGCGCCGCGGGGGCCGCGGCGACCATGTCCAAGGGAGAAACTGCCCCCAACTTCGAAGGTGCACACTTTCCACAGAAGCAGAACTGACCTGCTCCACCGGGAGTTGGCCTGTAATGTCCCGAGGAATAAAGTGTCCCTCTGATGCTGGCGCTTCCCTCTGATGCCTTTTTTCCGCGGGGGTCACCCGCCCATAGTCGCAGGCGCGGCCCACGCGGAGGAGGCACGTCCGGAATGTAAGTGCCTGCGCAGTGGAGAGTTTATACAAATTCGGAACATTTTCTAAATCCTGGTAAGTTCCTGTTGTTAATATTTAACAAGTATTTTCATACCGAGCATGTCAGCAGCTCCTGTGGTCTGACGCCCAGGTCACACCTTCACCAGGTGGGCTCCATTGGTCCCAACCCGGGCCTTAGACTGACCAGGAAAATTGGGTCATAGAGGTTCTAAAACAAGGCTCACCAAAGCACCCGCAAACCCCCTCCAAAAAAAAAAACCACCACAAAGTTGAAAACGAAATCTGCACAAAATATATTTCTGGAAACACTAAGCAGTGCCTGCATATGTCTTGTGTTATGTATCAGATTTTTGGAGAGTATTTTTTATCAGGAATAATAATGCTCAGAATTAAACATTTTAAAAGGGTATGTGTATGATGGGCCCTAGCCTTAAAGTAAAGGAATAAATTTAGCCCCCCCTGCTGGCAGGGCTCACCTCCTCCCTCCCATGACCTGCAGGGGGCACAGTCACTCGGCCACCCTCCTCCTTAGGTAAAAAGCTGAACCCGAGGTTTTCTAGAAAGAGGTAAATCATGTGGGTTTTTTAAGTCCCTGATACTGTCAAGTGTGGCTCAGGCCAGGCAAAGGGGGCAGGAGGGCCTTGTCCATCATCAGGACAGCGGTCCCTGATGTCCCTTGTGGGTGTGGGTCCCACATAGCCATGCATCCTTGGGCCTCACTTTTCCCAATGTGGCAGCAGTCCGGGGCAGATCACAGTTAAAAGCTAAATAAAGAAGCTGCTGGCTTGGCCTGACCCGGCGCAGACACACCAGCCTCCCCGGGTGCCCCCAGATTCCCTGGGCACCCCAGCCAGGCCCCGATGGCAGAGCAGCATCTCTAGAACGTGGAGATTTGCGCGCACACACACCCTCCCCGCCCCCGGAAATGGAAGTGAAGGACCCTGGGACAGAATCAGGGCTCCCTGGGCCTGGTGGGCGTTGTGACCCTGTGGTGACATCATCAGGAGGGCTATGCAGTCACCTAGGGAGACCCCAGTGTGCCCACAACGGGGTCACGTGCCACCTCAGGGACGGTAACACCTCTGCTCAGACAGTACAGGGGCCATGGATTTGTTCACACTGACGGCATTGATGTTAACACTGCAGTGGTGCCAGGGACAGCCTCCCAGTCGCCAGTGTGGTTGCTGGTGTACAGACCTGTGTGTAACCTGGGCTCCCAGGCAGGGTGATTTCATGCATGGTCCTATGCTTTTATAAATTTAGAAGGCGAAGGATGTGCTCAGGTGGGTCCAGCGGCTCCAGTCACAACACAGCATGTCCTCTGATATGATTCTTGGAAACGGGCGCCTTCAGGACTGTGAAGCAGGAGACACGTCCTGTGGTTTTGTACAGTGAGCAGTGGGCTGTGGCCTTGACCTTCCTTCTGCAGAGGGCATGCCCACGAAGGCCACAGCTGCTCAAGTCTTGCACATTATTAAAGACTTTAATGACAATGCGTGCTGTCGTCATTTTCATTAAAAGTAGGTGTCTCCAGGAACAAAGGCTTCTGAAGATGATTTTTAAAAACAAGTTTTATTTTTCAGAGCAGTTTTAGGTCCCTCACTTCCATTTCTGGTGGGGAGGAAGAGAGAGACCCCTTCTCCCCCCGTTACATTCCCAGGGGGTGCACTTCTTGCAAACGAGAGGCTGCACTGACACGTCAGGTCATAAAGTGTTTTTCTGCCCTAAGAATCCTCTGCTCTGCCTGTTTATACCCTCTCCCCACTAATCCCTGATAACCACTGATCTTTTTGCTGTCTCCATGCGTTCTGCCTTTTCCAGAACAGCCTAGAGTTAGAATTGCTCAGCTTGTAGCCTTTCAGTGTACCGTGTGCACAGTTTTCCTCCATGTCTTTTCATGGCTTGCCTGAAGCCTTTCTTGAAAATACTGACTTCTGGATGGTAACCTTAGACTTTTGCAGCCATGGCTGAGCTGGAGATGAGGCTCTTCCAGAACCTGTGGACTGACGGCATAGGAGAGAAGTCCCCCCTGCACAGGGCCACTGAGACAAAGCTCACACAGGATGTCAGCAGACGGACCTGATCCCTCTCCGCAAATTCCAGGGGCTGCTCTGCATCCCTGCAGCTGCAGGAGCAGGTTTACCTGGGGATTCAAACATGGTCATGAAGCCCAAGTCAAGTTCACGGAGTCAGCAAAGTGTCCATTCCCAAGCCACCCTGAGTTCAAATACAGTGCTGGTGACACTGTCCCTGTTACCCACCTGGGGTTGGTCCGTCTGCTGGGTGGCTCTGTCCACCTCAGTCATCACATCGCTCAGCATCAGCAAAAAAGGAAAAAGGACTCAATGTTTCAGTATCAACACAAAGAGATGGGACATGAGCACTTCACACCAAGGCACTTTAATATGCAGCTTTTGGGGACACAGCAGAGAGGAGGTGGCCCAGCCAGGGCAGGGGAGGCACTGGCCAGGCTGCTCACCACTCTATGTCGTCCGTGCTGTCTGCCAGGCACTGGGCCAGGTGGCTGTCAACATCCAGCTGCGCCAGCCTGTGAGCAGAGGAGAGGGGAGGGTCATGGGCAGGGAGGGCGCCCAGTCGGAGTATGTGTCTTGCACTTTCACGCCCCTCCTGGGAGCTGACTACATGAAAACCTGGGACGGTGCCCTCGGCTGGCAGAACAGGGGGCAGGGGTCCCCCTCAATGAAAAAGGGACTTTTCAGACCCTGTTCCTGGGTCCAAGGTCCCCAGGGCACCAGACTCCTCAAGTGCCTGCATCTGAGCGCTGGGACCCTGTGTCTGAAAAACCCCAAGAACCCACCTGCGGGTGAAGGGTGTGGGTGGGCTCAGCAGAATCGGCCCTAAGATGGACGTCGGGGTCTTCCCCACCCCCTCCCAGGCAGAAGCTCTATCTCATCAATCAGACAAACTCTCTGGGTGTTTCTGCCTCCACACGTGCCCCAGGCGACCCTTCCCTCCTCTGAAGGCCACTGGGAAAAGACAGGGTGTGAAGGGTGGCGCCTCAGAGAGCGGTCACTATGAGGGTGGGCGTACACCTCCAGGCAGACTCGGCCCTGCTGGGGAGAGGATGGCCCATGAGGGTCTGGACGCTGCCTGTGCTGTCTCTCAGTGGGGAGCACTGTCTGGGCTTTCCTCAGAACCCCCTCAATGAGAGCTCTGAGGTGGATCCCACTCGAGCCCAAAGCCTACTGCGTGGACTGATGGTCCAGACCCTCCAGGACACCCAGCAGTGCAAGGGGTCTAGGGACCAGTGAGACCCTATGGGCCGACCTGGGTCTCGGGAAAATGCAGGCACCCATCTCTTGTCTAAAGTGGCAGGTGGAGCCAGTCTTCCTGACCATGCCGGAGCTCGTGGTACAGGGACCTGGAGGGGTGCTCACATGCAGTCTGTGGAATCCACCACGTGACAGCCCTTGGGTCAGAGAGGAAGCTCAGAGAACCACCGGTTCTGAGTGACCTGGAAGCACTAGGCTGCCCAAAGCGCCCAGGCTGCCCGTGCCTCCTGCAGACAAGCAGTCCACCTCCCACTCGCCTCACCCTGCTGCTCAGAAGGTGGCAAGGCTTCCACCTCTGGTCACAAACATTGCCCAGAATCCTGAAAGCAAACATGTTTCTAGACACAAGACTCATTTCGGCTCCCTTGTGCCCTGGCCTGTCCCCAAGGAGGGGGGGTCCCCAAGTCACTCTGCAGCCTTAGGGTGGGGCCTGGCCAGGGCACGCTCTCCTTAATCAAAGGGAAGAACATGTAAGAAGCACTCCAGTCGCATGGAGACCTGGACCGCCCACACCAACACCTACACTGAGGCACTCTGCCAAGCCTTAATCTGACTGCTCAAAGAGCTCAGACTGGAACTTTCTTTCCAGCATCCTTCCAAAGTTTTAGGAACTCCTTCTTAGACATTTAGAAAAGCAAGCGATCCAAAAACAAAAGCTGCCCCTACAACAGAGAGGCAGGGGTGGGGTGCCCTGACAGTTTCAGGAAGCTTCAAGGGCATCTTCTGCCAAGAAAATGAATTTCCCTCCAGGGCTTCCAATGATATTTCTGTCCCTGGGTTTCTCTCAACTGGTACAAATCAAGGGGACTTAGTATTTTCAAAAGTGTTCACGGCTTCCTCAGGACGGGCAAGGGAGCTGGTATCTTCAGCCCACAACCATCCAAGAGCCTCAATATGGGACAAGAGGTGTGTTCGGTGAAACGCTGGGTCTGAGGACGTTTTACAAATTCTCCAGAGCACAGGCATCTCAGCGCAGCCACCACACCTGCCCTCCCACCACGCCAGACCTGTGCCTACTGGGGGGTTTCACCACAGGTCCTCCTGGGGACAGTCACCCCCCTGCCCTCGCTCCCTGCACACTGAGCTGTCCAAGCTCTCAAAGGCTTGGTTCCTATAAAACATCACCATTGGAGAACCCTGGATATCTGAATGCAGACCGTGTTTCTTCTCCCCTCTGCAGTCTGTGCTGCACATTTTGCTAACTGTTTTGATAACTTTTTGTCATCAGCTGCCGTTCCCTTCACCACTAGGCTGGTTTTGTTTCCAAAAAACCAGGGATGAGGCACATAATTCAACACAGTCTTCAGGCCACAGGACACACAGAGTAAGACCAGCTACCAAAACCTGCCGTCTATCCCCTACATCCGACCAAGCTCCTTCCTGCTGTCCTGACCCCCACGATCCCCATGCCTGTGTCCTTAGCTATGTGACACGTTGCTCAAAAGCTGGGCAGGTGGGACTTCTTAGCAAAGTCAAATTCCATCACCTTATTTTAAAAAATGCATATATGTTGGATTTCTAAAACAAAAAAAGGCATCTCTAGACACTGAAACAAAGTCTTCATTTCTAAAATCGGCAGTCCACCCACGGGGAAGGTTGCCAGAGGGACCATGACAAAAACTGCTCTGTGACCCACAGCCCAAACTGACCCTGGAGGCAGTCTCACCAGAGAATGCCAGTCACCACCACGTTCCCGGATGTCAGTGTGGACCCCATTAGAGCCAGAGCCTCCCTGCCCTCCCACTGTAGGGGCCACATCTGAGAGGCTGCAGCCTGTCAGCAGGGCCCCAGGCCCTGTGTACCTGCAGGGGGACCTTCAAACCCAGCCCTGTGCCCTCTGGCTGATCAGCACCACCTCTGCACTTTGCCAACTTTCTATGCATGAAATTTCACTTTAAAAAAAGCCAAAGTTGAGCTCAGGTACCCTAGCCTTCAGAAACTGCCTGTGGTTTCCAAACAGGGCAGGGGCCACCACGGGGGTGGCAGTGGAGGGGAGGGAGGCCCAGGGGGCCACTCACCCGGGGGCGAAGTCGACTTGGCACATGGGACAGCTCTGCAGGGTTGTCGCCGCGTCCACAGACAGCTGTCGCTGGGAGGGCTGCTCCTCCGACGGCTGCTCCTCAGCGCTGGGGGTTCCGCGGAGCTGGGGCGCAGGGTGTTTTTGGGGGGACCCCGTGCGCCCCCGGACCGCGCTGAGCACAAGGTCGGAGCCGCCCGAGCCCCTGCCTCGCCCCGGCGGGGGCGGCGGGAAAGGCGTCCAGAAGAAGGTCTCGGTTCCCACGGTGAATCTTTCCAGGGGCGGGCGCTCAGGGCTGCGGCTGGGCTCCTGCAAGAAGAGGTCGTCGGACCGCGCCCGCCTTCCCGCCCTGGCCCAGCTGGAGACCAGGGGCCACGCGGGGGCCACTGCACACGCACCTGGCCGGGGAAGGCGGGCAGCGGCGGCAGCTCGCCGTTCACGTTCAGGTCTGCGCTTGCGGTGCGCAGCAACTGAGTCCACAGCTTCGCGCACTCGCTGCCGTCCGGGAGGGACCCGGGGGGATTGCTCGGAGGCCTGGGGCGGCGAGGGTGGGCATAATAACTCAGCGCGGGGGAAGCGGGGAGCGGGGCCCTCGGGGAACAGAAAGGAGGACTCAGCGGGGAGAGACTAGGAGTGCAGCTCTGCAGCTGGGCGGGAGTGGGGTGGGAGGAGGGCTGACGGGGCGAGATCGAGGCGGGTTCCAGGGAGTACGTGGGGGCGTGACACCCGGCTACCACTTGGCCGCGGACACGAGGCCCCACCCGGGACGCTTCCCGCCCCCAGCCCCGCGCCGTCCCCAGCCCCAGCCCCGACCTCACCTGGCCCCCGAGAGGGGCTTCCGGCGGCTCAGACTCAGCCGCGACCTCCGCGTAGCCTCCATCCGCCCAGACGCCGCGCGTCCGGCGGATATGAGCGGCCGGCGCGCCAGACCCCGCCCCCGACACAGACCCCGCCCACAACAAGACACACACCCCAGGACCCCGCCCCGGGCAGCCCCGCCCAGATAAGACCGGTCCCGGGGGCCCTCTCTTCAATGCCCCACCACCGCCCGAAGACCTCTGTGGACCCAAACTCTCACTCCCACCGGGGCGCTGGACTCGACCCCCAGACCGTGGGGTGACCTCCCTCTTGTGGCAGTATCGAAGGGAGGTAGACGGAGGCCAGGGTTGCTCCTTCCCCCACGGAGGCAGGACTGAGGTCGCGAGGCTGCCTTGTCCTGAGGGAGCCATTTTCCAGCTGAACCAGGGGTTGCCGCCCTCACCCCTTAGGCCCGGGTCTGCAGAGACCTCCGAGGAGGAGGAACTGGGCAGGAAGGAGGCCGGGGGCCCTGGCGTCCCCACCCGCCGCTGGTCCTGACTCTGCCCCCTTCCTCTGCCTGGACAATCCTGAGCCTGGGAGATCGTTTCCAGGACGTCCGCGTTTCCTTACAGGAGGGAAGAGCCTAGTTTCCTTAATTAAGAGACGGAGAAGTGAGAAGACCAGGACCCGGGTCCTCGGAGGGCCTGCGAGGGGCTTCCTGGACACCGTGGACCCCGGGTGCTCTCTGAGCCAGCGACCTTGCAATCTGCCGCTTGGTGGCAGCAGACGCCCAGCCACCCTTGTCCGTTCCGCTGGTGCAGTCGGTGCCCTGGGGTCCCACCAGGGCTGAGAGGTGCAGGGGGTACTGGGTGGCAGCCGGCTCCTCTCCAGGCCACAGGCAGATGCCGCCGTGGTCATGGGCTCTCCCTGGCTCCTCCCCAGCCTCACAGCTTCGGGGACTCTGTTCTGCACCCCCTTCTGCAGGAGCTACCATAGCCTCCTCACCTCCGCCCCTCTTCACCATCACAGACTGCCTTTTCCACCCCCCATGTGGCACACTCCAGCCCCTGGGCACCCTAGTCCCCAAGCTGAGGCTACCCAAGTGACCTCCATCCAGCTGCCACGCAGACCTCCAGAGCAGAGTGGACTCTCCTGGGCCAGGGACTAGTCTAGAAGCTGAAGACGCCTGGGGGAGCGAATGAGACAGAGCTCTCATCTGGAGCCTGCCAGCTCCTGGGAGACAGCCTATGCGTGTCTAAACAAGGGTACTGCTACAGTGGGTGGTCTCGGGGCCCCAGAGGAGGTGACCTGCCACTTTTCCAGGTGAGAGAAGCCCAGGTGAGGGGATTCACAGGCGGGCCTGGAATGTCTCAGGGACTGGTTGACTGAGGACCCCCAAATGGCTCGCGTCTGTGATCCCCAGCCACAGCCCCCCTACCCTCTCCCTGGCTTCAGTCTCCACTGCTTCAGAGCTGTTCCTGGAAACGTCACTGCGTATCTGCATGCCCTCCTGGAGACTCCCAGGAGGAGCACCAGTCCTCCCCAAGGCAAGCAGGACCTACCAGGCCTCAGACAGCCAGCTTGTGCCCAGCTCTCAGGGCATGCTGGGAAGCTGTGTGGAGATATCTCTGTGAGCAGCTAATCCCCACAACAGGAACCCTGGGGTCTTCAGCGTCCCGGCCACTTCCTCTAAGGACCTCGCACTGCCAGCTCCCAGACCCAGGAAGGGTAGCTTGAGGCAGGAGCCAGGAGGGTCTCAGGTGGACCCAAGACAACAGGGAGGCCTGAGGGCAGGTGCCCCAAGAAGGTGCAGGTCCTGGGAGCTGCCAGGGGCTGGCTGAGCCTGGCTCCAGCCTTCAGCACGAGGTGAGTGGGCACCCACTCTCCTTTGGCCTTAACCACCCCAGGGGTCTCCTTTACCCTGGGCTGCTGGAAGGGGCAGAACGGAGGCCCTCAGGGCCTGCATGTGGGGATGACAGAGCCAGAGCGACATGTCGAGGCTGTCTCCGGGGGCTTCTCCTCTCTGGTTTCATCCGGCTGCTGGGGATTAACTCCCCCGTCATCACCGGGACCTCCAGCCTGGGACACTTCCACCAAGAACAGAGCTGGGGTGACCCCTGTGCCAAGCACACGGCAGGTGCCGGCCCCGGCAGGAGTCCTATCCCCTCGGCCGGCACTCTCCTGACAGCTGCCCGCCGCCTGCCCAGCCTGCATGGGGACCTTCTGGAGGTGGAAGGAGACTACCTTGTCCCAGCTGTCCGGGCGCTATAAGCAAGATGCAGTGCCGGGAGGGGGGCTGGAGGAAGTAAGTTGAACTTGATTAAAAGGCTCCCGTTTTCTGAGCCATCTGCTGCAGTGAGGGGCCATGGGCTTTACTGGGAAATAATTTCTGATTGGGACCAATGCTGTACTACGGAAATGAGATTTTTACAAGCCAAATTCATGTTTACAGAGAATGTTTCAGCGTTCTGAAGGAGGCACCCCTCCAATGAAGCAGAAAGGGCTCCAGTGGGCGGGGGTGAGGGGTGACAACCCCACCCTGCAGTCACAGGCAAGGCCCAGCTGAGAGACTGCTACCCTCTGGTGCTCTGGCTTCATCTGTGATGGCGAACCAAGTCCCCTCTCCCCTTTCCTCCCAGAATCAGGGTGCCATCTGCTGCCAGCTGGTCAGGGTCCAGACCTCTCCAGCACCTTCCGACAACCAGGAGCCACAAATGTCTGGGCTCCTGGTATCCTTGGAGCCTGGTGACTCCGCTCTGCCCTCCTCTCCATGGAGTGGGTCTTGCCACTGACTGACCCACAACAAGGCCTCCAACTCCGAGGCAGTCCGGCAGGGTAAGACCTGTCGGCTGGGCCCCAGCTGGCTGGCGAGGTCCGAGCCCCACTTGGCTTTCCCATACCCTCCTTTGGTTGCTTGAGGGCCAGTTCTGCCATCAGGGCACCCGGCAAGTGGGGTCAAGACGGCGCAGGCAGGCAGAGTAGGGCCTGAGGCTGGCGGGCACAACCAGCCCTGTTGCAATAGCGGCAGCCTCCGACTGCCAAGTGGAAGTGGGGACTGGGCTCCTGTATTCCATGTGGGTGCCCTGTTGGTGCCTGCGCCGCCCAGCCCGGCCTTGAGAGCTGGAGCCCAGCTTTCCCAGGTGGCCACACCTGTTGGCCTGTGGGTGCCAAGCAGGCAAACTGGCCTGGAGCCAGGTGGTGGCGTTCGTGGGCATGCGGAGCTCCAGGCAAACAGGCTGGGTTGAAACAGTTGCCTGGGAAACATCGAAGGATCCACCAGGCAGCAGAGAGAGCGCTCAGGGCCCACTCACCCTTGTGGAAGTGAGGGCACCACGGCTTCCTCAAGGCCCCTTGTCACGGCTGCAGGGGAGTGGGTAGGCTCTGTAGCCAGGAGCCGCCTCTGACAGCAGGCTAAAGCCAAGGACCAGCTGGGCCTCCAGCCCCCACTTCAAGAGCCTGAAAGTCGCGAGGCCATCAGGGGGCAGCGGTGAAGAGATGGTGGCCTGTGACCAGGAGTCCACACTGGCTACCACCTCTCGCCTGGACAGCCACCCTCTCCCAGCATGCATAGCGAACCTCGTCCTCCCTGAGGTCCCCACAGCTCCTGCCCCAACACCCTCCTCTGCTGCTGCCCTGTGCTCCCCGGCCCCGTCTCTATCCCTGCATCTCCACTCCTACTGACCCCCAGGCTCTCCTCTGGGGCCTGCCTGCCGAGAAGCTCTCCTGACCCTCCCCAACCCCATCGCCTGGCTGGGTTCTCCTGCCCCCCAGTGGGACTTATGGGGCCAGGGTGCCATGTCCTTCCCACGGTGTCCCCAAGCTACAGGAGTGCCGGCTGGGAGACAGCAGGATCACCACCTTAGCTCCTGTGGAGAACGTCGGTCCGGCAGAGACCAAGCCTTGAGGCTACTGGGCCGAACAGTGTCCCTGGGAACATGAGAATGTGACTTTGCTGGAAATGGAGTATTTGCAGCTGGAATAGGGTTCAGACAGTGCCGTGCTGGGTCAGGGTGGGCCCTGAGTCCAGCGCGACTGGTGTCCTTGCATGAAGATGCGTGGCTGGACACAGCCACATAGAGACCAGCCAGGAAGCAGTGGAGGCAGCGGGCGGACGGTTGCGGCAACAAACCTAGGAACACGGAGCCGCAGAAGGCCAGAGGTGGTCCTCCCCAGTGCCTCCAGGGGTCTGGGGCCCCAGCAACACCCTGAGTGTGGAATTCTGGCCTCCAGAGTGTGAGGGTGGACCCCTTCGCTGAGGCCCCCAGCCGGTCATTTGTGCAGCAGCCACTGGACTCGGACACAGGGACTCTCCAAACTGTCAGCACCACATTCGGCTTGAAGACCCCGAATGCAGAGGAGGAGGGGGCAGTAGGGTGTCTTCTCTCGCCCAGGGTTCCATCAGCATCCCCCGGACGGGGGAACCTGCTGTCCTGTGGCCGAGAACATGGCCTGAGGAGAGCCAGCTCTGCAAGTGTCCTGGGGAGAAGGCCAGGTCCAGGATGGGGCAGGACCCTCCCTTCCCCTCCACCGCCCCGCCTCTCCCCCTCCTTTCCCCTCCCCCTGCCTCTCCCCTCCCCCTCCGCCTCCTAGAGATGGCGGCCTCTCCAGATGGAGACACGGGAGTGGCCTGGCTCCTCAAAGCAGTGGCCTCTCACCTGCTTACAGCTGATCTGTTGGCCGGAGCCTGGCCTTCTATGCCCCCACTGCATCACCCCCTCCCACATTTCTGTGGAAGTCATCTCTGATCTCCCTTGCAGGGGGCCTGACATGGAAAGCTCCGAGCCCCTCCCCGGGGGCCTCTCGGGGCAGGGCCGTCTTGGGCAGGGCTGGGCATCCCCCCAGAGGTGCTGCTGGGCTCAGCTGCATCCTCTCCCTGCTCCCCCTCCTCCCGCTCCTCCTCCCTTCCCCTCCCCCACCAGCCCCCCTCCTCTTTTCACAAGGGCACAAAGGCTTTAGCCCCTCCTCGTATGGATTCAGAGGCTAGGTCAGGGGTCAGCAGACGGTTGTTTGGCCTCCCTGGCAGGCCAATGGGTAGGGGTGTGTTGGGGGCCCCCCACCACAAGTGGCTGTGCACCTGGAGTTATTTAACCTGCTTCTGAGTTTCACAGGGACCCCAGCCTTTAGCCACCAGAGGTCCCAGCAGCAACCACAGGTCATGAGTCACAGCCTGAGACTCTGCAAGAGACACTAGCCCCTGGCAGAGGACCTGTGTCTCTTCTTTCCACTGCCAGGTTTGGGGCAGCAGCTGGTCAGGGCATGGCTGTCTGTGTCTGGTCTGGAGGTGGGGGGCAGGAGGGGGTGAAGCCAGCTCTCTGACCTGAGACTCCTTGGCCTCACCATCCAGGAGGCAGGAAGTAGGACCCTGAGGTCCCACCTCCCATTGCCCTGGGTACTGGGCTGCTCCAGCCTCAGCTGCCACATGGCCCCCAGGGGCCTGGCAACCCCCCAGGCCAGAGGGAAGCCCAGGTCCTGAGTGTCCCTTTTGAAGCCTGCAGTGGACTGTCCAGCCAGTGAGAACCGTGGCTGCGGCCCTGTGAGTCACTTCTCTGAACAGGCTTCACTCCGGCCTGAAGCCCAAGGTGGGGCCAAGCAGGACATGGTTGGAGTCAAGCCAGATGGCCAGTAGGTACCACCCAGGCAGCCCCCCTCCTGCCCAAGCCTCCTCGGCCACTGAGACCACCCTGCCCTCTGCTCCTAGGGCCTCCATCTCCCCTCCTCCTCCTCCTGGGGCCTCCACCCCCTCGGCCATTCCACAGGGCCTGAGTGGGATGTTGGCAGGAGGGAGGGAGGGTTCCCGGCCGGGGCAGAAGCTTAGGGAGAGAGCAGGCCCTGCTCAGTCCCAAGGCACCTTCAGGCCCATCTGGCTGCTGAGAAAAAGGGTGGGGGAGGGGACCAGGAGGCAGGGACAGGGCATTTGTGTTGGGCCATTCTCCACCTCCCTGAGCTGCTGTGCCCACCTGCCGAGAGAGCGGTACCCCTGTCCCCAACATGACTGGGCCCCCAGTTGGGGTGGTGAGGGCCTACTAGGGGTTCAGGAGGCTCTGGAGAAAGGGTGGAGACCCCTCCTCCCCTGCCATGTCCTTCCTCTCCCTTGGGAGCAACCAGGGGCCCTCTGTGGCCAAGCCCTCCCGACCACATTACTGGTCACCCCACTTGGGCTGGGTGCAGCTGGGCCAGCCTTCCTGGCAGCCCCGGCCCACGTGGGTACCCCTTTCTGGGGCCAACTGAGCCCACAAGGTCCTCCTCTGAGCTCAGCCCGGCATTGACTGTCCACCCACTCGGGAGGGGAGGTGAGGCAGGTCCCTGATGGCTCAGGACCACCAAGATGCAGAGCTTGGGGCCGCATCAGGGCCACAGCTGTGGAAGCTACTGGACTGGACTGGCAGCTGAGTGGCCTCCCTGAGCTGCTTCCCCCACACCTGGCCCACAGGCAGCCCAGTTCAGGGCTCACTTCTAGGGGTACCCACCCTATGTCAGAGGTGCCGTGCCTGTCCCGGCTGCCAGCCCCCATCATCAGCTGTGCTGATGAGCCCTGAGCTCTGAGCGGGGACTTGAGCCCAAGTCTTCTGTGCTGCTGCCTGGCTGGTGGCCTTGCTGACTCGTTGCCCCTGAGTGGCCACCTCGGGGGTGAAAGTGGTACAGGTGCTCCCAGCACTGCAGGGGGACAAGGGGCAGCTTCTCTGGCCTGGGAGACCCAGGCCACTAACAGGCAGACAGTGAAGCCAACTCCTTCCATCCTGGGTGCCCATTTGTCCCACAGGCTGTTCCTGAGCTGGGAGAGGCCCACTGAGGCCCTTGGGGAGAGGATTACCCACCCGTCTGCCTACATGCAGCCACCCCAACTGCCAGGGTCTGCTGACCTGCAGATGGTGTATGTGGCCAGTGTCCCTCTGGTGTCCCCAGGCCTGGACACCTGGCCTGCCCCTCAGTTAATAAAGACTGCCCCAAATCTCCTGAACCACCACCTCCTTTAGGGGTGGTGCCCACTAGGTGCCCTGGAGAAGTCTGTCCCCTGGAATAGCAAATTTTCCTCCCCACATGATGAGAGTGGCTGGCCAGGTGGGCAGGGAGGATGCGGTTGAGGCCTGGGGCCACCCAGGACTTCAGGTAGTAGTGGGCGATGGGCCTGCACAAAGCTTCCCAGGGCACCCTGCACCACGGGACCCTATGAATCAACCCAAATGGCATGGCCCTCGCTAGGTCCTCAGCTCCTGCTCCCAGTGCTGTCCCTGGGCTGCAGTCAGTTGTCTCCAACTTGCCCCCCGTGCCCTTCTCCAACCTGCCCTCTCCCTCCCAGCCTTCATCTGTCTGACTGCTCCTCCTTTTGGATCACTCAAAATTAGAGCAGCCATCTCTGAAAAGGGAAAAGGAGTGAGAAATTAACCGTAAAAATATATTTCATTTTAACCCAACGTATCTAAAATACTGCCTTTCAACATGGAATCGTATGTAAATTATTAGTATGTTTTCACACATTCTTCTCTTTACACTGGGCCTTTGCATTCAGAGTACAACTCCAGGAGCCCAGCTGATATATGGCTGCCTCCTGGGAAGGTGCCTGTGCACACGAGCCCCTGCCAGGTGCCCACTGGAGCCCGTGGTGGAGATCCAGGCTCCTTCTGACATGTCAGGGCCGCAGGCTCCAAGGAGGCTCTCCTATGAGCATGTGTGCTGTCACTTCAGGCATGTCCAACTCTCTGCGACCCTATGGACTGTGGTCTGCCAGGCTCCTCTGTCCATAGGATTCTCCAGGCAAAAATACTAGAGTGGATTGCCATGCTCACTCCTAGGGTATCTTCCTGACCCAGGGATCGAACCTGCATCTCTTACATCTCTTGCATTGGCAGGCAAGTTCTTTACCACTAGTGCCACCTGGGAAGTCTGAGACTCTCCTGACTGCCCCCCTGATACCACATCAGGGTGCCGGAGAACACTGAGATGGGCAGCAAGAGCCCCCTCAAGGCCCGCCTTCTGTCCCTCACCTGTGAGCTGGCCTGGGCCCCACACCTTGGAAACACCCTCCAGGCAGGGAAGACGAGTGACCACGGGCCTCAGTTTCCCTGTTTCCTTTCAGCCTGGCCTGAGATCTGATGCCCACTGGCAGGAACAGAGATGCCCAGTGTCTTATTCTGTTTGGGCTATTGTAACAAGATACCACAGATGGCGGCAGCAGAGAGCATAGATTTCTCTCTTGGTCCTGGAGGCTGGCAGTCTGAGGTTGGGTGCCAGCATGGTTGGGTTCTGGTGAGGCCCACATCCAGGTCCTGTTCCTCATGGGGTAGGGCACAGCTGTGAGGGTGCTAATTCTGCTACTGAGGGTCCCACCCTCGAGACCCAGACACTTCCCAGAGGCCCTACCTCCCCGACTGGGGTTAGGTCTCAACATAGGAATTTGGGGGCCTCAAGCGTTCAGGCCCCAGCATCTGTGTGGCTCTCAGACACCCTGCGGCCACGTTCTAGGTGCTTTCATCACAGGTACCCTCTGGGGTAGGGGAGGAACAGGCGCCCCTATGGATTCCCTTGCAGGCCTGCCTGCAGACAGTAGGTGATGGCCCAGCTTCCTCCTGGGAAGCAAGGTCTTTTGTCCCAGAGACCTGAGTCCCCCTGCAGGCCCGCACAGCACCGTCAAACACACGCTATGCAGGGAAGATCCTCACGCTGTCCAGGCTCCTTGCCAAGCCCGCCAGCCAGGCCATGAGTCCAAACGCTCAGACAGAGACGCTGCTGTCACGGCCGGACTCTGACTCCCAAGAGGAAGTTCAAAATGAAACAGTTTCAGCAGTGAAAGAAAAGTTGCAGAGCCAAGCGCAGATACCAGAAGTGGGAAAGCAGCGCTCTGAGTGCTTCCACCAGATGGTGTGACTTGGTGAGGGTCCCTCCCCTGGGCAAGGCACCCCACTCCACCAGCTGCCAGATGCCCACCCAGCCAGCGCTGGTGGCCTGTCCTCTAGGTGGGGTACAGGGTTTTATGATACAGGCCCCCAGTGCCCCAGGGGTAGACAGGACAAACTACATGGTTGGAGAGGAGTGTGTTTCTCCCCAGGAAATACATGCTTATGGAAAAGAAACTGAGAACTTTGATTGCTACATTCCAGAACGGAGTCAGCTTTTTACCTGGCATGATGGAGCAGCCCCAGACTTAAGGACTACTGACAGGGCCGGGTCTTGGTCGAGGCGAGTGGGCCTCATGTGGCTTGGAGACCCAGGGTGACCTGTCCCCTAGACGAGGGAGCCAGGGCCTCTCCCCTTGGTCCTCCAGAGCAGGCCCTCCCAGGGTCCCCTTTGCCTTCTTAGGTGTGGATGGGTGGACATCTGGAGCCAGGAGAGGTTCTGTGTTCCCAAACTCTCTGGGGCAGCCACTGCCAGAAAGTGGCCACGTTTCCCAGGGGGAAGGAGGGCGCACTAGTGGGGCCCTGCCCAGCTGGGCACTGGGTGGTCAATTCTGCATGCATAGACCTCAGGAGGGCCCTGGCCTGCCTGCCCTCCCAGCCAGCTGGACCTTGGTTGTGCTCCTGCCTGAGGGTTTTTCCATCTTGTGCTGAAGCATCAGCGCTGCAGGCAGGCCATTCCGCTCAAAACCACAAGTTCTGCATGTGGATCTGTGTGTTTGTATGTGTGTATGGCTCTCTGTGTCTGTGTATGTGTGTGTATGGGTCTCTGTGTGTGTGGGTATATGTGGGTGACTGCATGTGTACGTCTTGTGTTCTCTGCCCCAGAGCTGAGTCCAAGGCTCACCCTGAACGAGGTGCTTCCTGCGGGGAGGGAGGCCAAGGCTGAGGGGCTGCCCGGTGTGCTGGGCGGTGCTGGGCCCCTCCTGGGAGCCTCCCTGGGGTGCTGGTCTCAGGCCCGCCTCCTGCCCTCCTTTCTTCCTCTCAACTTTGCCCTCACTCCCCTTCCCCCACTCCTTCCTGGCAAGCAGATGCAATCCAAACTTGTTGTGAATGTCTCCCCTGCAGTTGTCCACCGGCTAGTCCAAGTTAAATATTACTCACTGAGATGCAAGCCCGCTGGGCAGTGCTGGCCTGGAGGTGGACCGGTCTGGGGAAGGTGCTGGGCAGAGGCCAGTGCCAGGCCTGTGGCATCTGTGGGTGCTGGGGGTGGGGCTGGGGTGGCAGCCAGGAGCCCGCCAGCCTCAGCCTCGCCCTTTGAAGGGGCTGTTTCCTTAACCCCTGCACTGTGCCCAGAGCAGGCAGGAGAGCGGGCAGTGGGTCCCTGGGCAGGGCGGGGCGTGGAGGGGCCACCCAGGGACCGAGAGGGGCTTGGACTGGGCTGGGCAATGGCTTTCCTCTTGGTCGGTGGCTCCTGCCCTGTGCCAGGCTGGGGGCGGGACTAGGAACAAAGTGCTCTGAAGAATAGCCTGTCTCTTTCAAATCAACCCCTTTCCTGGCCCTCGGTTCTTCCCAGCAGCAAAGCAGAGGAACTGGGGTCTGGTGGCTGGACCCCTCCTCCTCTGGGGAAGAACCAGCTGCTTCCTCTGGCAGCTTCTCCATCCACTTTCCAGTGATGGGCTGTGGCTCTGGGGTCCTCCCCAGCTGGCTAGGAGCAGGGTCCCCCAGACCGCCATCCTCTGGGGGCAGCAAAGCTGGGGGAGTCACCAGGGCCAACCTCCCCTCACCACCTGCTCCACTCTCCGCGTGGACCCCAACGGGATCTGACCGCACCCAGCCTCAGGGCCTTTGCACCTACTGTGCCCTGCACTCACCTCTTACCCATCACAGTGCCTGTGAACCTCATGAGGAACACTATCCCCCTCGCTTCGTACCCCACCCACCTCCCCCTGGTCTGTTCTTAAAAGCATATGCCCCCGACTAATATAGAACATGTGGAAGTTTCATTTTTCATTGTCTCCCATGAAAACAGAAGCACTTGAGAACAGGAATTCCTTTCTGCTTGTCGACATGCATATCACAGTTTGGCCCTTGATAAACCTGGTGGGGGAGACCGATTCCGCAGTCATGCCTGGTATGGGGGTCTCATCCACAGCCACACATAGCCTCTCAGGGCCAGAGCCCCCGGCCCGCACTTGAATCTCAGCTTAGGGTCCAAGAACTCCGAACAGGGCTCCCTGTGAGAGGCCCGCAGGGTGCAAAGGAAACGCAGGGCCGTGGCTGTCCCGGAAGTCTGAGCCACCACATAAAACCCTGTGGGAGGGAGCTGCTTGGTAGCCTAATGGTTAGGATTCCTGGCTTCACTACCTGGAAACCCTGACCAAGCAACTGAGATCCCTCAAGCCATGTAGAGCAGCCAATAAAATAAAATAAAATATTAAAAACAAAAACAAAACCAAGGAAGAGAGTAGAAGAACAGACTCCACGCAGTCACCTGTGGTAATAGTGGGGCTGCCCCTGATGTATTCCAGGGCCACAGGCCTTTCATCCTTAATCTTCACACCTATAGCATGAAGCCTGCCCCCCACCCCTCACTGTCCAAAGCCCCTCAGACCTGTGTCTCCTGTGGAGCTTGCAGGGGTGGGTGCTTAACTGGATAAAGCCACACGTCCCTCCTGCTGGAGCCACCTCCACTCAGGGAGAAGAGTGGATCCAGGCACCCAGAACCCAGTGCCTGGGTCTGCACCGGCCTAAGCCCACTCTCGAGGGGCCTCCTTTAGGCCTGAGCCCTTCCAGGGACCCAGCCTCAGGACGGGGAGGCCCCTGGGGGAGCCGTGGAAGGCCCACCTGTGCCCCCTGAAAGTTCTCTGCACACCTTTGTGCACGAGTCCGTGTGGGGCTCTGGAGACAGGGCCGCCCACCTGCCTGCCTCCTGCCCAGACCTGCGAGTGTGCCTGCCGGTGTGGACGGGGGCGAGTTGGGACTTCGCACCTGAAATCCAGCGGGAGGGCAGGAATGTGAGTCTTGAAACTACCTTCCTGCCGTGTCTGTCGTTTCTGGGAGCAGACATGGCAGCTCACAGCTACCCCCAGTGTCTTCTCTGCCCTTCTAGATGCTGGCAGGACAGCATGTGACCACGACCCTCGGCCTGGCCCATGCCAGCACCTCTGACCCTCATAGAGCAGCCCTGTCTGCCTGCCCTCCCTTCGGCCCCAGACCTAGCATCTGCTTTCTGACTGAGGCTGGTGGGGGTGGGGCTGGGTTACTTTGGCCCCGGGCCCTGTGGGGTGATGGGAGGAGCAGACCCTCTGCAGGTCCAGGGCTGGCCCTCCAGGCTCCTCCGTGGAAGGAAAAGCTCCTTCTGACTGCAAGGACATAGGAAATGTGGGCTCTCCAAGCCTTGCCTGTCCATTCTGCGAGGCCCTGCTGAGATGTCGCGGGCCTTTTGGCAAATATCTGAGTCCGCAGGAGCGGGGTGGGCCTCCAGTCCTGAGTGCCCCCACCATCGGTCTGGGCTGAGGGCAGCCCTCAGGCTGAGTGTTGAAGGGACAGTTGGGTAAAGTGTGGCCCAGATAGAGACACAGCCTAGTGACCAACTACAGGACACCTCGGCCAGGAGGAGGGACCATGGCCCCCCAATCCTGTAGTCAGACTAGGCCCAAGGTGTGGAGCCTGAGACCCGCAGACCACGCACTGGGGATGGGGAAGGCAGCAGCCCTGAAGCAGGGGGGCAGTGTGACAGCTGGTGTGTATCAGACCAGGCCATAGGGCCTCCCTATGCTCCTGCCATCCTGATGGCCCAGCATGGTCACCAGAAGGGCTTCAGGGGCAAAGCCAATGAAGCCTGCCTCCTGGGCCGCCAGGGTTGCAGCAGCTCCCACAGGCACTGGCGTGGCAGGGAGCCCAGGCCTGGGGCCCCGGGAAAGGGCCTGGCTGGTGGGCAGCAGGCATGGGGAGGCAGCAGGGCCCACAGCTCTGGGGCTCAGCCGGGCGGGAGGCGGGGAGTGGCCGGGGCGGCCCCGTGGCAGCGGCTGGAGGCCTGGGCGGCAGGAAAGGGACAGGTGACGTCATTGCCGCCTGGAATCTGCTGTTTGGAGGCGTCGCCATGGAGACCGGAAGGCTCAGGGTGGGTAAAAATAGCAAACCCAAGAGGGTGTAAGTTCCAAGAACGCGAGTCTGAAAAGAAAGGAAAACACGGTCTCCTTCCCTGTTTCTTGAGGAGGACAGAGACCCGGGGCTGCAAGCTGCAGGAGGGGCCTTGAGGCTTCCGGCTCGGCCCCACTGCAGCCCGCAGTCCTGGGGTCCCAGCCGCCCTCCCTCCCAGAGCTTTGTCCCCAAGCAGGGCGTGGCGCAGCCAGGCTCCGGCGGGAGTGTCTGGAGTCCGCTTTCTCCCGGCGGCGGAGGCATCGCTGCGGCCACTTTCCTCCCCTCTCCTCCTGTGGCAGAGGAAGCTCGAGGCAGGAGCTCGGGACGCCCAGCGGCCTCGATAAGCAGTCCACATGGAGCCCCAAGGCTCAGTTGCCCAGGCCTGGGGGAGTGGGGGAGGGGCGTCCCAGGGGAGAAGCAGCAGTGAGTCTGGTCCCTCCGGCCCCATGGCCACCCCTCTCTGAGTTTCCCTGAGGGGACTTGTCTTGCTCCTCTCCAGGCCAGGAGCCAGCATGACTCCTGAGACACCCAGCACATGCTGTCTGGACGCCCCTTCAGCTGCAGCCTCTGGGGGCCTGCTGTGTCCTCATGGTCCCAGGACACAGAAATGAGGCAGGAGGTCTGAGGTCCCTGGGCTCTTCTCCCCCGAATCCTGAGAGGACCCTGCAGCCTCAAGGGGCTCCTGGACTGGTGCCCACCTCCAGGAAACAGAGCTGCCCTGCTGGAAGCTCTGGTGGCACTTTGTGGGGAGGGGTCCTCTGTCCTGACCAAAGGGGACTCTGATTGCTACTCCTTCCAAGAACACAAGTGCTGGCTGAAATGTTGGGCTCAGGGCCCACGGATGAACCAGGTGCTCTCAGAGGGGCCAAGAGCACCAGGTAGGGGTGCTGAAAGCACAGTAGTGGGCCACTCCCAGGCCCAGAGGGAAGGCAATCCACCCCATTCGCCGTGCCCTGGGGAAATCCCTTCCTTCTCCCCCTCCCGCCTAGGCTGGCTGTGGGGCTGCATCTCTGCCCACAGCCCCTCAACAAATCTGGAAGAACCTTCAGTCTCTTCTCTTACACCCTTGTTCTGCAGGGTTTGGGGAGCCCTCTCCCCACATGGGAGGGGCCCTGGGAGTGCAGGGGTCTTGCCTCTGGTGCCCAGATGCCCTTGGCTGGTGGCGGTCGATGGCTGCAGAAGCGAGGGGGGAATGGAGCCCCGTGCAGGGGGAGCTCGTTCCCCCAAGAAATAGCTCAGATGCCTTATGTAAGGGTGAGCTCACTGCAGAGTCTGCCAGGAATGACGGCAGGAGGGCGGGGGGGTACTGCTTAGGCCGGAGTGTGGCTCCGATTTACGAGGAGAGAGGGGCCCAGGGCCTGGCGGCAGGAGGCTGCTGGCCGGCCTGGGGTGCAGAGCCGGGGCACAGGTCCTCCTGGGGCTGGAGGGGCCAGAGAGGGACCAGGCCCACGTGCTGTGGATGGGCCTGGGATTCTCAGACTGAGACCCACCCTGCTCCCCCATCCACCAGGCACCAGTAGGAGTGTGGTCAGAGCAGGGGCCCCTAAGTGCCCAAGATTCTCTGGGAGCAGCCTGGGGGGCCTTGGATGGGAGTGGGCACCAGCTGCCCTCTGTCTTCCAGCCCCTTCCCCAGATGCTCAGCCAGGGGGATGTGGTCTCCCTGTTCTTTCTTCCCTGCTGGAGGCCTGGTCCGCCACCCCTTGGTGTCCCCTCCCCTCTGGGGTGTGCAGCATCCCTCACCCACTGCGGGACAGGCCCAAACCTCAGAGCCAGCCCACCAACCCTGTCTCCTGGAGAGGCAACCTCAGGCCCAGAGGGAAGGGGCTCAGAGCAGCCGCAGTGGGTATATCCAAGGCCCCGGAGCAATCCACTCCTCCCCCCAGTAGGAACCAGCTCCCAAAGCACCCAGCTTGTGGACCTCTGACCCCCTGGTTGCCTGGACTGGAGGAAGGTCCCTTGTCCCATGAAACTTCCATCAGATGTCCACTAATAGGTACCCAGAGTGCTTGCTCCTCACTGGAAAGGGCAGGTCACAAGCTAGAAGACATGACCCCAGGGCCTGTGGGGACAGTACACAGAGGACCTAGGAGAGGGCTGGGAGCTCAGGGTAGGCAGATCCTACTCCTAGGAAGTGTGGCTAGGAAGGATGGTGAGAAGGAGGCAGCTGGAGGGGCCATGGGCCTAGGAGACGGGAGGTAGGACCTATTCTAGTGCTGGGGGATGTGGGGGTGAAGGTGGGAGAGGCCGGGGATCCCTCTGGATCTCAGGCTTTACCTGGCTGCTGGGAGGTCAACTGGGTGTGTCCTAAGGTAGGGGCTCCTTGTTGCTCCATGCTCCATGAGGGTCCCTGGGGTCTCTGAGTGGCCCTCAGAGCAGTCCCCTGCCCGGACGGC
Source organism: Odocoileus virginianus (assembly GCF_023699985.2). Lineage (NCBI taxonomy): Eukaryota > Metazoa > Chordata > Mammalia > Artiodactyla > Cervidae > Odocoileus > Odocoileus virginianus. The sequence continues at coordinate 28,934,785 of NC_069684.1, forward strand.
TCATCAGATTCCCCGTCCAATACCTGCTGTGGGCGGCTGGGCCTCACCTGGGTGCCCAGGTCCTCCCCACACAGTGCCCTGCACAGGCCCCAGGCCTCCAGAGCCTCTGTGTGCCCTGCCGTGACGCAGGAAGTGACATCATGCCCTCAGAGCTGTGAGTGTAGGTGCATGTACCACACAGCCCTGGCAACTGGTCTGGAGAGGCCATCCTGACCACCAGGCTCTACTGTCGATACCAACAGCAGGCAGCTCAGTCCCGGAGTCTTTGGAGTGTCTGGTGGGAAACTTCCTGCAGGCAAGGAGCTGCCTTTCCACCTGTCATGTCCCTGGTGCCCACCTGGCACCTCTCAGCAGTGTCTGCTGGGCAAGGGAACATTAAGGGGTCCTTGAAGGGCTTGGCTCCCTGCTCCTTGCAGTTCAGCACCCTGGCCCCTCATCCCAGGGCCCAGGGCTAAAGGCCATAGGCGGCCACCCTGTGATCAGTGGGGTGTGGCCAGCAAGGGGCACGTTCCGCTTGGAGCAGCACAGGACGCTTCAGGGGACAGGGTCCTGTTGGGCGGGGGTGAGGCCGCAGGGCAGGTGCCCACAGAGCACCCTGCAGGTTGAGGCCACGTGCCCAGAGGCTGGGGCCAGGCCTGCTACAGTGAGGGGAGTGGATAGGGCCTCAGGGCCATGGGATGGGCAATTGGGTGGCTGAGTCTGGCATGGGAAAGGGGCCCACTCGTCCCTCCCCACTCCAGGAAGACGGTGACAGCTCCTGGGTGGGAGCAGGGTTTGGGGCTGCTGCCTGCAGTGGGGGTGGGCAGGACCTGGGGCTCCAGGGGAGGCAGCCCCACCCTCTGCCAGCCTCTGCGGTGGTGTGCTGGACTCACCCTCATGGCCACTGGCGTTTCTCATGCCCTGTTGTGGCCCAGTGCTCAGCTCACCTTCTCAAGCACCACTCCAGTTGACCCCCATGAAGCAGGTCTGGGCTGAGTACTGGGTGCCAGACCCACGTGGGACCCAGCCCAGGCCTTGGCCCCCGACTACCCAGGTGAGGCACGCATACCCTCGGCCCCTGGGTGAGTAGTTCTTACACAGGCCAGGAGGCTGACCCTAAAGAAGGTTCCATGGGGGGAGGGGAGAATCTTTCCCAGACAGAATGATCCAAAGGAAACGAGAGGGAAGGTCAACAAGACTGAAGCAGCTTCTTTGGAAAACCGGAAAATGCAGGTGAGCACGAAGAAGAAATTTAAAATATCTGTGGTTCCCTGACTTGGGAAAAACTACTTTCTTGTTTCTGACACAGAAACTGAGGACCATAAATGTCTGAGCACTACGTCAGCTGCACCCATGATTGAAAGTGTTCCATTGACTTTCAATTGAAAACTTGTGATTTCCATTTTGATTCCTTCTTTAATTGATGACTTATTCAAAGTGTATTCTTAAATGTCCCAAACTGTGTCATTTTGAGGGGGGGAATGTGAGGATGAGATGGTTGGATGGCATCACTGACTCAATGGACATGAATTTGAGCAAACTAAAAGAGATGGTGAAGGACAGGGAAGCCTGTTGTGCTGCAGTCCACGGGGTTGCAAAGAGTCAAACACGACTGAGCAACTGAACAGCAACAACAACAACAACACGCGACTACGTCTTTTTGTTGTTACTTATTTTTAGTTTAGAGTTCCGCTCTGTTTGCTTGAATTCTTATCAAAGAAAGATGCAAAGATGAAAGGAACAAAAAGAACCCAAGAGGTTAGGACACTCTGGACATGTCTGTAGTGGTCACTGAGCCACCTCCCCCTGACCCTGGGTCCAGTGGCCTGGCTTCAGCCTCTCTCAATTCTTTCAGCTGTTCCTTCTCTGATTTTTCTGAATTATGTGCTCCTGCTGCTCCTTTCTTCAAGTTTTGGACTCTGTGACATGTCACTGGAGCAGCTCTGATCCAACACCACCTGCCCATGCCTGACTTTCTCTTCTTTCTCCCCCCAAATGTGCTAAGTTGTTGTTTACACTATTATAACTCTGTCAATACATTCACTGCTTAAGCCAACTGGTGAACTCTACTTAGATTTTCCCTTTGTTTTTCCTGGAGTTAATATTTGCCTTGCTTTCTTTTTCAACTGCTGAGCTTGTGCCTAGAGCTAATACTTTCCACCTCACCCAGCAGGCCCTCCATACAGTTGCTTGCTTGCTTGCTGAGTCACTTCAGTCATGTCCAGCTCTTTGTGTGACCCCATGGACTGTAGCCCACCAGGCTCCTCTGTCCATGGGATTCTCCAGGTAAGAGTACTGAAGTGGGTTGCCATGCCCTTCTCTAGGGCATCTTCCTGACCTGTGTCTCTTACATCTCCTGCATTGGCAGGTAGGTTCTTTACCACTAGTGCCACCTGGAAAGCCCTCCATACAGTTTGGAACTAGTCAAATGCATTCTATAGTCCATCACATCCTGGCACCCTCTGCTCTCTTGTCCTGCTCTGGGCTGGTTGCTCTCTGGGCTCCTCCTCTAGGCTGCTGGGAAGAATCTCTACATCCCGTTCAGGAACCAGACAGCCCCTTCTGAGCCTGTGCGGTCGTGCTGGAAGCCTGGTTCCAGCTCCTATTTGAGAAATGGCCTGTAGCCTCAGCTGCATCCCATGGTGGCCTTAAGTCCCTGTCCTCAGGGGCGTGAGGCCAGTTCCAAGCCCCAGGTAGGCTGCTTGGTCTCCACCCTGCTCCACCATGGGGCTTGCCTTCTGTCCTGGTCTCCAGGCCTGCAGAGTGCCTGCCTTCTGCCTTTTCACAGAACATTTAAAGAGCAGACCTATGTTCTCTAGTACACGTTCATGTTGGGCCAGGAAGGGGTCCAGCTCATCTGCCATCTCAGCTGGAGTTGCAGCAGACACTTGTGGAGTCTCACCTGCCTTGCCTGACTGGAGGGCTTTCAGTGGCCCTAGGCTGGTGCCCACTCCATTGGGCAACTCAGGCTCACAGGACCCAACAGAGAACCCATGCATCCTCCCTGTGACATTCTTAGAAATAAACTGGGTGTCTTCTAACAATCTCAGGTTAACAGAGAAGTTAGCAGTTGCAAGAATAGTACAGAACACACCCTCCCCATACCCCATGTGCCATGTGAGAGTGAACTGCTGGCATGGGACTCCATCACACCCTGCAGTGCCATGTTCTAGGCAGGGCTGCTGCCCTATGCTCCTCAGACATATTCTAGGCTGCTCTGATAACATTGTTGGCAGTAACCATGTCCAGCTAGGGACCACACATTGCCCTGAGCCTTTGTATCTTTCTTCTTCATTGGTCCGGAATATTCTTCGTCCTTTCTCTGTCAGGACCCTGATGCCTTTGAAGGTTCCAGGCCCGCCTTTCTGTACAAAGTCCTTCTGTGTGGGTGCTGGAGGTTCAGCATGGTCAGATGCAGGCTATGCCTCTTTGGCAGGATAGAGGGAAGTGACTCCCCAACCCCCCCCCCACCCCACAGTCAGGTGGTGCAGGGTCACAATTAATCTGATGATCGCTGGTGTCCACTTAGATGACTGGGTTTGGGCAGTGCCTGCCAGTGTCCCCCCCGGGAACTCACTCATCTTCCCTTTGCAGATGATGGGAGCCTTGTGGGGAAGAACTGTAAAACAAGGCAAATAGACCATTTCTCACCAAACTTTCAAGTTACAAATATTATTAAAACATATTTAAATACACTGGTTATGCACAGCCCTCTGGTTTTCTATTTTGTTTTGTGGTTATGATCCCCTACCATTGTGAGCATCTCTGACTTGCCAGTGGGGGCCGGTCCTCCTGAAGCGGCTACACAGTCTCTCTTGACCAGTCCCTGTTATCCTTTGGATTTTCCTACTTCCTGACACAGTAAGATGTTTCAGACTCTGTCTACCCTCTCTCTGCCCAAGTCCTATGACCAACTGTTTCTCCAAAGGACCCTGCTTCCTTTTAGTGGAGGATGGCACTTAGAAGCCAAGACACAGCTTCTCAGGGTGCTTGATGCTGTTGGGGGTGTCTCTCCTCTCAGGGCCTCTCCCTGGGGAGAGCTCGGGGTTATACGGATGCCTGTACAAACATGCATCCACTGTTACAGTTTCATGGGTCCACATGGATAAGTCCAATCCAATGCCATGCACTTATTTATTCCTTTCCATTTTTAAATTCCCATCTGACTTGTCACCAATAATTCATTTCCTTATTGGCTCAATCCTATAAGTAATCAAGCTGCCTGCCCAGCAGATGTCTTTTTCCTCCCTGGGCTCTGACCTCAATCAGGACTGCCCCATGGAATGGCTCTGGGCCCCACAATCCAGTTCCAGGAGCCTGAAGTGACAGGCTGGTGATACATATGCCTTCCCTCCGCCCACCTTCCTCTCACCTGGAAACATCTCCCAGACACACTGTTTGGACCCAAATCTTTGTCTCAGGATCTGCTTCAGTGGAACCCAAACTAAGGTAAGAGGGTTAAGTTTTTATTAAACTTGTGTTACTTATGTGATATTTTTTTCAAATTTAAAGTTTTAAAACAGTATCTTAGAGACTTTCCCCAGTGGCGGAGTGGATAAGAATCTGCCTGCCAAAGCAGGGGACATAGCCTCAGTCCCTGGCCGGGGAAGATTCCACATGCCACAGAGCAACAAAGCCTGTGTGCTACAACCACTGGGCCACGCCCTAGAGTCTTCGACAAAAGAAGCCACCGCAACGAGAAGCCAAGCACTGCAATGAATGGTAGCCCCTGCTTGCGGCTAAGCAATGAAGACCCAGCACAGCCAAAAATCAAACAAACAAACCACTAACTAAAATAAAAATAAACAGGATCTTAGCCCTTTCCTGACAATGGCAGTCTGTGCTTGTCTGAGGCCAGGTGTTTTCTTCCCAAGGAACAGGGAGTAGGGAGCAGGTGGGACCAAGGAGGGCAGGGTTGGTCCTCTGGGGAAGCTGTCTTTGGGCGTCTCTGTAAGGACCTGCTGACCTGAGTCTTCCAGTCCATTCCCCCAGCTGGGCCTCTGAGCTGTTCCCTGTGGCAGTGGATACCACATCATCGCCAGCATGCTCATCTCCTGGGTCCTGGGGCATAGGCAGCTCTGAAGCCAGCACCCAGCTGCTGGAGGCCTCTGAGGGGCCTGAATGACTTTGCTCCCTTACAAGCAGGTTTGTCCATCCCTGGCCTCCCTGGCTGCAGGAGACGGATGCCACCCAGGGCAGGATTTGACCTCCTTCCCCACTGGTCCCAGAGCTTGGCTTGTGCCCATCGGGGTACACATCCCACAAGTGCGTGCTTATCTCTCGAGCGAACATGTGCACGACCAGCTGCCCACACCCATCAGCGCAGCAAGGGCTGGGGAGTGAGCTGGGTGGCCTGGTGCACTGGGTTCCTCCTCTTCCCCCCAACATGGCTGTGCCTGTGGCCTAGCCCCTCCACCTGCCAGTGGAGTGAGTGGCCTGTGGCAGTGGTCAGTGGGAGGAGTAGGCCACTGGCCAGGACAGCTGCGGTGATGAGTTGATGGGAGGAAGGTCAGCAGATGGGGCCCAAGCTGGGCTTGTGGAGAAGACAGGACTGGGCTGACTCTCTAGGCACAGCTGTCCTGGCCCATGGTGGTTGGGGTGGGCTCGGCTGCTCTAGAAACTCCAACATCTTTTGGGGAAGGAAACCTCAAAGTCCACTGAAGCAGTGAAGTTTTACAGACCAGTCCAGGCCCTTTCCTGAATCTCAGGGCCCTTCACCCCTCACCTGTCCCCCTCACCTATGCACAGTCACTTTGGCTTCAATCTGGGTTCTCAAGCTCCAGGAGCGTTGGCTCCTCCTCCTGGTCCCCTCTTAAGACCCCTTCCTGGAGCCCTGCAAAGCCAGAGGGGAGGGGGCCCCTGGGAGTCAGGCACTGCCCATCCAGGGGCCCTCAGGCTCTGGGCCCTCCTGAGAATGCTGACTTGGCTGAAGGAGCAGGAGGAATTGAGCGTTTGACTGAAAACCCTTCCTGTCCAGCCCTCCAACCACCTTCTTTCAATTACAAGTCACCAGACTGTATGGGAGTCAAAGCCATGTAGAAGGAACAGACTCAGGTACAACAGAAAATTTTTGGTCTGGATGTTGTTGTTTACTTGTGAAGTCATGTCTGACTCTTTGTGACCCCATGGACAGCAGCAAGCCAGGCTTCCCTGTCCTCCCATCTCCCAGAGTTTGCTCAAACTCATGTCCATTGAGTCGGCACTGACATCCAACCGTCTCATCCTCTGATGCTCCCTTCTCCTCCTGCTGTCAATCTTTCCCAGCATCAGGGTCTTCTCCAGTGAGTCAGTTCTTCCCATCAGGTGGCTGAAGTATTGGATCTTCAGCTTCAGTTTCAGTCCTTCTAACGAATATTCAGGGTTGATTTCCTTTAGGATTGACTGGTTTGATTTCCTTGCAGTCCAAGAGACACACAAGAATCTTCTCCAGCACCATGGAGTCTGCGAAAGCAAAGACGTCTCTTGTTTTGTATGGATCCCTTTCCTAGTTTTCCTGTGTTGGCAGCCATAGGAAAACCTGGTGTTGGCGGCACTGGAGTGAAGAGTGGACGTGTGGGTGGGAGAGGGTTCACGTCCATGGTAGGGAGCTGTCAGTTCTTCAGACGTGGAGCAATGCACCCTGAACCACAAGGTCACCCCGTGAGATTCTGTAGCCATACAGGTATGGGGTCTCTGCCCATTCTTGCTGCCTCTCTGGACACCTGTCCATGCCTGCAGAGATACCCAGTCAGCTCCCCGGGGCAGGAGTGCTGGTTTGGGGTTAGTTCAGCCTCCACTGGGGAGTCGGGGCAGTAAGGGCCAAGCTGAAGGTCACACAGGCTGAAGTGGGTGGGTCCCCCATGTGTCCTCCAGTACCTGGGCCAGCTTGGCTGCCCTGGTCCTGTGGAAGAAAAGACAGCACTGCCTAGCTGGGCTGGACTGTCCCTCTGCCCTTGAGTTGAGCACAACCAGAACTGTCTTCTAGATCTCTCAAGTCCGCAGTCCCCAGGACTCTGCTAGACACTGTTTCCTCTGGGGGCCACCGGGTCAACCTGTCCAACCTCAGGCCCTTGTCTTGTCCCACCCAGCGCTTTCTGGTCTGTTCATCCCTCTTGATAGAGCCAGGGTGCAGAAGGATGGACAGAGTGGTCTCACACTGGCCCTGCCCTGGGTGCCCTGCAGATGTATAAATGGCTCTTTGGGACTGGGGGCTGTAGGGTAAGGGTCGGGCCAGTGTGCTGGGGGCACAGGCAGGAGACAGGTTCCTGAGGAGCCTGGGCCTCGCGGTAACCTGGACGCAAGCCCTGCCCTAGAACTGGCGGTGGGCGCACCAAGTGGCTGTGTGCGGGACCATGGTGCAGGGTCATTGGGGTGGTCGGCCTTGCGGCCAGTCATCTTTTGGGGGTTGCTGTGTCGCGCCTGCATCGCTCCAGGGGACCCCCAGAACAGTCTGCATGGTGTCTGTCTCCCGTGTGGGGTCTCTGGGGTGGTGCCATCCTGTAGTAATCCATATCGTCTGGCTGGGTGTCCCAGTCCTGCGTGGGACTTGGGTCACATTGCCTGGCGTCCCCGTCACGTGCGTGGGGAACCCGGGGGCTGGGCTGGGAGGCGTGCGGTAGAGGGTGCGCAGGCCTCATCCGCCCGCCCCTCAGCTGGTTTGCGGTTGTGGTGGGGGGCCCTGTGTGGGTTTCTGGGCTCTGGCGGCGACACGGCGGCGGGACGGGCGCCTTCGCAGCCGCGCAGGAAGCGGCCTCCACCGGATGGGGGGCCCGGGGTGCAGCCACCGCCCCCGCCGAGCGATCTTCCGGCGGGCTGGCCCGAACGGAGCCGAACGGGGCTGAGTCCCGGACGGGCGGGGCCGAGCGTAGCCGAGCGAAGCCGAGTCGCGGGCGGGCAGGCCCGAGATCAGCCGAGCGGATCCGAGTCCCGGGCCGGAGGGCGGGCCTGTACACGGCCGAGTGAGGCGGAGTGCCGAGCGCGGGCGGGGGGAGCGCGCGTTCCTGGAAGAGCCGGGCCGGGGAGGCGCGGGGGGGGGGGGGGGGGGGGGGGCGGGCGCATTCCTGGCTGGCGCTCGGCTGAGGCCGACGCGCGGCTCCAGACGACGCTCGGGGCGGGGCGGCGGCGCGGGGCGGGGCGGGACGCGGGGCGGGGCGGCGGCGTGAGCTCAGCGCCGGGCGCTCAGTCCGAGCTGGAGCGAGCCGCCGGGAGGATGTGCGCCGAGCCCCGCGCCGCCGCCGCCGCCGCGGTCTGAGGCCGCCCCACAGGCGCTCCGCCGCCCCGGAAGCCGCGCGCACGGGCGGGCGGGCGGGTGGGCAGGCCGCGGAGCCGGGCGCGGGCGGCGGGGTGGGCGCGGGCCGGGCCGGGAGGCCGGCGGTGGGCGCAACGCGGCCGGCCAGCGCCGCCGGGACGAGCCGGGCGGGCGCCGCGCGGTGGGAGGAGCGGGGCGGCGGCGGCGCGCCGCGCGAGGACGGCCCGGCGGGCCCCGCGCCCGCGCCCCCGCTCCTCCCGGGCCCCTCGGCCTCGGCCGCCGCGGGGATTCGCGCCTCGCGGCGCCGGCACCTGCCCGCGCGCCCCCCGCGAGCCCCGGGCCCGCGAGCGTTGGCGTTGGCGTTGGCGGCGCGCGCTGGGGCATGCCCCGCGCCTAGGGCCCGGGGGGCGCGCGGGGGGCGCGCGGGGGGCCCGGGCGGCGGCGGGCGCGGCGCGGGGCGCGTGGATGTGGCGCCGGGCCCGGGCGGCGGCGGCGGGCTCCAGCGGCGGGACCCCTTCGCCCCGCCCGCCTTCCCCTTCGCGCCCCCGGGCGAGGCCGAGGCCGCGGCCGTGATCGGCCGGGAGCCGGCGGCGGGGGGCGGCCGGGGCCGGGGCCGGGGGCGCCGCCGGGGCGCGCGGGGCGGCGGCGGGGGCCGCGGGGGCCCGGGCACGCGGGAGCGGGAGCGGCCTGGGGAGCCGGAGCGCACCATGGAGGCGGCGGCGGGCGGCCGCGGCGGCTTCCAACCGCACCCGGGGCTGCAGAAGACGCTGGAGCAGTTCCACCTCAGCTCCATGAGCTCGCTGGGCGGCCCGGCCGCCTTCTCGGCGCGCTGGGCGCAGGAGGCCTACAAGAAGGAGAGCGCCAAGGAGGCGGGCGCGGCCGCGGTGCCGGCGCCGGTGCCCGCGGCAGCCGAACCCCCGCCGGTGCTGCACCTGCCCGCCATCCAGCCGCCGCCGCCTGTGCTACCCGGGCCCTTCTTCATGCCGTCCGACCGCTCCACCGAGCGCTGCGAGACCGTGCTGGAGGGCGAGACCATCTCGTGTTTCGTGGTGGGCGGCGAGAAGCGGCTGTGTCTGCCGCAGATCCTCAACTCCGTGCTGCGCGACTTCTCTCTGCAGCAGATCAACTCGGTGTGCGACGAGCTTCACATCTACTGCTCGCGCTGCACGGCCGACCAGCTGGAGATCCTCAAAGTCATGGGCATCCTGCCCTTCTCGGCGCCCTCGTGCGGGCTCATCACCAAGACGGACGCCGAGCGCCTGTGCAACGCGCTGCTGTACGGCGGCGCCTACCCGCCGCCCTGCAAGAAGGAGCTGGCGGCCAGCCTGGCGCTGGGCCTGGAGCTGAGCGAGCGCAGTGTGCGTGTGTACCACGAGTGCTTCGGCAAGTGCAAGGGGTTGCTGGTGCCCGAGCTCTACAGCAGCCCGAGCGCCGCCTGCATCCAGTGCCTCGACTGCCGCCTCATGTACCCGCCGCACAAATTCGTGGTGCACTCGCACAAGGCCCTGGAAAACCGGACCTGCCACTGGGGCTTCGACTCGGCCAACTGGCGGGCCTACATCCTGCTCAGCCAGGACTACACGGGCAAGGAGGAGCAGGCGCGCCTCGGCCGCTGTCTGGACGACGTCAAGGAGAAGTTCGACTATGGCAACAAGTACAAGCGGCGGGTGCCCCGGGTGAGTGTCTCTTGGCAGCCGTGCCTGGGGAGTGGGAGCGGGGCCTGGATAGGGCGGGGTGCCCTCCTGGCTTGGGGGCTCAGCCTCCCCCACACGTTTCAGGGTTAGGTTTTGTTTTGTGGAAACTTGGGGGTGATGTTGGCGTCCCTGTACACTGCTCCGTATCAGGAGGAAGGTCCTTTGGTCTGACTCCTAGGATTAGCTCCTTGCCTGGTTGGGAGCCTGGGGGGCAGGCCTGGGGGGTGAAGCCCTCCTGAGGCCCACAGCTGTTGCCCAGCTGGGTCGGGAGGGGCAGGCCTCTTCTGCCCTTAGTCCCAGGAAGTTTGATCCTGGCCAGTTCCAGTCTGGAGCCTCCTGCCCAGGCCTTCCTAGGGACTAGGGGGGTGTCCATGCTGAGTGGGGGGCAGGGAACCGCCCTGGCCTTCCCACTCCCGGGCTGGCACACAGAGGGGCGCCTGCCCGTGTCCCCAGCAGGCGGAACTTGGCTGGGCAGGGCCTGTTTGTGCCTTGAAGTCTTGGGAGACAGACTCCAAAGCGAAGCCAGGTGTCTGGGCAGTGGTGGCCGGGGGCCGAGACTCGGCGACTCCAGCTCTGTGTGTGTGCCTGGGCTGCCAGAGAGTGAGTCTCAGAGTCCCCCGTGTGGGGGCGAGGGCCACTTGGCACCAGGCTCGGGGACTGGTCAGCGGGCGCCTGAGGATCTGAGTGTTAGGGGAGCCATTGGCCTGTGGTTTGTTTTGGATGTGCACGTTTTCTCCTGTCCTTTCCTCTGAGACGCAAAGGGCGAGGTGAGGAGGGCCGCCAGCATGGGGTCTGTTTGTTCACCAGACAGTGGATCAATGTGATCCAGGCTGCTAGCTCCTGGCCACTCACTGGGGTCCACACCAGCTTTGCATGGCACCTTCCCCCTCCCCAAGTATTTGTAACTTTTCTTTTGAGTATCCAGGCTTATTAAATTGCACACACAGAATGCTGCATTGGCTCTGCTATTCTTGGGAGGCCTAATTAATTCAGCTATTGCATCAAACTTTTTTTTCCGAATCTGTGAATAGATGTTCCCGCCCGGTTTTCTCTGGGCGCCCCTCCAGCGGAGTGTCAGAGTCTCTGGGAGCGGAGGAGGGGAGGGGAAGCCAGGCCTGTCGCCTGCGCTTGGGAGGGCCTTGTGCGCTCGTGGATGTGCTGGTGTTCCTGCCCTCGGCTCGGCTGGTGCCCAGGTGGCAGCTGTCTGCAGACCAGGGCTGGGATTGGGCACTGTGGGTGGGGGAGGGTGGCAGGTCCCAGCAGGCTGATCGGGCCCCTCGTTTCAGACTGGGAGCTGGCCCTGTGTGGCATGAGGGGTGTTCCCAGTGAACTGGAGACCTCTCTGTTTGGGGTGCCTGCCCCCTCGACAGCCATCGTGGCCCGAGGGCACTCCGTGTGCAGGATTGTGGTGGGTTCTGGCCGCCTGGATAAGCCTGTGGTTGAAAGGCTGTGGCAGGTCACTTAGTGCAGGGTGGACAGGAGACAGTCTTGTCTGCAGGGTGTGTCTGTGTTTGTGTCCGAATCTGGGTCATGTGTGTTTGTGGTTGTCTTCCTGGGGTTGGCTGTGGCAGCTGCAGGCCCGGGCCTTGGCTCCCTTGCAGAAGGCCTTGCTGTTCTGGACATGAGTGTCTGTAGGCTCAGGAAAGGCCTGGCCTCAGCTTGTGGCCCAGCCACTGCCAGGCGAGTGGGCAAGACAGCCCCCTGAGCCCCAGCCTCAGAGAGGGGTCCAGAGCGAGCTTTGGTGTCTAGTGATTCCCCAGGTGGTCAGTGCCGCCCTTTCCTCTTGTGCCCCCCCAGTGCTGCTCAGAGTTCTCATTGGTTCAGAAGGCTCCCCCAGGATGCTGATGGTGATGTGATCATCCTGAGAGTTTGGGGTCTCCAGACTGTGTGTCAGTACCACGCGTCGTCACAGTGGGGTCTGGGCCGGTGGTCCCGTGTGCCTCCGTCCAGGCCTCGGCTGTGCCACTGTCCACGCTGGCTCCTGTGCCCTCCTGTCGTGCCCAGCTCAGTTATCCTGTTCTCTGGCCTCTGCCCATGGCTTTGGCTCTGTGATCGTGCACTTGGGAGTCCTGGGGTGTGTGGTCCTTTTCAGGTCTCCCCAGCACAGCCTGTCTGTGCACCAGGGACACCACCCCAAGAGTGGGAAGGGGATTTCGGCCTCAGGGTGGGGAACTCATGGGGAGTTTTGGAAAAAGCTGCAGGGGAAGACCCCCCTCCCCAGGCTGCGGGCCTCTATTTGCTCCACCCACTCCTGACAGATTATTCATGGATACGTTTTGATTTCTCCACTTCTTTCTGTAGTTCATTTTAATATTTTTGATCTCCTGAGGCCCAGGACAAAAAGCAGCAGAGACGTGCTGGAACTGCTCTTTGTGGGGGCCTCAGGTTCTGGTGAGATGAAGTGAGTTGATGTTCCTCCTGGGCGCTGAGGGCTGCGGGGGCCACCTGGCTCTCTTGCCACCAGCACTGGGGGGCCGCAAGGGGGCCTCCTGGGGTCCAGTTGCCTTCACCTGCCCTTCTGTGCCTACAGCCTGAGCACAGCGGGGTGGCGGTCCCTGTGGTCGCCCCAGCATCGGGACAGGGCTCCAGCCTGAGCCTGGAAACCCTTGAAGGTGGTGTGTCTTATGCGTGCTGGCCCGGGGGCGGTGGGGGGTGGTGGGGGGTGGTGCTCCTCAGTGATGCTCCTCACACCACAGGGGCCCCCAGGATGTGCCTCTGGTCATCCAGCCGCTGTCAGGGCTGCTGGGCCCTGGTGCCCTGCGCTGGGCGGGTCTGACCGTGGAAGTCCTCGGGGCTGCTCCTGTGTCTTCGCTCTGTCCCTCCCTGGCTGCCTGACTGAGCAAGCATGCACCTCAGTTTCTGCGTGTTGAAACAGGGACAGTATGCGTAGCAGTTGTTGGCGGTGTATTGGGGGCATGTTTGGGTGATGAATATTGTAGGTGGGCAAGGATGTGTGTTTTTGCTGCTGGACCGTGTAGTAGTGAGGTGGGAGTCTCAGCCTTCCTACGCCCCCTTCCCTTGTCTTCTGCTTGGTTGACTCCATCCCTCATCTGATGGCCCTTGAACTAAGCTGGACCTGTCAGTCATGGAAGGGGCATTGGGATGTGTTCCTCGTTTTGAGGGATGGCTGCTCATGGGTCAGGTGGGCAGTGGGGGTGTGCTGCCCGCCTTGGGCTGGAACTGGCCCGGCCCCTGCGTGGTTGAGAAACAGGCCGTTGGGAACTGCTCACTTTCCGAAGGTCCTGCTTCCCAGGGTGGAGACCGGGGATGCTGTTTGTTCATGGGGCCTCGTCCTTCAATGCTGAGTCCCTGCAGGAGTGTTTCCACAGAACTGCCTGCCTGGCAGGGGCTTGTGGACTAAGGGTCCCCATGCTGTGTGAGCGTACAGAGTGGAGTCTGTGTGAACTCCCAGCAGTGGAGCTGGGACAGGTTTCCCCTGTCACCTGGGGACGGCTAGGCCATTGGCGTGGAGGAGCGTGGACTCTCATAGTGCCTGCTGGGCAACAGCTGAGGCTTTGGTGAGGGAGATAGGCGATAGGGATTCCGCTAAGGGGGCACGTGTTGTATGGTCAAGCTCAAGTGGCCATGGGAGAGATGGTGTCAAGAACGTCCATTGGGCTGGAAGGGACTTTGGCCAGCCTGCCTTTCTAGGACCACGTCTTTATCGTGGGGCTAGGCTCTCAGATGCCCTCAGTCTGGGCACAGGTATAGAGGCTTGGCTGTTCCTTCATCCACTGGCTTTGCTCGAGGTTTTTGTGGGCCCCATCATGATTTCCTGGCTCCTGATGCTTTGCTGAGAAGGTGGGGTGCTGTTGGTGCCCTGCAGCCAGGCTCCTGGATGGGCCCAGCCCCGCGTGCAGGAGAATGGAATCCGCAAGTTGGGCTGGTTCTCAGTGAAGGCCCCAGAGCGAAGGCCCGGGACTCATCAAACAGGAAACAGCAGCCTCTGGTCAGCTGAATGTGAGTGAGGGAGGGTGTGGGGGGCCGGCCGAGTGCCCTCATCTGTGTGTGGTGAGCAGGGCCACGTTGAGGTGGTCCTCCAGGTCGAGGCTGTCAGCCCATCAGCCCGTCTTCAGCCATCCTGCTAGTTTCCAGCACTTCTCTTTGTAACTGGGCGGGGCTGTCGGCTTGCTGGGGGCAGCAAGTTCCTTGAGTGGCCCTTGCCTCAGTCCCTGCTGCCTGTCTGGGGACCCTCGACCAATGCAGGGCTTTGAGAATAGAGCTGTTGGCTCCCAACCTTGCTCACAGCCCGTCCGAGTACTGTCTGTCTGAGATGCCAAGCGAGGCCCACGAGGAAGTCTGGGGAGGTGACCGCCGGGCGCCGGGAGGGCCTGGGGGAGGTGGTGCTTCCGGGCCCTGCACCCTGGCCGTCTGGCGGGAGGTGTTGGTGGCCGGCGGCCGGACTCTCTGTGGCCCAGAGACTGTTACACAAGCAGCAATAATGTGTCTCTTTCTAAGGATTGCGAAAGCTGGGGAGGATTTCTCCACTGGAAGAATTATGCAAGTTTCAACTGAAATGTTTTTAAAAAGTTTCTTTGTTTTGAGTCAAAATACAGAGGCTGAATTATTTCCTTAAGATCTGTGAGAGCTGCGGGAGAGGGAGAAGCCTCCACTCTTCCCAGGGCCCTGCTTGCTTGCTTGCTTCCTTCCTTCCCTCGGGCTGCCCGTCACAGGGCATGGGGTGTGTTCGGGGGAGGTTGGGCCCCGAGGTCACGAGTGGGAGCTCCTGGCCACACGTGTCCGTGTGTTAGTAGGGGCCTGTCAGAGCCCCAAGAAAGGATGGGAAGTCATTTCTGGGGGTGTGAAGCTGTCGCAGTGGGGTCTGAGGCGGGTTCCTGTTGGTGTCGGGTTAGAGCTGTGACTGGTGTCTGTGTGTCCATGTGAGTGGAGTGGGGTGGGTGGGGACTCAGGCTGTGTCTCCACAGTGTGGCCAGTGTGGCTCGGGCCCTGCAGGGTCCCAGGACGGGCAGGGGAGCCCGCACTGTGACCCACCTCTGTGCGTGCAGGGCCGGCTTCTCTGGTAGCCCGGGAGCAGCCGGGGTGCTATCGGGTTTATGGCATTTGAGTCTCCTCTGATTTTACGTTTTTCACTTAGAAAGACTCAAAGAACGCTGCAACTTCTTGATTTTGCAGCTACAGATAATAATTCAGGAAGTCTCGGCGTGGCTCTGTGGCCGCACAGCCCGCAGCGGTCGGGCCTGCCCCGCGGTCTGGGCTCTCCGGGGAGACCTTTTTGCGGCCGACCTGGGGGTTGTGTGTTTGTGGTTGTGTTGTTGGCTTCGTGTGGGCCCCCAGTTCCGGGCCCGGAATAAATACTTGTCAAATGACTCACGGAGACATGAAATCACTAATGTCAAGGTTTATTGGCAGCTCGGCGCTCGCTGGCTAGAAACGGAAGGAGCGAGCGCTTTCCCTGGAGTGCATGGAGCTGTCCTGTGGGGCCTCAGGGCTGCTGGGGGTTCAGAGAGGGCTCCACCTGGACAGGCCCCGACATGGCTCCCGCTTGGATGTTGGTTGGCTACTCTGAAAGGAATGTCTCTTGTTGAAAACAGGCTTCTCGGGGGCTACCATGCTGCTTGTCACAGAAAACGCGGTGACGGGTGGTGAGGGGGTTTTGTGGCTGTGGGCGGAGGAAGCTGGAGCCACTGGGCCTGAGGGTTGGCAGGACCGCGGGTGGTTGGAGGGAGGGGGTCTGAGGGCCCCGGGCACCCGTGAGACCTCACTCAACCCCTGAGCCCCTGTGAGGGGTGTTGCCGAGTGGAGGTGACCATCACGTGATGGGGAGGGTCTGGACCCCTGAGACAGGGCTGGCAGTGAGGAATGGGGCTGGGCTTCGGGACTGCAGGTGGGGGTCACCTGCGTGTTGGGGGTCACCCACTGGGTGGCCCCGTGTGCCTGCGCTCACCTCCCTCTGCCCCAGGAGCTCTTGGCCACGTCTTCACAGGAGCCAGGCGGTGTGATTGGTGTCTGAGGACCTGGCTGGAACCTGGGCCTTTTCTGCACCCCACTCTCACCTCGTGCATCTCCTGGGCTGCATAGTGTCCCGGGAGGGCTGAGGGTCCAGGTTCGTGTGCAGTACACAATCCCCAATATCAGAGCCCCCCATGTGTGGCCCTCGCCAGCGTCAGCCACGTGGGCCCTGAGTCCCGGGGAGCCTGGCGGCCCTGCTGGCCTGGAGGGTGGTGGGGGCTGTGACTGGGCCTGCGTGTGGCCAGCTTTCTCTGTGCATGTCTGTCACCTTGGCTCTGTTGTGACCCCATGGCACTGGTTTGTGGTTCAGGCCTGGTGGGTGGGTGCAGCATCCACGCGCCGTGCTGCGGTCCTCCAGTCCGCGTGAGCTGCCTTCAGAGGCTGACCTGCTCGCTGACTGGGGTCACTGTGGTCCCCATGGTGCTGGTGGTTCTCTTATGGCTGTCATGGTTCCCCCCGCCCACCCCCGTGGATGCCTCCTGTTTGCCTGACATCTCCTCTTGCTGCCCTTCAACTGTTGGAACAAGAGGGGCCCTTGGTCCTGGGCACCCCCTCGCCCTGCGCGGGGCTGGGGCTTCTCTTGCAGGGACCCATGGGTCCGGCCATGGACAGAGAGCTGCAGAGTCTTCACAGAGAGCCCTGGGGCCTGGCTGGCCTCCCCTGTGTCTCCCAGCCCAGCCGCTCTGGTTGTCTGGGTCTGACTGTTGCCCGCAGTGGGGCAAGTGTCTCAGGTGTTCTCTGAGTCCCTAGAGGAGGTGGGGCGGGGGCCACGCTGCCGCCCTGGGAGGAGGGCAGGTGCGTGTGTCTACGGGTGGTTCTGGAAGCTCCTGCCCAGCCCCCCCCTCCAGGTCAAGGCATGGGGGAGTCTCTGCTGGCCTTGCCTCTCCCTCCACTTGGGGTGGGGACCCCAGGTTTGGCGTAGTCCCTGGGATGCAGCCTCTGCAAGTCCAGGGAGGGCAGGCTGGACGTGCAGAGGCTGCTGGCTCCCCCCACCTGCCGCCTCCCGCTTCCTGGTGTTAGAACCACGTTGCCCAAACCATTAAAAAAATTATACTCCCGTGTTGAATGATATGCAAATGTAGTCAATTAAGCGAGGGGATTTTAATTAGCAGTTTAAGTTCATGTGTGAAGTGCCTAGCCTTAATTACTTGACAGTTTTGTTGTAAATTTGCTAAGTTTTTTTTTGCAGAACTATCAAAACTGTGATTTTTTTTTTAACATCCTTGTATGTAATAAGTGTCGCCCAGCTTGCCTGACCCTAGTGGGTCTTGTCTGCATTTACAAAGCTCCTTAAACTGTGAAAACAAGGTAGGCCCTGGGCTGACTCCTTGCGGCTCCGATAGTTAAACTGTGTTCTGAGTGGCCGAGGGGTCCTGGGCTCCTGGGTGGTGGACCCGAGACCCTCCTCCCAGCTGGGGTCTGGCTGCCTGCAGTGGAGCTGGGGCTGGGCAGTGTACTGATAGGTGGGACTGCAGAGGTCTCAGGCTGCAGCCCCTGCCCAGCACCGTGAGCGGCCCACGTGCACTGTGTGGCCTGGTCCCAAAGTCCCGCCCTGAGAGCCCTGGTCCCTTGCTGCCGAGGACCTGGAATTCCCAAATTCCCAATCTCGCTCCTTCCCCACCTCCAGGAAAGAGGACCCCCTCCTGCTGCCGCATATCCCCCACCCCCACTCCGTTCTTCTGACAATGCAGCCCACCCAGCCTGGTGTCCAGTTTCTACTGAGGGAGAGGAGATGTGTGCTTGTTTGTTGGATTCGGTTTCATGTTGGGCTCTAATTTTCCTATTGCTGTTGTTGAGGTGGTCTCAAGTCATCCAGGGGTCTTCTGTGGTTTTTAGTGCCCCTCCCAGGTTGTATTATCTGAGCTCTGGGTGTTTCACATATGCTGTTAGGATTTTAAGTGTTTTCTTGAACTACCTTGTGATATCTCTCAGCAGTCAGTGTGACAGGGGCCCTGGCCGGGACCCTGCAGAGCAGGTGGCTGTGAGTTGGGGAGGGATGGGGTGCAGGCCTTCCGAGGGGCTCGAGGGAGAGCCGTGGAGCTCCGAGCCACCTGGGCCTCTGCCTTTGCTTGCTTAAGCTTTGAGGGGTGAGCAGAGTGGGCCCAAAGGGTGATCCCAGGCCAGGTTCCTGCCCAATGGTGAGCACCCAACTCCCAAAGGGCCAGCATGTGTGTGGACTTAACAGTGGGTGGTGGTGTGAGGGCAGATTCAGGTGCCCGCGAGTGGGGAAGTGGTTCATGCAGACACGTTCCTGGTTCCACACCTGCTTTCATCTCACTCATTTCCTCTAATGCCTTCTCGATAAAGCAGACCCCTGGCATCATTTCACACGTGAGTGTTTCAGTATCCGTCTAACAGATACGGGATCATGGGAAATCATTACCTTGGGGCTGTTAGCGTGCCTGGCAAAGTTGACAACAGTGTCTGAATGCCTGCGGGTCCCCAGCCTGTGTTCAGATCCCATGTCTCAGACATGGCTCTCCAGGCCTTCCTCATCCACACCCCTGTGTACACGTGTGTCATGTGCACGGCTGTGCCTGTGGGCAGCCACGGAGCACTTTGGTGAGCAGTCTGTGGCGTTGAGGGTCCTGGAATGTGTTTCACATCCAGGGACTGGGCTGTGTTTTTGTTATTATGCGAGAGTCTTCAGAGAGTGTCTTAATGTGGACTCCTCCCAGGAGCTTCAGGGCAGCAGCGCGGAAGGTCATGTACACTTGGCACCAGCTTCCAGCGCCCCCCGCCCCGGACTCCACCATCCTGAACGTCCCTGTGTCTGGACCTGTGTCCAGTGTGTCTGTGGCCCTCATCTCCACCTCGTAGCTGGGGCTGGTCCCTGCTCTTGTGTGATGGGCATCGGGCCTCCCATGCGGGTGCCTATGGATGGGACTGTTGTGCATCCTTGCTGCAGGCGTGTGCATGTGTGTCTGGGTCAGAGGTCACGCTCAATTGTTTTCTGCAGGATTGGTGGGGCCTGTGTCCCGAGGGGCCTCAGGTCAGTGGTCACTGCGGGCACATCTCTTCTGATGCCCAAGACTTGAGCTGAGGCTCTCATAGGAGATTTGGCGGCTCAGAGCGAGCTCCTGACCTTGTTGGTCGCGTTTTCGTTTGTCCCATTTGGTTGCTCACACACAGGGTGCCTGTACTTCTCTGGGTATTCCCTTGGGAGACTGACCTAGAGAGGCACGTCGTCTTCATGGATTCTTGATTTTGTTGCCAAGATTCTCCCTCTTAACAGCATCAGGTACCTGCCTACCTTCCTTCATCCTCACAGCCTTACTGTCTTTCAGAATAGCCTTGTTAAAGGGGAATATCTCATTGATCCATTTTTTCCTAAAGGAGTTGGCCATTTTATTATTTTTAGTATTGCTTTTCCTATAATTTTCCTTGTGTGTCTCGTTCTTTATTGTGGTAAAATGACACTTACCATAAAATCCACCCTCCTCCTTTTTTTAAGTGCATAGCTCAGTGGTGTTGGGCACATTATCGTTGTTGGGCGGCCATCCCCACCATCATCTCCAGGACTTTCTCATCTTCCCAAACTGAAGCTCTGCCCCCACCCTCCTACTTTGTGTCTCTGTGACTCTAACTCTTCCAGGGACCTCAGAGGAGTGGAATCACATAGGATGTCTCCTCTTACGTCTGGTTTGTTTCACTCTGCGTCGTGTCCTAAGGTCTGTCTACTTTGGAGCAGGTGTCAGTGTCAGGACCGCCTCCTTGTTTAAGGCTGGATCCTGTTCTGTTGTATGAATGGACCACATTCTGTTTGTCCGTCATCTGATGACGGGCACCTGGGTTGCTTCTGTGTTTCGGTTGCTGTGCATGGGGCAAGTCCCTGCTCTCAGTTCTGCTGGGCACATCCTCACAGGTGAAATTGCTGGGTCTCACGGTAGTCCTTTGTCTGCTCCTTGAGGAACCTCTGTCCTGGCTTCCTTGGCAGTGGTGCCCCTGCGTCCCAGATTCCCCATGTCCTTGCCAGCACTGGTTTCTGGTTTTGACAGTATTTGTCCTGACGGGTGTGAGGCTGTCTTGCTGTGCTGTTGATTTGTGTCCCCTGATGATCAATGATGTTGAGCATCTTGTCATGGGCTTGTTGTGTGAGTACGCTGGTCTCTGAGGGGTGGCCGGTGAGCTTGATGTGAGACTGTTCTCACTGGAGTCTATGTCCTGCCCCTGTTTCTTGAGAAAGTTCTTCAGAGAGGAAGCGGCAGTCTTCTCATGCTTTTCCCCACACTGAGACCAGAAGTCATGCTTTTCCCCTTGCAGAGACCGGAGTCTGCCTTTTAATCTTGTCACCACACAGGGTTTGCATGTTGGGCCCAGAGCAGGGGGACACCCACCTGTGTCCTGGATAGCTTGAGGGCAGCTCTGGGCAGGAGAGCCTGCCGGCTGGATATGGACTTTCCCTCTGGCTCCGGAACAGCCAGGAGCCCACGCCCAGGACCGCCGGCCACTTGGCGTTCTCCCTCCCCCTTGGACATAGTTTCCTGAATGACTGGTGTGTGCGCCCCTCTCATGGGCTTTGGGTCCAGCCCAGCGTCCAACCATGATTTCCATTAGTTTGTCTCCGTTGGTTTCAGGAGGCCACAGTGACAGGTGGCCCGGGAGACACAGGTTGTCCAGGCAGACCAGGCTGCTCCGGGCCCTGACTGGTGGCCCTGGCCAGGGTGGGCTGTACCTGCACTGCCCACATCCCGGCCCAGGGGCTGCATTGCCCGAGCAGTTGAGTGGAGATGTTTGGTTTCCAGACATCCCCATCTTGGCCTCTTGGAGGAGCAGGAGTGGGCGTGGACCCGAAGGCCAGGGGCCGGGAGAAGTGACCCTCTGCTTCTGTGTCCACTTTGTCTTAGCTGTTGAATATTGATGAGAGTCTGGGGTGTGAGGGCGCCCTGCCGCGTAGCTCTTGAAAGGAGGGTCCTCGATTTTTGTTTTGCAAATACTGCCAGGTCTGCCTGCTGGGTGGGGGTGACGCCACTGGTTGGATTCAAAAGGAAGGCCTGGTGGTGGGAACCTGGGCAGGGCCTGTGGGGACCTCAGTGAGGGCGGCTCTTTGTGCTCTGGCTGAAGAAAGAAAGAGGAGTTGGAAACCGCTTGGGGTGGGAGGGCCCCCCTCTGCCCCACCTGCTGCCCACAGTGAGCAGAAAGCACTGTCTTTGGATCTAATTTTAACCTCTTTCTTACCCCGTTTTCTCTGTGCAGATGTTAGCAAGTATAATTTTTTGGTATCTGGTGAAGTCCAAGTTTCTAGAAGTCTAGAGAGGCAACATTGCTTAATGGGTAGGGGCAGGGATCCTTAAACTTGATTGCTGGGAATTCCCTGGTGGTCTAGTGGATAGGATGTAGCCTTTCACTTCCAAGGGCATGGGTTTGATCCCTGGTCAGGTGAACTAAGATGCTTCAAGACATGTAGTGTGGCAAAAACAAAAAGAGAAAACATTGGCTTTTTTTTTTTTTTTTGTAAAAAAAAAAAAACAGATATACCTCACTTGATTCCTGGGGCCAGATCCTGGCTCGGCCAACTTCTCACTTGTATTAGGGGCTTTGTCAGTTCCCTGGGCCCTGGTGTCCCCGTCTGTAAAGTGGGTGGGGGAGTGGGGGGTGCTTCCTCTCATTGGTCATTATGAAGGCCCAGCACTATGCCCGGCCCTGTCTCTCCCTTCCTAAGCCAGGGCATTTGACAGGAGGCAGCGGGCCGGACAGGCCATCCCAGGAGCCTGGCCGGGCCCATGTGTGGGCATCCGCAGCCAAGAGGGCCAGCGGATGGGCGCCAGCAGGTGCTCTGAGCGGAGCACACAGTGTGCCGGGCAGCCAGGCTCCCTGGCCAGCAGTAGCTCCGGGTAGCCTGGGCCTGTGTGGTGCGTGGTCAGTGTGCCCATGCTGGCTGCCCTGATGGACTGGTAGAGTCTCGGCCGACTTCCATGCTGGGCCCCAGATGAGGCGGGTGCTGGTGTGTTTGGCCCCTGTGTTGGGGTCCTGTTGGATTGCTGGGAGCTGCCCGTCCTGGGTCCCCTGGGCTCTGTATGCAGCCAGGCGTGTGTGTGTGGACCCAGGTGTCCACTGCAGCATGGTGCTTGCTGACAGGCTGAGGGAGTCCCTTCTCTGTCAGGTGCAGCCTCCAGGTGGCCACCTGGACGAAGGGAGGACCTGCGTCCTGTTGGAGCAGGGCAGGTGGTTCGGGTTTTCAGATGGGAAGATGGGAAGACTAGGGGTAACTCTTCACATGGGGACTTGGGTAAACAGCCAACAGTGGTCAGCGCTTCATCTTCAGCCTTGGTCTCAATGGAGCAGCACCGATCCCAGAGCCGTTCTTACCCAGAAAGATGAGGTTTTCTGAAAAGCAGAAACAAGGCAGTGTGTTGAGAACCCTCTTAGGAGGCTCACTCGTTCCCATCCTGCTCTTGGGGCAGAGCCTCGGGAGGGAGGAGCCCAGGGGCAGCGCCCAGGGTCCAGGGTCTTGGCTGGGGGTTGGCGAGGGGAGGGTCCCATCCACCTGCTCCTTGTCGCTACAGGTCCTCACATGCTGGATTATGCATCACCCTTGCAGAGAGTTGAACAGAATTGGAGATCTGTTTTTCAAACTAGGGTTTGTTACTGTTCAGGAAAATTTGTAATTTTGAGAGGTTTTTCATGCTATTGTTCCATTTCTGATGCTTTTGGGTCTGATTTAGAAAAACCACTCAGCGTGGCTTACATGTTGCAAGATGTCATTACCCTGCCCAAGCTGGGCATCCCCAGAGCGCCGCTGTCCTTTCTTGGCACATGTTCTTGTGTCCTTATGCCAGGGGGTGGCTTCCACGCCCCTGCGGACGGCTTCCATGCCCCTGCAGACAGAGGAGCAGACAGTCACCCATTGGTGAATCTGCCTCCTCTCCTTGGTTCAGGGCTTTTTATTTTTTAATTTGTTGTGTATTTGGCTGCGCCGAGTCTTTGTTGTGGCACTCAAGATCTTTTAGCTGTGGTGTGTGGGATCTATCCCTGACGAGGGATCGAACCCGGGTCCCTTGCACTGGGAGCACAGAGTCTTACCCACTGGATCACCAGGGAAGTTCCTGGGGCTTTTTTATTATAAGAAATTTTCAAACCTGCAGTGAAGCTTTGAGGCAGGTTCCCGAGGGTTCACCGCCATTGTCCTGCTGCATTGGAGGGAGAGTGTCTGACGCTGTGGTCCTTGGTATGTGACCGTGGGGGCCCGGCTGCAGCACCATCATGCTTCTCGCCCACTCAGCCCTCCTGTCCAGTTTGCTTCTGCCCAGGACCCACTAGGATGGGCCTTGCGATCTGGCGTCTCTGTCTGAGCCTGTCTGCTGGGATCCCCCCACCTGTGGTCCTGAGGGCGAGGGGCTGTCCTGTGGGCATGTGCCTGGTGTGTCTCTTGGCTGGTGCCGGTGGCAGGCTGGGAGCGAGCCCACCTCCCCTCGGAGATGGCAGCTTCGCTCTCATTCGTGGATGAGTCTACTTCTTCCCTCTGTAGTTAATAAATAATCTGTGGGCAGACTTTAGACCCTGGCGGTGTCTGGTCCCCGTGAACTTTCTCCTGGTGGGTTGACTATCCTTCCAGGATGCTGCCTGACCGGCAACAGGCAGCTGGCCTGCTGCTCCTCTCCCGCCTCCCCTCCCCCCACCTCTCCTCTCCCCTCCCCCTTCCTCCTCCCCTCCCTCCTCCTCCGGCTGGTTGGTGTCACCAGATTAGCCCTAGACAGTGCTGCGGTCATTCCTGCCATTATTTGATGCCTCGGTCATCCTCTTTGGGCCACCTGCTAGGGACTCAGTCTCTCCCAGTGGCTTTTCTCTGACCCCCGACACCTGCCTGACGCCCCCACACCTCCCTGCAGCATGTGGCCCATCCCCTCCTGATGTAAGGCAGCTGGTCACTGGGGGTTTAGACACAGATGCAGCCCCTTAATGTGGTCACACCTGCCCCCTAGCAGGAGCCCCCGGGCGGTGGATGGGTTCCAGTCTCAGGGTTGTGTCATGGTGGGGCAGCAGTCAGTGGCTGCTGACAGTAGAGGGTCTCGCTGCCTGTGAAAAGTTGGGCCATTTTCCGCGTCTTGTGGGTCATGGATGAGACCTGAGCTACTTCCCCTGATTTCTGTCCTGGGCCTTCCATGGGCTACATCTGTTGCCATTTCAACTCTGAGCCCAGAGGCTATGTCTGTGCCTCTGTTCTTTCCGCCCTGGATGTGCCCTGCCCTGGGATCACTCATGCTCTTCCTGCCTGGGGTGCTCCCAGGTTCCCATGTGACACATGGGGTCAGGAGGGGAGGGCGCCTGGTGGGCTGCACGCCCTCCAGATACCTGTTACTTCAGTTTGAGGTGAAATGGAGAGGATTGAAAACTGTCCCTTTTTCCATTTTAAAAATGAATATTCTACCTCAAATCTCCGAAAGCTCTGTAAAGTTAAAAAAATAATAATAAGGGTTGATTCATTTTAGCTGCCCTAATAAGAAAGATGTTGTTGTTCAGTCACTAAGTTGTGTCCAACTCTTTGTGACTCCAGACTGCAGCATGCCAGGCTTCCTTGCCTTTCACTATCTCCCGGAGTTTGCTCAGACTTGTGTCCATTGAGTCAGTGATGCCATCTAACCGTCTCATCTTCTGTCACCCCTTCTCCTTCTGCCTTCAGTCTTTTCAAACATCAGGGTCTTTTTCAATGAGTCAGGTCTTCACATCAAGTGACCAAAGTATTGAAGCTTCAACGTGAGTCCTTCCAGTGAATATTCAGGGTTGATTTCCTTTAGGATTGACTGGTTTGATCTCCTTGCTGCCCATGAGACTCTCAATCTTCCCCAGCACCACAATTTGAAAGCATCAGTTCTTGGTGCTTAGCCTTCTTTATGGTCCAGCTGTCACATCCATACAAGACTACTAGGAAAACCAGAGCTTTGAATACGAGTGTCTTGAGAGCAGTAGTCACTGTTCTGGGATGAGGTCCTGCCTTTGGTGTGACCTGATGGTCTGAAGGTCCTCTGGGTCATGGGGGGGGGTGTTGGGGGTCACGATCCCAACAGGTGGCCCAAGGCCTCTGTGGCTGGGAAGGTGACCCCAAGTTCTGGGCCCTGTGCTGGGACACAGCCTCCCAGGGAGCGTGGGTGGAGTCCTTGAAGGCTCCAGTGCTCTGTACCTGCTGAGAGTTTCTGTCTCTGTCAGCTGCTGACCACGGAGTGATGCGAAAGCCTGAATGCAAGGACAGACACCTAAGAGAAGACAGACCCTGAAGACATACTGGGCCATGGCCACCTTGCCCTCCAGTCTTCCCATATAGTCCATGGCCCTCCAGAGAGAACCAAGCCCGTGTCCCCACAGCCCCTCCCAGCTTGAGGCTGGTTCCTTGGTGAGGCCAGTGTTGGGCCAGTGCCAGACTCTTCCAGGAGAACCTGTGGGTCTAGCTATCGGCAGAAGGTTCTAAATACTGAGCCTCACAAGAACATAAGGATGGCCTGATTGGAATGAATGTTTAGGATCTAATGTGATTACAGCTGCGTTGGCCAATCTGTGGGGTACTGTGCACAATGAGTCACAGCCTCATCCATCCCGATTTGCAGACAAGCACCCCGCCAGCACCACCACCACCGCCCACGGTCAGTGAACATGGGCCTCGTGGGGCTGGGGGCCTCAGGTCCTCCCCAGCGAGGCTCCCAAAGCAGCATGTGTGCTTGTTTTCCACGTACCCTGTGTGTATCCCTGTGTCCAGGCCTCCAGGGAGGGGAGAGGGACATTGTGTGTGTGGGTCTGTCTTTAGAAGGGCCCTTCGAGGAGACAGCCTGTGAAGCTGAATTCTCTCAAACCTTCCTGCACACGTGCCTGGTAACCAAGGCTGCCGCCTCCACCAGGGGCCTTGCTTTTATTCCCGAGGACTTGTTCCCAGCGTGCGTGTGTGTAGTCGCTCAGTTGTGTCGACTCTCTGTGACTCCATGGGCTGTAGCCCGCCAGGCTCCTCTGTTCATGGGATCGTGCATTTGTCAGTAAGTGAGCACATACTCCAAGCCTGGGAGTGAGGCGGAGGCTGAGGATGAGGAGGAGCTGGCTCTGGCTGTGCTTCCAGCTGGGTGCCATGTGCAGGCCTGGCCTGCCTGCCGCTTGCGGGGCCCATGGGGGTGGGGGGCGGCGTGTGTGAGCAGCGGGCAGAGCAGGGCCTCCCTGTGGTGCCTTCTGTCGCCTGAGGCCCCAGAGCCATTAGTCGAGGGCCTTGCCCCCACCTTGCCTGGGCGTCAGGTTCTGTGTGGCTCACGTGGAGCTGAGGGACCTTCATTCGGAAGCTGGAGGATATGTGGCCCTGGGAAGCCCAGCATGAGTGGGAAGAAGCCTCATAGCTGCCCGGTGGCGTGAGGGGTACAGAGGGGTGGGGGCGACCCGTCAGCCAAGGCCTTGGCCAGGCGTGGCGCTGGTGGCCCCTGTCTGTCATGGGCTGAAGTGGACCCCCGGGGACTGCTGCTGGGTGGTGCTGCCTTCTGGATGCCTCACACCTGCCCTACTCATCCCCTGCAAGGCCTGCTCTGATGGGGAACCATCCCAGGCCCCATGTACACCCAGCATGCCTGCCACCTTGGCGGTGCCGCCTAGCCCTTGCCATGGGAGGGGACTGTGGACTGTGCTCACTGGATCCCCTCTGCCTCCCGCCACTGCTGTCAAGAGAATGGCTGGAGGTACCAGACCTCCCTGCGCCCTGGGTGACCCCGACAGTGGCAGGGGAGGCCGAGGGCCGTGTGAGCAGCCTTTGGGCTGCAGTCCTGCAGGTCTGAGCGCCTGTGGCCAGGAGCTGTCCTGAACTGTGCTACAGTGTTTCAGGTACCCCAGGCATATTCCTTGGTGGGTCCAGGGGAACTTCTCTGTGTCTCCGAGACTTTCTGAGACACATGGGAGCTTCTCGTCCATCTCTGGATGCTGATTCTGTAGAGTCGGGAGGGCCCGCCATGTTGACTGGGCTGTCATTCTGCGAGGTGCACCTGCTTGGAGTGCTGGCTGGCCTCTTGCCGGCCGCTCTAACCTTAGATGAAGCACCATCCAGCCGTGATGGACTTGTTTCCAGTTTTGGCACTGATGGAAGTGCTGACCCAGGCTCTCCTGCCCATCAGGGAAATACCAGGGTGCAAGAACCCCTTGCAAGGACCACTGCTGTCTGTCTTGTTGTTCTGTCCCTTGAGTCACCCTGTAGTGGAACTGCCTCCTCCCAGGAACGGCCAGACCGAAAGGTCAGGATCCTTGTCGGCTGCTGTCCATTTTGGTTTACGTGGTGCTCAGTCTGGACATGCTGACGTGCACCCTCTGGCTGTCAGACAGCCCTTGTGTGCGCTCCTGCTCGTCACTGTGGCCTCTGGGCGGGAGCGGAGTTAGGACCTTCTGTTTGCTTCTGATGTCCTCAGAGTCTAGGCCAGCCGACTCCGGCTGTGACTCAGCCTTTGCAGGTGGGATCATGATGTCCTGGGTGGGCACGGCCATGGCGGCTCTTCTTCCTCCAGATGCCCTGTCCCCATGGGGGGCACAGGTGGGACCTTTAGCCCCTTGCTGCCCGGTAAGGCCCACTTTATCAAGTGGTAGGACGTGTAGGCTTGTACCCCCACTCCCCAGGCACACGGACATCATTTCTTCATCTGCCTGGGGTTTGAGGGTTTGATATTTATTTTTACCATTACACAGGTATCCTCTTATAGCTAAAGGGCAGAAGGCCCAAACTCAGTGTCCCTGTCATGTCTTCCCCACTTGGCATTAGGCAGGGGCTTCCTGTGCTTCACAGCTTATCCTCTGTTGACTGCATGTTTCTCAGTCACCTCCAGGCCTGCCCAAGCCTGTGTGTCTCAGGTCTGGATAAATCGACCCTTCATGCTGACCACTGTGACTGTGGGACTGTTTACCCTGAGCTGGTGGACAGTTCTGATCTCACTTCCTGTCTACTCTAGGTCCCGTGTTCTGACCTCCCTTCTTGTCTGCTCTGCGTCCTCCATCCTGGCAGGGCCCCTGGTTCTGACCTGTCTGCTCTAGGTCCTGCATTCTGACCTCACTTCCTGTCTGCTCTGTTTTCTACATCCTGACATCACTTCCTGTCTGTCTGTTGTGTGTCTTGGGTTGGTCAGTCACTGTTTTCCTGCTCCCGTCGGTGCTATCCCCTCTCGGAGGCCGAGGTGCTGGACTTGGTGTGTGCCCTGCCTCTTCCTCCTGAGCCCAGCATCCGACAGGTGGCTATGCAGGCCTGGTGTGGGTGCCTGCCCCTTTTGGGGTGCCTGGTGGCATGTCCCAGATGTTGGTCCACTGCTCTCCGGTGACCTGGAGAGCCTTCTGACTGGATGTCGGCCTCTCTGTCTCTTGGTGTCACTTTCTGGAGATTTCTTCCAGTTTACTGTCATGTTCATTTTCATTTTATTTCTAATTTTTATATTTTAAGTTTATTTTTGGTTGTGCTGGGTCTTCATTGCTGTGCAGGGGCTGTCTAGTTGCGGTAAGTAGTGGCTACTCTCTAGTTGCTGGGCGAGGGCTTCTCATTGTGAGAGTTCTCATCACAGAGCCCAGGTTCGTTGTGGCTCATGGGCTTAGTTGCTTCTAACATGTGGGATATCCCCAGATTAGGGATCGAACCGATGTCCGCTGCGTTGGTGGGCGGATTCTTAACCACTGGACTACCAGGGAAGTCCTGTGGTGTTCATCTGTAATACTTCTTTTGTTGCTGTTGTTTCTTCTGTAAAAGTACTCACCTGTTCTGTTCCATGGCTTGTCTCCTAGCCCCAGGGGTATTGGCTGTGGTTTCCTCTGAAGTCAGCTTTCAGGTCCTGCTTTTCCCTCGATGGTGGTTCTCGACCATATGGTTTTATCATGGGGAAGCGTAGTGGGCAGCAGGGCGGGGCAGGGCCGGGCACTTAGAGTCCACTGAACTGTTTCTCAGGCACGCTTGCAGATGAACCCCTGGTGATGTTCTCGAGAAACGTCCTCCTGTGGTCGCAGGCGCCTGCATCCTGTGCCTGTCCACGCGGTCCCTGGTCCTTCTCTGTGCTGCCCGCCCAGTCCCCTCCCACCCCCATGTGTGCCTTTGCTGGAGAGTGGGGGCTTTGGCAGTTTCTGAGAGGAGAGCAGGGTTGAAGTATCTTTGTTCTTCCATCTTGAAATGAATTTTCTTTCGTTAGCATTTTAATTATTCTGTCTTGATGTGTTTCTCTGAATTTGTAGAGGGTTTTGGCATTTTAAGCATTCAGGAAGGAAGGGCATAAAGAGCTGCTTTAAAAAGGAGGATGCGTTGTTGCCAGTTATTTGTGATCTTAACCAGAAGTAACCTTCAAATAAGCAAGATTTATTTTCTCAAAGTGTTTTATTTCTTGCTAGTGTGTGTGCATGTGTGTGCACGTGTGTGCGCGCGTGTCCACACAGGGTTCACTGCCATTGAAGGTCTCACACTAAGCGTCTCTGGCTGAGTGTGGTCTTGACTGATGTTTGGACAAATGACTCAGACCCCTTATTCTAAGACTTAATCATCCCTGAAGGATGACTAAGTTCCAGATCCTGCCGAGCAGAGTGCAGTCAAGGGAGAATGTGAACCAGGACAATTTTAGAACTGCTTTTTAAAAATGGGTTGAAAACTCTTTGTCAAGAAGCGAAAAGAACCAGCAGGAGCTGGTTAGTAATAGAGGTTTGTCAGGACGAATCTCGTTTTCTTTTCTCTCTCTCTTTTTTTTTTTTTTTTTTGAAATTTTCTCCCTTGGTTATTCTAAGTCAGCACACGTGTTTTATCACAGACTGCCCCAGACCTTGGCTCTCCTCTGTGGACCGTGGTATGCAGCTGTAACGTGCTCATTCTTGGCTCTGGATCAGTCCCTCTGTCTTGCTGGTTTTCTAGGGCAGAGGTTCTAAAGCTTGAGCTTCAGAATTCTTCAGTGATGAGCCTGTGGGTTCCACCCTGGAGCTTCAGATTCCTGGGTCTGGGGTGGGTGCTGAGACTTTGCATTTCTAACAAGTTCCCAGGTGAGGCTGCCGCTGGGCCCCCCCACCCCGGCCCCGGAAGAAGCCCTGGGCCGAGGCCAGCCCCCACTGTCTGTGTAGATAAAGCTGTATCTACTCGCGCCTCGCCCCTGGCGTCCACTTGGCCTGTGGCTGCTTTTGTGGGAGTCTGGAGCAGCTGGAGTGAGAATGCACACCCTGAAAAGCCAAAAAAAAAAAAAAAAAAGCCAAAAAGACAGTTTGTCCTTTGCAGGGAGTACGTGCTGGTTCTGATCTGGACAAAGAAATGACTTGAATGCATGGTGACGGCATTTTTGTGAATCTTTTTGGGACAGAAAAGGGTGTGTTTGGGATCGACCTCAGAAGAAATGGCGGCATGTGCTGCTCGTGTACACATGTCACTGACCTGTGGGGGTTGTTTCAAGCCGTGGAACAAACGAGTCCTGGAATATAAAGGCTCCGGTTGGGATAATTGCTGTATAGTTATTTTAAAGGCAGCTTTTTAAAGGTATAATTAACATAATAAGCTGTGCACATTTAAAACATACAGTTTGATAACGTTGACGAGTGTGTACACACGTGAAGCCGTTGCTGCAGTCGAGGAGGAGGAGCTGTCCCTCACCCGCAGGGTGTCCCGTGCCCCTCGGTCCCTCCCCACCCCCACCCCAAACAGCTGCCAAGCCAGCTTCCTTCGCTCTAGATGGGTTTCCTTGTCTAGAGCTTTATGGGAAGGAAATCTTTTTTTTTTTTTGGAGGGTCTCATTTCTTCCACTCAGCACAATTATCTCAAGATTCTTCTGTGTAGCTGTGTTAGTGCTTGGTTTGTTTTGTTTTTGGCCCGCTGTAGGAATTGCCATGGTTTGTTTCTTCATTCACCTGTGGACTGATGGGATCCTTCCCAGTTCTTGGCTGTTACTCACAAAGCTGCCGTGAACACTCCTTGTGAGTTTTGTTGGGACACACACATCTCACTCCCTTGTAGACACCTCGATGTGAATGGCTGTGTCCTGTGTGTGCAGGTTGGCTTTTCTGGAATTGCTGAGCTGGCCTAGGCATCCCCGTCGGCTCCCGCGTCCTCACCAGCACTGTTGCTCTCTTTGGGTTCAGTTCTTTTAACAGGTGTGGAGAGATATCTCTCCTTGTGGTTTTAAGTTGCATTTCCCTAATGACTAATGGCTTTGGACATCTTTTCATGGGCCTATTTGCCGTTATCTATGTACTATGGTGAAGTGTCTCTTGAAGTTTTTGTCTGTTATTTGAGTGGAGTTGTTATTGGTGAATTTTGAGAATTCTATATGTATTCCGAATGCAAGTCCCTTTTCACATTTATGCTTTGCAAAGCTTTCTCCCTGTCTGTGGCTTTCTTTTTTTGCTCTTTTGAAGAGTAGAATTTGAACGTTTTCATCAACTCCAGTGTATTGATTGGTTCTTTTAGATTGGAGTTTTGATGTTCTAGATGAGAAATCTTCTCTGATGCAAGGTCACAAAGGTGTTTCTCTTCTGTTTTCTTCTAGAAATTTTGTAGCTTGAAAATTTACATTTGATGCAAGGTCCGCATCCAAGTTCACATTTTTGCATGTGGATGACTGTTCCAGTCCTGTTTGTCATAGAGACTATACTCTCCTAATTGTGTTATCTTTGCACTTTTGTCAAAAATCAGTTGTGTGTGTGAGTTTATTTCTGGACTGTATTTTGTTCACTTGTAGTCGATGTGTCTGTATCAATGCTGTGCTGTTTTTGCTTATTATAGCTTTATAGTTCTTGAAATCAGGTGACATTAGCTCTCCAACTCTGTTCCTTTTCAGAGTTGTTGTGGCTGTTTTAGGTCCTCTGAATTTCTATGTGAATTTTAGAATCAGTTTGTCAATTTCTATGAAAAACATCTTGCTGAAATTTTGATTGGGATTGAATTGAGTTACAGGTAACTTGGGAAGAACTGAGATTTTAAAACTTTTTCATTTCCATCTCCTAGTCAGGTTACATTGCTGCATTTATTTAAGTTGTTCTTTGTTTCTCTCAGTAGTATTTTGTGGTTTTCAGGGCATAGGTCTTTGATGCCTTTTGTCAGATTGATTGACTTATCTCTAAGCTTTCTCTTTTTCTTTTTTGGTGTTATTGTGATGATTATTGGTGTTTTGAAATCAACCTACTTGACCATATTGAAGGAGAAATATTGCATGATCATCTCAGTTGATCCAAGAGTATCTGATAAAACTGTTCATCAAATTGGGCTTCCCAGGTGGTGCTAGTGGTAAATAACCCATCTGCCAATGCAGGAGACATAAGAGACACTAGTTTGATCCCTAGGTTGGGAAGATCCCCTGGAGGGGGGCATGGCAAACCCTCTCCAGTATTCTTGGCTGGAAAATCTCATGGACAGAGAAGCCTGGTGGGCTACAGTCCATAGGGTCGCAAAGAGTCAGACATGACTGAGGCGACCTAGCACACATGTACCATCAAATTAATGGTGCAGACTCTTGTCAAATTAGAACTAGAATTTTGTTTCCTAATAAAGGGGGTTTACCAAATATCTATAGCAAATAGTTGCCATAATTAACACTGAAATGTTAAAATCATCCTTTTTTAAAAAGCCTTTTTATTTTGTGTTGGAGTATAGCCGATTAACAATGTTGTGATAGTTTCAGGTGCAGAGCAGAGGGACTCAGCCATACTTATGCATGTATCCATTGTCCCCCAAACTCCTCTCCCATCCAGGCTGCCACATAACATGGAGCAGAGTTCCCAGTGCTGTACAGTAGGTCCTTGTTAATTACCCATTTTAAATAGAGCAGTGTGTACATGTACCTTTTTTTTTTAAAAAAATCATTTCCTGATTATAAGTTGCTGGTATAATTGATTTTTGTATATTGATTTTGCATCTTGCAACTCCTTCTAGTAGCCTTTTTATAGATCCCTCAGGGTTTCCATCTGTGAGTAAAGACAGTGTTACTTCCTCTCTGACTTGGACGCCTTTTCTTTGTCTTGCCTGATTGCACTGGCTGGAGCCTCCAGTGTTCTGAGAGCAGACAGCCCTGCTGCTGGCCTTGGGGGAGGCGTGATGTCTCACTGTCAGGCATGCTGTTAATAGGTTGCTGGGTTTTGTAGACGCTCTTCAGGAGACTGGAGAAGTTCCTGCAGTTCTGTCCTTTATTTTGGCCAGGAATGGATGTTGGGTTTTGTTCAGTGCTTTTTTTTTTCTTTGCATTTATTCATATTATTAACATGGTGAATATCTTTTTAGTTTATTAATATGGCAAGTTGCACTGGCTAATTCTTGAATCCAATGAACCTTTCGTTCCCAGGATAAACCTCCCTGGTCGTGGTGTCTCATACTTTTAGAATGTTGTTGAGTTTGACTTGATAAAATTTCATTTATAGTTTTTCCAATTGTGTTCATTATGAACATTTGGCTGTAGTTTGTTTTTTTTCTTCTTGTAATAGTCTGGTTTTTATATCAGAGAAATGTTGGATTCACATAATTATTTGGGAAGTATTCCCTCCATAAACTTTCTGAAAGAACTAGTAATTCTTTTAGAAATACTTGGTAGCATGTATTTTTGAAGCCTATTTAGGTTTGGAGGGTTTTTTTTTTTTTGTGGGAAGTTTTTTAACTATTCAGATTATTTATTCTTGGTTGAGAGGTTTTTTGTTTGTTTTTTAATGAGTAATTGCCCAGTTCATTTGAATTGTCAAATTTATTGGCATGGGCTGTTGACAGTGTTTTCCTGTTGCCCTTTCATAGTTGTAGAATTCAGGGCAATGGCCCCTCTCATATTCCTGATGCTGATCAGTTTTCTTTTTTTATTTTCCTGATCAGTCTGCGTAGAGGTTTATCAGTGTTACTGGTCTTCTCAAAGGACCAGTTTGGGTTCACTGTTTTCTTCTGTTATTTTTCTGCTGTCTGTTTGTATTGATCTTTGTTTTAGTTTTTATATTTCCCTTTCTTTGACTTGCTTTGTGTTAAGTTTGTCCTTTTTTTAGTTTTATATGGTGGATGTGGAGCCATTTGTTTGTGACCTTTCTTTTCTTTTTTTTTGTGATCTAAATGTTTGGTTTTCTCCTGAGTCCTGTTTTAAGGGAATTGCACATATTCTGATGCATTGTTTTCATTTTCATTCTGTTTAAAGCTCTTCTAATTACTTTTCAAAGTCATCTAAATAATGAGAGGAATCAATATATTTATGTATGTGGTAATTGTTTCTTGCTCTGCTCTTCCTTTGTGTAAACACAAGTTTCCATCCGGGGGTGTTTTTCTTCTGCTAGAAGGATGTCCTTCCACATTCTTTGTTGGTATAGGACAGCTGGTGATGAGTTTCTGTATGTATAAAGCGTATTTACTTCCGCCTCTTTTTTTGAAAGATATTTGCAATGGGTGTAGAATTCTAGGTTGATAGTTTTTTTCCAAGAAGAGGTGGCAAGAATACACAGAAGAACTATACAAAACAGATCTTAATGACCCAGATAATCACGATGTGATCACCCACCTAGAGCCAGACATCCTGGAATGCAAAGTCAAGTGGGCCTTAGGAAGCATCGCTACAAACAATAGTGGAGGTGATGGAATTCCAGCTGAACTATTTCAAATCCTAAAAGATGATGCTGTGAAAGTGCTGCAGGCAATATGCCAGCAAATTTGGAAAACTCAGCAGTGGCCCCCAGACTGGAAAAGGTCAGTTTTCATTCCAATCCCAAAGAAAGGCGATGCTAAAGAATGTTCAAACTACTGCACAATTTGCACTTACCTCACACGCCAGCAAAGTAATGCTCAAAATTCTCCAAGCGAGGCTTCAACAGTTTGTGAACCGAGAACTTCCAGACTTTAAAGGTGGATTTAGAAAAGGCAGAGGAACCAGAGATCAAATTGCCAACATCTGCTAGATCATAGAAAAAGCAAGAGAATTCCAGAAAGACATCTACTTCTGCTTCATTGACTGCACTAAAGCCTTTGACTCTGGATCACAACAAGCTGTGGAAAATTCTTAAAGATTTGGGAATACCAGACCACCTGATCTGCCTCCTGTGAAATCTGTATGCAAGACAAGAAGCTACAGTTAGAACTGGACATGGAACAACAGACTGGTTCCAAATTGGGAAAGGAGTATGTCAAGGCTGTATATTGCCACCCTGCTTATATAACTTATATGCAGAGTACATCATGCGAAATGCCAGGCTGGATGAAGCATAAGCTGGAATCAAGATTGCTGGGAGAAA
This sequence comes from Odocoileus virginianus, assembly GCF_023699985.2. NCBI lineage: Eukaryota > Metazoa > Chordata > Mammalia > Artiodactyla > Cervidae > Odocoileus > Odocoileus virginianus. Next base: position 28,969,780 of record NC_069684.1, read on the forward strand.
TATTAATAACCTCAGATATGCAGATGATACCATCCTTATGGCAGAAAATGAAGAGGAACTAAAGAGCCTCTTGATGGAGGAGAGTGAAAAAGCTGGCTTAAAACTCAACATTCACAAAACAAAGATAATGGCATCTGGTCCCATCACTTCATGGCAAATAGATGAGGAGATAGTGACAGACTTATAAAGAAGGCTGAGCACTGAAGAACTGATGCTTTTGAACTGTGGTGTTGGAGAAGACTCTTGAGAGTTCCTTGGACAATGAGGAGATCAAACCAGTCAATCCTAAAGGAAATCAGTCCTGAATATTCATTGGAAGGACTGATGCTGAAGCTCCAATACTTTGGCCACCTGATTAGAAGAGCCCACTCATTAGAAAAGACTGTTGTTGAGAAAGATTGAAGGCAAGTATTGAGGGTACAGTAGAAGACGAGATGGTTGGATGGCATCACCAACTCAATGGACGTGAGTTTGACAAAGCTCTGGGAGATGGTGAAGGACAGGGAGGCCTGGCATGCTACAGTCCATGGGGTCGCAAAGAATCATACACAGCTGATCGACTGAACAACAACAACTTTGAAAATACTGATATGCTGTGGTTCTTCATTCCTCTTTCTGGGATATCTTTATGATTTTCATTTTTATTAGCCACTTTCCAGGTAGTGCTAGTGGTAAAGAACTCACCTGCCAGTGCAGGTAGATGTAAGAAATGTGGGTTCGATCCCTGGGTTGGGAAGATCCCCTGGAGGTGGGCACGGTAACCCGTTCCAGCATTCTTGCCTGGAGAATGCCATGGACAGAGGAGCCTGGTGGACTACGGTCCATTGGGTTGCAGAGTTGGACTTGATTGAAGCGACTTAGGATGCACGCACACATGCACTGCTTTTGAGCATCTTGATTTTGATGCACTTTGCTGTAGCTTTCATTAGATTGCATGTGTTTGGGGTTTATTGAGCTTTTGGGGCTCGTAGTTTTGAAGTTTGGAGGGTTTCTGGTCAGTGTTTCTGAAGACTTTCTGCTCCCCCACCGCCTGTGGGAACTCCAGGCACCCATTGAGTCACTGTTTGAAGTAGCCCAGCGCAGGGGTGCTCTTCCCCTCCCTTGTCCTTGCTCTCTGTTCTGTTCTGAGTAGTTTGTCACCAGCCCCTCGGGGTCACCTGTGTCCCCTCAGCACGTCTGCTCTGCCAGACCATCCAGTGTTGTCTTCATCTCGTGGGCGCTTGACTTCACAGACCTTCTGCGTCTCTGTTTAACTCCTTGAATGTGTGGAGTTTGGCCTCAGTACATGTGTGCCTTGGAGGGTTCATGAATCTCCTTGTGGTGGCTCATGTTTTCCTGCTTCCTTGGCTGTAGACGTGCTGATGCCAAGTGTCCTGAATTCTTGTGAATCTCCTCCGGCTTTATCCTGGGTCACTTACTCTGAGGCAGTTTAATTCTTACAGGTCTTGCTTCTTTGTTTTGGTAGGTCACTCCACCCTGTCCCCTCGAGTACTTCTGGTGGGTGTTTCCCAGCCTCAGGCAGTCCTCACACACTTGTGTGAAGGGGCTCCTTCAGGTCCCCCTGGACCATCAGCTGTGTCTCTGATTCTAGGGCCTTGGGCCCCACCTGGATCCCCTCCCTGCACTGCTGCCTGGGGACTCAAGGCAGTGGGCTGGGTGGCTGGGAGCTCCCCATGAGAGCTTCTGCATCTGGGGTCGCTGTCCTCGGTCGCCTGATGTCCAGTGCCATGAGGGCGATTGTCTCCTGGATCTTGTCTGAGTTTTAGCTGGATGTTGGAGGGGGTGATTAGTCCCTTTGATGCCATTTGGGCCACAGGTGCGTCCTCTCCCCATGGTGTGGTTACTGCCCCCAAGTTGGCTTCCAGCTTGTCTAATCAGGCTCTCTTTTCATAAACAGCATTAGAAAAATGAGATCGAGAGTTTAAAATTGCCATTGTCTCACCTGATGCTGGCATCTGCATCCGGGAGGCTTCCCTGCCCCGGGGAGCCCTGGTGGGGGACAGCCTGGTGCCACCAGAACCCATAAAAAGCAAAAACGACTGGAGACTGGAGTAACAGAGCCTCGGGTCATCTCGACTGCAGGAAGGAGGGGAGCATGTCCAGCTCTGAGGTAGAAGGTTTTGAAAGCTCTCTGAATTGTGCTGACTGGCATGTCCATTGTGAGCAGATATGTTTTCCTTTCTGCAGTAATTTTGGCTACATTAGATTCGTTTTTGTTAACATCTTCATTACTGCCTTTTCAATTTTAGTCAGAATTGATTATGAACAAAGTGCCGTGATTTTGACTATTCAGAGTAGCAGCTGTGTGGAGCCAGCACTTAACCAGCCTAGTGACAGACTTGTGTCCACACACTCCCATGGCGGCTGCGCGAACGGGCTCATGTCCACATGCTCCCGTAGCGCCTATGAGAAGGGGGACGTCCTGTCCACGCACTCCCCTGTTGACTGCACGAACAGGCTCGTGTCCGCACGTTTTTTATGGCGCCTACCAGAAGGGGCTTGTGTCTGCACGTCCCCCTGGTGGACCCCCCCCCCCCAACCCCAGAAGGGGCAGTGCTTATAGTTGAGGCCTTGGCCACTGAGGAAGGGGGTTATCAGCTGCCACTCACTTGAGCTTGAGCAGAGGCAGAGTTGAAAGTCCTGAATTTCAGACACTCCCAGGCGGTGTGGTCCCTTTCAGAGGAGGAGGTGTACGCTGGTGACCGTCTGGATGGAGCAGGGCTGTGGACAGTGCCTCTGTGCCCTCGTGTCCTCACCCTAGAACACCACATCTGCCCAGACCCTTCCTTTAGGTCTAGAGGCACAGTCAGTAGTTTTGGGGTCCAGCCAGGCCATGGGGAAGCCGTATTCTCCTGAGACTCTGAGGGGGAGGGGCTCAGGCCAGAAGGTCAGCACTGTGCTGTGGTCTCGCTGGGGGAGGGGCTGCACATCTGTGCCCGCGGTGGGCCCTGGGCATCCAGTCACGGTGGGAGAGGGTCATGGGCCTCCTGCATCCAGTGCCCCCTACCCTGTGTCTGCCCAGAGGTGCATTGGAGAGGCTTCACCAGGCAGCTTGAGCTCTGGGGCCAAGGGGTCCGGCTGCTGTGGTGGCCTGGGCGCCAGGTGGGGAGCCCCTTGGCAGGGGTCACTCTCCCTGGACGCCCATCCCCTGGTGCCTGGCTCAGGCCCAGGGCCCCGGCTCAGTGTTTTGCACAGCAGGACCTCAGCCCTGCTGGGTTCAGGGTGGGCTGAGGCCCCGGGGCACCCGATGAGTGGAGGGTCTCTGAGGGGTGGAGGTGGGGGGAGGTGCTGCCATGGCTTGGTTGCCAGGGGCGTTTTCCTTCCTGAGTCAGGAAGGCCCCTCGAGGGCACATGACTGCCTGGAAAGTTGTGTCCAGGGCACAGGGCCCAATGTGCTGAGCTGACCACAGGGCAGCCGTGAAACAGGAGGCTGGGAATGCTGGTGGAGACAGGGAAGGAGGGAAGGAGGCAGGGCCAGCTGAGACCCCAACCCTGCGCAGACTTCTCCTAGCTGCCGCAGGCCCCCGAGTGACTGGAGGGCCATCTGAGCCATATTTAACATTGTTTCCAGGGGTGGAAAAGAAAGCTTGAGTGCTGAAGAATAGATGCTATTGAACTGTGGTGTTGGAGAAGACTCTTGAAGAGTCCCTTGGATTGCAAGGAGATCAAACCAGTCCATCCTGAAAGAAATCAATCCTGAATATTCATTGGAAGGACCAATGTTGTAGTTGAAACTCCAGCACTTTGGCCATCTGATAAAAAGAACTGACTCATTTGAAAAGACCCTGATGTTGGGAAAGATTGAGGGTGGGAGGAGAAGGGGACGACAGGATGAGATGGTTGGATGGCATCACCGACTCAATGGACATGAGTTTGAGTAAACTCCAGGAGTTGGTGATGGACAGGGAGGCTTGGCGTGCTGCAGTCCATGCGGTTGCAGAGTCAGACACAACTGAGTGACTGAACTGAACTGAACCAGGGGTAGGGGTGAGGTTCCCTGCCCAGTTTAGAGCATGATCCTGCCCCTGGTCCTGGGGTATCAAACCTAATTTAATTTGCTCATGAAGGCTGCAGAGCAGAAGGGTCGAGGGGTGTTGGGCGAACACGTGGAGGGGGAGGCCTGGGAAGCTGCACTCACCCACTTGGGACCCCCTCGGTTCTGGCTCAGGGGTCCCTTCATGCTGGGCCCTCAGTGTGGCAGTGCTATTGGGGATTCTGGATGAGTGTGGTCCATTTGGGACCTGCTGTGATATCCGGCGTGTCCTTCTGGACAGCAGGTCCCCAAGAGCCATTGCCTGCAAGTCCTCCACAGGCCATGGGGCTGTTTAGGATGACGCCAGGTCTCACATGGGTGGTCGATGACCTGGAGGAGGAGCAGCAGTGAGTGCTAGGGCTCCCAGCCTTGCCCCCAGGAGAGGACCAGGCTCCAGGGGTATCTGGTCTCTGGGATGACTATGTGCTGCTTGTCCTCAACCCCTAGGAGAAGGGGTCACTGTATTGATGGTGCCTGACTTCCGCCTGGCCTGGGCTGAGGGAGCCACCGTGTCAGGGTGGGGGTGAGGGTTAGTCTGCACACGGAGTCCTGGGTGTCTTGCCGTTTCCACTCCCACGGCCGTGCCTGGAGAGGTGGCCTGGCATGGGAGTGCCGTCAGGCAGGCTCTGAGCAGTGGGGCCTGTGCCTCTTCCTACCCTTTTCCCACTGGCGGGCTGGCTTCTTTTCGGTTCTCACACAGCAGGTCTAGGAGACACTGGCTCATCATCCTGAGGCCAGAGCTGGATGGAACCCTGGTGACCTTCGCTGGCCCCTCCCAGGTGGGGGTGTAGCCGCAGGTCCTTGCTGAGGTCAGGCAGTCGCAGTGACTCAGGAGGCCTGCGGGCCCTGGGCCGCCATCTGGCGATTGTAAAATGGGCCCTCCGGGGTTCTGGAGTGGGGATGGTGGTGTCGCCCCTCCCCTCCCCCTGCCGCGGGCAGACACCTCTGAGCCCTGCTCTCTGGTGTCTGTGCTGAGGGTGAAAAGTTCAGGCCACCAGCCCTAGGGATGGGGGTGGGGCAGCACCACGCCTGCTCTCCGCCTGGGCCCTGGACTCCTCGCAGGCGGGGCAGTTTCAGGACCCACAGACATGTCCCGCCTGCTCTCCACACCCCCCCCCCCCCGACCCCCGGGACCAGCCAGGTCCAGAGTGGGTGCCAGGAGTTTGGGCACCAGGGACGTGCTTTCCTGTGTGGTCAGCCTTCCGGCTGCCCCATGACTCTGGGTGGAGGGCACCCACCCCCTGTAGGGGCTTTTAGTTGGCCCCTATCCTGTGTTCTGTCGCCCAGTTCTCGGGGAATGAGGGGCTGATCTGGGTACTTGGAGCCACGGGACCCTCGGCTCAAAGGCCTGGTGCTGCCAACTGAGACCCAGATGCTGCTTTGTGCTGAGCGTGTCCTGCCCACGGGAACCTTTGTTCCTCTGGGCCTGCCAGTGCCTGGTCCCCTCTGCCCACAGGACCTCTGGGCTGAGATTCAGCCCTTGTCCTCAAGGCTCCTGGTGGCTGCCTGTACCATGGGGACTTGGGGGACCCTGGGGTGCCCCTCCTCCCGTCCGGGCCATTGCTGAAGGGCCAGGAGGCACTGATGACCTTTGTGCAGATGGCCTGAGAGGATGATGCCGGGGGAAGGCCTACCCAGCTTACAGAAGTGTCTTCTGGGAAAGGGGACTTGGTCCCCCAAACAGCGTCCTGGGGACAAGCGCTGGGGTGGGTGTGCCAGCCCCATGGGCTTGTGTCTTCTCCCCAGGGGCACTGGCCCCCATGGGCAGGTGCAGGGCCAGCCGGCCCCTCCGGGGAGAGGCGCCCCACCCCCAGTGCTCTCTAGCAGCCCGGCCCTGTGGAGAGGCCAGGTCGAAAGGTCACTGCCCTGATTCTTACGCCATGTCGTGTGTTCTCACGACCCCTCGCCCTCTGCACAGACAGCTTTTCAGGGGCTGAAAGGCCTGGATTGTAGCTCCCAAAGTGAAACGTTTTAGTAGCTGCAAAATGGGGTTAAAACTGAGAAAACACACACACACACACACACACACACACACACACACACAAATTGTAGCTCCCAAAGTGAAACGTTTTAGTAGCTGCAAAATGGGGTTAAAACTGAGAAAACAAACACACACACACACACACACACACAAATTGTAGCTCCCAAAGTGAAACGTTTTAGTAGCTGCAAAATGGGGTTAAAACTGAGAAAACAAACACACACACACACACACACACACACACACAAATTGTAGCTCCCAAAGTGAAACGTTTTAGTAGCTGCAAAATGGGGTTAAAACTGAGAAAACACACACACACACACACACACACACACACACACACACACACACACACACACACACACACACACACACACACACGTCTCCGTTTAGGACAAAGAGAAGCCAGGACGGCTTGGGACGACACCACCTGCTAAAGCAGAGTGAGGTGGGAAGGCCGGGTCGGGGGCCGCACCAGGAGCTTGTCCAGATGTGCGGGGTGAGAGGGCCCGGCTCGAGAAAGGCCTCCGGGACGTGCCTGAAACCAGGGCGAGTGGGCAAACTGGTGTTTTTGCATGGTGACCACTCTGCCGCTGTGTCCTCTTGGTATCGCCCTTGACGTAGCTCCATGTTGTGCCAAGCCCAAGACTCCCTGCTTTTCTGGCTTCCGTCCACACGTGTCTCCGCAGTGTGGGACCCTCACCTCCCTGGAGCGGGTGAGGTGTGCTGCTCCCAGGATGACCCTGGTTCCTTTCTGAACCAAGTCATCACTCTGCTCGTGGCCAAGGTGACAGGGGCCTGGGTCTCAGGTCTGGGGAGTGCCCACTGACTTCTCCTCTGAGGGGACTTGGATTACATGGCTGAGAGTGTGCCAGGCCTGGGCATCAGGGCAAGTGGCCTTGGAGGCGGGCACGGTAGGTAGCCTTCAGGGGATGAGGTGCTGAGGGTCTTGGAGGGCAGGGTGGATGGGGCCCTCCCCTCCTGCCCTGCCCAACCCCCAGCTCTGTCCCTCATTCTCCCTGTCACTGGGGGCAGGGAAGTGGTTCCAGGATGGAAAGACTCATGTGTTTGGGGAAGCCTCCCTTTCACATCTGTTCCGGTCTCTTCTGTGGCTTTCCAGGCATTTGTGCAGTGAAACCTGCACGCCCTCCCTGCTCTCGCACCTTTCACATACTCACGTCCACCCGGGGGCTCCACATCCACATCCCGGCCACATGCTCCGTGTTTCTAGAAGTGGGAGTCCAGTTGGGACCCAGGGTATGAGGGACGGCAAGGTGAACACACTGGGATGGTTCCAGGAGGATGCGGTAATGGGATTTCAGTCTTGTCCCCTCTCCACATCCATCCATCATCACTCTCTGACCATTACAGGGTGGCATCCACGGCCTGTAGGCTGTTTTGGGGACATGGCATCGTGGTCATGTCCGAGCTTCACTGCCCTTGGCTTTCTGGTCTTTGAGGGTCCCTCCTGCCCAGGGGACCCGCACCCACCAGGTCTTTGGTTTTTTTTTTTGCACACCTTACTGCATCTGTCCTTAAACATTTGCTGGAAGCTGTGGTGGGGCCTTGAGGACCCTGAGCACGCCTTGGAGATGGGGTCGTGTGCACCTTTGCTCTCTGGCCTTTACTCTTGGGCCAGGGGGTGGTTGCTCAGAGTTGGCTTTGGCTTAACTGTGGCTCAATCCTCTTTCGCCTGTCGTGCCCATGGCCTGGTTTCAAGTTTCAGCCCACACTGCCAGCGTGCTGGAGGGAGTGGTCCGTCCTGGCACTCGTGCCCCAGGAGGTGGTGGGCCGAGCACACCCCAGGGGCACCGACCCCCTTCTCTGTGCTCTCCGGCCATTGTCTGCTCTCAGGAACTGTACTCTTGGTGCCCAACATTTCACTCCAAAAGACGAGGCCCCAAGGTGAAAAGAGAAGCTTGGGCAACTGGGCCCTTGGGGATGTTGGACCCCTGGCTCTGCTGCTCCCTGGTAGAAAGGGCCCACCGGCAGGGCCTGCACTCCCGAGGTCCTGGCCCCAGCCCTAGATGCTGCGACCTCCTCTCGTCTGTCGGAGGTCTGGTGCTCTTGTCAGCTCTGTGGATTCTCCATGGAAAAGGTGGAAAGCCTCCCAGGAGCCTCAGGGTTCCCAGCCTTGAGGTGTTTCTCTCGTTATGAGATTCGGGAGGTTCTCGGGCCATCATGTCCACGCGTGCATTTGCAGTGGGCGTCACATGTGTGCTTGGCTTCCGACTGCTCCCCCAGCAGGGATGGGCGTGGGCCGTGGATGCAGCTGGGCTCCCCCAGAGGTGAGGAGGTGGGTGCCCATGACCACCAAGCCCTACACTGGGGGAAGGGTTTCTGGCTGACCATGGAGAAAACAATTCTGTTTAGAAAGAAAGGCTTTTAAAAACCTGCCATGCTTAAAAACTGAGACCTTTCAGACTGAAGTCCCTCTGCGCATGCAGAGCACACACAGTGTGCACACCTCTCTGGTGAGTGCAGCCTGGAGGCAGGAACCCCTATCCTCACTGATGTTGTGCATGCTTGCCGCCTCTTAACCCAAAGAGGCTGTTCAGGCTACCCTTCACACCCATGCACAGGAGAGGCTGTCACCCAGGGCAGGATGGAGTCATGTGGCCTTAGGTCATTGCAGGGAGTCCTCTCAGCTAAGCAGGGTGTGCTGGCTGCAAGTCCAGCCATGCTAGCCCCTGTCTGGCCTCCTCTGTCCTTGCCGGGAGGCCTTGCAGGGTGGCAGCTAAGATGGGCCCTGGGGCCAGACTAGTGGCTTTTATGGAGCCATTCTCACAACCTGCAGATTCCTAAACTTGCTTTGAAGATGATTCCCAGTGAGGTCCCCACGTGGTCACTCTCTACCTGGTCACTCCCCAAGCAGAATCACGTCGTCCTCACATGTCCTTCTCCCTTCACCCCGCCCTTCTCAGAGCAGGGGCCTGACCTTCCTGTTCTAAAGACAGAGGCATGAGTCCTGGCAGATTAGGGGGAGACAGAGGTGCTCTGAGGCTAAACAGAAATAGGGTGCTAGTCAGAGCCATGCATGGTCAATGGGGACGTGGCCTCAAGTGGCCACTGTGGTGTTTTGGCTTTTGACAGGCAAACAGTGGAGGTTGCATGCTGGCCTATGGGGCTTTGGCCTTTTCTCTGCCTGCTGCCCTGGGCAGTGAGCGGAAGCCCTGATGAGCTCCAGGGTGGCTGTGGAGATCAGCCTGGCCTTGGGTGGGGATCCTGATCATCTAAGCCGATCTAAGCTGGGCTTCCTGCCAAAGGAAGAAACCATCCAGCCTCCTTCTGGCTCCAGCGCTTGCCAAAGGGCCAGCCTGGAGATGGGGCTCCCAGTATGCGGGGCTGTGGCCTGGGGATTCTTTGACAGCCATCAACCTCGACCCTCAGGAAACTCCTAGACAGCCTTGTGTCCCCAGGACACCTAGGGCCTTGAGACGGCTGTAGCCTGGCTGCATGAGACAGATGGACGTGTCTATGGATCCCTGGGACTGGTGGCCTGTGTGGACCCCAGGGTGGCCCGGCAAGGTTCTTGTGGCCTCCCAGGGGCATTGCAGCCCTGGCTGGGCTCCTCTCTCCGTGAGCTGGGTAGGAATCTCGTCCTGCCCTTGACTACACAGTTAGACTTGGATATCCAAGTCCTGCCTGGCCTGCAGGAGTTGGGGGTGTTGGTCATCACAGCTGGGTGGGAGGAGTGGCCACCCGTCCCCCGGGGCTCTGGTCATTCTGGGCGCTGCTCGCAGCACAGGTTTCCTGGAGCAGTTGTCACAGACCTGGTATCCAGAGGCCCTGGGCTGCCCCCATGTGCAGCATAGAGCTGCCCTAGGGCAACTCTCCCAGTCTAGCTGGGGCCACTGAGATGCTGGGTCGGGTGTCAGAGCCCTGCTGACTGGATAGTCACCTACCTCCTGGCCCCCTGGCATCTCTGTGTCCCTGAGGGTCTCCCACAGTCCTGGTGCCAGGACCCCCACTCAACTGCCCCTGGTCCTGGCCTCCTGTGTTGGTGGGTGCCGTGGGTCTGGTGGATGCCCCGGGTGGGGAGACCCCAACACAGAGCCCCTCTCACCTCGTCAGCCTTCTTGGAGCCAAGTCCTCCTGCCCCCCACTTCTAAGCCCCTTCCCATCCATGCCGCCTCCTGTCCTTGGGGCTTGGCATGGAGATTGGAGGGGGACACAGGAAATGCCTCCTTCCTTCCAAGGACCGCTCCAGCTGCAAGTGCAGGGGCTGGGGGAGGGGCGCGGGTGCAGAGAGTTGTCTTCCCCACATCCCCTGTCCCCTTGCTGAGGCCACCCCGCACCTTCGCCCTGCACACATGGGGCACCCTGCCAGGGGGGCTGTGGCTGGAGGCTAGCGGGCTCCTCCTATCCTCCTAGGAGCTGTATGTCCCTTTCCTGTTTCAGGTGGGGTTTGATTCTGTGGTGACGCCCCGTGCCCTTACTGTTGAGGAGACACGTTAGTGGCCAGGGTGGAGCCTGCTCCTGTGTGGGCGGACGTCCCTTCTCCAGGAGACGCCCACGTCACCGTCACCGAGGCAGGGCTGGTGTCCCTATGTGGCAGCAGGAACCTGGCCGCTCTGCCTGTGTGTGTCTGAGCCCCAGAACAGCCCTGGCCTGCAGAGAGGAGATTGTGTTCTCTCACAGCGCATGGCGCACCTTTGGTGATGGTGAACCCACCTAAAGACAGCAGTGAACACAGGCCGCAGCGTGGCGGTTGGAAACTCAGACAGGAGGCCCTAGTCTTCCTAATTAGATAATGTGAACTCAGGTCTCAGGTCAGTGGGGTCAGAGACAGGTTGGGTTGGGAGGTGGGCCATGGGCTCTGGTCCCTCTGCCTCAGTGAGCAGACCAGGCCTGGAGCTGGGTGAGGGGGCGCTCACCAGCTCTGAAGGTGGCTGCAGCCCTTCACCCTTGAAGGCCAGATCGGGCCCGCGAAGGGCTGCAGGTCCTCCCTCCTGCCCCCACACACACCCAGGAGAAGGCTCCAGAAGGCCCTGTCCTTGTTCCCCACCCAGGCTTCAGGCACACTCCTCCTTCCCCGTGGGTTCTTCGGCTTCATGCATCGAGGAGAAGGCGGCCTGGCAGGGCGTGTGGCAGTGAGGAGACATTGCTGGGTGGGGCGGGGGTCAGGTCCCCTGGTGCAGCTGTGTCACCCGGCCGCTGGCCTGGCAGCGCTGGGAGAACCTTGTGCCTGGGCCCCGGCCGCCTGCACCTGCCAGGCCCTGTCCCCCTCCATTTGCTGGGATGATCCACGGGAGGGGGAGTGTCAGGGGTTTCTGGTCGTTGACCAGCTCACCAGTGGTGGGGATCCTGCAGCGAGGGTCAGCTGTGGATGGCATGGTTCCTGCCATGGGTGGACGTGTGTGGTTAGTGACCCCAGTGCTTTCTGCTCTGAAGCAGCAGAACCTGTGTCCCCCACTTCTCAGATGAAAGATAGGAGTGGGTTCTGCAACCTTGTCCCATGCTCACCTTGTTGACCTTATCCTGGCTCTCCTGGGCCTGGTGTGGCCCATGCAGCCCCTTCCCCACCCCAGCCTATCTCCCAGGCAGTGATGAACCTTGGACAGGAAGGGCCAGGCCCCCTGGGAGACCCTTATCTAAGTGTGAAAGTGACACGGTGTGCTTCACGAGATGTGACCTGCACTTTCCTTGGGGCTCACTCTGGCGGCCCTGCCTTCCTGGGAACTGGTCGGCGCTAACCACAGGCCTGTGGATTCTCACCTCGTCTCCACGTGAGCTGTCTTCCAGCCCGGACTCTGGGAATGTGCCAGGGACACACCGTGGTGACTTCCCCGGTCCTTCGCCAGCCCCAGTGCGTCAGCCCGGAAGCGGAGGCAGCCGCCGCGCCAGCTCTGAGCTGCTCCGAGGCCGGGCAGCGCCACCGTCCACCACGCTGGCCCGGGTGCTGGGCTCAGTGTTGTGTCGGTTTCTATGGAGAGAAAACAACCCGGGCTGTCGCAGCCAGGAGAGGGAGGGGTGGGGAGGAGGCACCGAGGAAGCAAAACAGACCCGGCTGGGTGGGCGGGGCCGCCGCGTGGGCGGGGCCTCGGGGCCACTTCCTGGCCGGGAAGCTGGCGAGAAAGTGGTCTGTCCCTTGAGCTGGCCGCTGAGGCCAGGACGCTCTCAAGAGCCAGGCTGGGCCTTGTTGGCTTTCTCTGCACATGCAGTGCCCAGGGGAGGAAGACCTGCCTCTGGGGGCCCTTCAGGCTGCTGCAGAGTTGGGGCAGCTCCCCCGGGACCCCTCCCACTGGTAGGAAAGGCCACACAGGGTCTGGCCCTGTTGTGGATGACTGCCAGGTACAGCGTGTCTTCCCTTCTGCCCATGCCACCCCACTGGCCCCACTGCCCACACCGGCCCTTCTGCAGGCTCCTCAGCACCGGGTCACCCTGCTTTTTCTTTGGGCTGCTTGCAGGTGTGGGTGAGGGGCCAGGCTGCACCTCCTCCGCCTTGCCGTGTGTCTCTGGCTTGGTCATGTTCCCCTCCTTTCCCCCAAGAGACCTGTGCCCAGAGGAGGGAGGTGGGGGCAGACGGCTATCCTCCTCTGGGGGCACCTGCCTGACAGGCCACACCCATCCAGGGGCTGTGTCCATTGCGGCCGGAAGTGGGGCGGGTACTCCACACGGGTCCTGTGACTGCATCTCTGTCAGTGATCAGCGTGGACCGGGGATTTGAGGGCCCATGTGTGTGCTTTCCTGGAAAAAAGCATCCCCAACAGTAGAAAGAGGGACTTCTTTTGTTGTTTGAACTAGTAGTACAGAAAGCTCTTTGGCTCTGTGTTGTGTTTGGGCCGAGGCAGGCTGCCTGCGTGGTGTGTCGTGTTCTGGTTGAGACGCCTGGGGTTTCTGCAGGCTTGAGCCACCTCCACTGTGAGTTTCCATCTCTTTGCTGTCACCAGCCGTCTGCATGCACTTGGGGTACGTTAACAGATGGGCTTTTAAAACTCTTCTTTTGGAGGATCTTTCTTCTTACCGGGTTAGAAAGCAGTTTCCAAGTTCCCTCGCAAGGCTGCACTCCACAGCTGGGGGTGCCCTTGACCCTGGGTCCCTGAGGACCCAGCAGCCGTTGCTGAGTCTCTGCAGTCGCGCACTTGGCAGGTCCAGGTGACTGTATGTCTTTCGGGTTCTGGCCGGCTATGTAACTAGCCTTTTGTCTAGGAAGCAGAAAGAAGGGCTAAAATCTCTGACAGACTTGTCTTGGGGGTTTTTGGTGCTAATTAATGCCATTTCGAATAAAAATAAGCTGTTTTGAGTTATCGCTCTTAAGTTCTTCTGTTCCCTTTTGTTCTGTGCAGTGCAGATGGGTGCGTCTGAGGTGTGTGTGGGGAGCTGCGGCGGGCTCTCGAGTTCTGTCCTTGCTTTGCGGGCACAGGGGCTCTGCAGCTCCCTCTGCCACCCTCTGAGGAGCAGAGGGCGGGACGATGACAACCTGGGAGCCTGACTCTCCTCTGGGCCAGGGTGGGGAGCGAGTGGCCCCCTCAATCTGAAGGGAAGCCCAGCCCCTTGGGGTCTCGTGCTGTCTCGCTCTATGCCTGCACTCTTGTCCCGTTGGACTTCATCTACCAAGCATCAGGTCAGAGTTGACCCCAGCCGGGCGTTGGCCGTCATGTTTCCTGGGATGCAGCCCCGGTGTCTCATCCTCAGGTTAGAAAGGCTCTTGAGAGGCCTCCTGGGGCCTCCTTCTCCACCCGCCTCCTGCCCCGGGGCACTATGGGAGTCTGGCGTCAGGCTCCAGAGGGCCAGGTAGAGCCCCGTTCTTTGTGGAGATGGGCCTCGTGCGGCCTTTGGGTGGACACCACATATGGGTGTTTTTGCTTAGACTCTGAAGACAGGGAGCATGTTCCCCAGACAGGAGAAATCCTGACATGGAGAGGAACAGGAATCTCCCGACACAGGCAGTTTGGACGCTGAGAACATTGTTAGCAGGCTGTCTGCCTGAGGACAGTGCAGGCTCTGTGGCCCCTATGAGGTAGGCAGGTCTGCCCCCATGGACTTGAGGTGCTGGAAGGTGGGGCCTGAGCGAGGGGCTTCCCTCAGTGGGTTGGGGTGTGGGGTCGTGGACCTTGTCCATGTGGGGCCTCCTGGGGCACAGGGAGGCCCAGGCCAGCTGGAGTGAGGGGGTCGTTGGAGAGCAAGGCTCCCCCTCTCTTGCTCCCGCTGTGTCTTTGAGGCCCCCGCCAGCTCCTGCATGGTCAACAAGTCTGGTCAGCAGATCTGTTTCCCTCTGGCCTCTCAGGACACGCCGAGCTGGGGGCTCAGGGTCCATCGAGTGCCCTCTCCCAGGACCAGGTCTCCTTCCTGGAGTCACGTCTGCCTGCTCAGAGGTCAGGGTGTGCTTGATCAGTGGGGGTCATGTCAGTGCCCCAGGACACAGATGGTGGCCAGGATCCGGGCATGGAGCTCTTGGTCCTCCAGCCTCCGCCACAGAACCGACCAGCCCCTGCACTGGGTCACCTCCTCCCGACGCCAAGCTTCCTGGTCCTCCTCCCATCACACAGGGACTTGGTGCTACCCACCCTGCCCGTGCCGTCCTGGCTGCCCCTCCGCAGGAATGGGTCATGGGTGAGATGGTGGGGGCCCTCTTGGGACACAGCCCCAGCTGCTTCTACCTCTGACCACGTGTGCTCTGCGGCAGGATTCTGAGCAGTCCTTAGCCTTGTCCTCGCTGGGTCCCCTCCCTCTCGGCTCTCAGCTGAGGCGCAGGAGGCCAGTCGAGGCTGAGGCCCTCAGTGGGCATGAGGCTGGTGTTCGGAGGGGCAGGAAGACCCCTTACTGGAAGGAGGCGGGGCTGCTGGGTCCCAGCGGCCTCTCATCACGTGTGGCTCCCGTTTCCAGTGACGCTGTGGCTTAGCGGTGCCCCCCTGCCCCCAGTCAGCATCTGGGTCATTGTCTGACTGACAAGACCAGTTGCGGGGGGCTCTCTTCCACCCAGGCCCTGTCTCGGGGCCACCTGGACACCGCCCCCCCCCACCTCCCCCCAGCCTGCCAGGTTTAGGGCTCTGCTCTGGGCAAGGCCTGTTTGGCCTCGCCCATCCCCCTCCTGACCCCATCCCCTCAGCTGACTCCCACCTGCCCCATGCCTGGGGTTCTGTCTGAGCCTCTCACCTGGGGCAGTTGACGGATTACACATGAGAGTGTGCAGGCTACATGTACACCCCCTGTGCCCACACACACATATACATATGCTCCCCCACACATGCCCTGACCTTGTCCTGACAACCAGTGCCCCTGTGAGTCCGGGAGCACGTTGGGGTGCTCTGTAGGTGTAGGGAGCAGAGGTGGCCCAGAGCCGCCGCCGGGCAGAGCTTGCAGCTCTGAGGAGGAGGAGGCCCGTTAGTGGAAGCAGAGAGGGGCGGGGACCACACCCCCATGAGCCTCGAGGGAGATGCCGTGGGTGCAGTGAGGTGCCATGGCACCCCTGGTGGCAGATGCAGGTGTGAGAGGAGCGGCCGGGGGGCAGATCCGGGTCAGGAGGTGTCAGGGCAGTGACCCTGCAGAGCGGCCGCCTGGCCTTCATCAGGGGACAGCACCCACGCATCCGTCCTGGTTCCTGTGTTGGAGGCCAGTTGGGGGTCAAGAGGGTGGTCGAGCCTCCTGAGGGCCTGGCGGGGCCAGGGCTGCCCACGTGGACCACGGTGTCTCCAGCCCCCCTCCTGTCCTGTGAACTGTTCTCTTCTGGTGAGGCCGGGGCTCAGTTACCCTCCAGGAAGGGCGGCCGCTTTTCCTTTCTCGATCTTGGTGGACAGCCTTGTTTGTCCCCCTCCCTCTCCCGGGGCTGGAGGCCTGCGTCCACTCCACACTGGCCAGTCAGGGTGCTCACCACCCTTTAAAATCAAGAATGGTGTTGTAGGAGTGAAATAAGCCCCCAAAACAAGAATTGTAGATTTTCAGAACAGCCTTCATTGTTCTCGGGTTCTGGTTGTTTGGGGTTTTTTGAAAGTCTTTTTACGGTTACTTTCCAGTGACTGCAAAGGAAAAGAAAGGTTCCATTCCCCTTGCCCGGTCCGGCGGGACTTTCCCCGACTTTCTGATTCTCAGAGGCCAGTTGTGCAGGGGCGGCGGGTGTGGGCGGCCTGGTACGGGGCTGGTGGCAGGGCTGTGGCGTGTGGGGACAAGGGCACCAGAGGCCTTTTGTGGTCAGGACAGACGTTCGGGGTGTTCAAGGACACACACCCCCGAGCCCTTCCCCCACCCCCTACAGTTTCCATGGGCGGGGGGGGGGGGGGGGGGGCGCCAGCCGCAGCTGGGGGGTGGTCTCGGGGCCTGCAGACGGTTCACCTGCCCAGGGTTCCTTCTGAGTGGTGTCCAGGGCTCTTGGGGATGGAAGGCCCCACCCCTGCCCCCACCCTTGCCAGCCGAGAGCTGCTGAGGTTTGGTTCGTGGGGGAGGGGCAGTGACTTTCATTAGAAAAGTCTTAACTTACTCTTATCAACGATGTGGAAGTAACAGAAAAGATGACCTACTTAAATTTAAAAAAATCAAAGTGAATCTGTAAAATTGCTATTTTCACTTCATTTTGGGGTTTGGGGTTGTCTTGCAAACTTAATCTGCTTCCTCTGTACCACAATAATCAGAAAATAGGTTAATTTAAGCGTAATATGAAACATGAATGATCACGTGGAAAATATTAATGGTACTTACAAAAATAGCTCGCCAGTTTCTGGAACTGTAAAATCTCCCGGACTGTCCACGATGCAGCCCTGGGCTGGACTTAGAGACGGTGGTCTGGAGCACGGGGCCGAGAGCTGCCGTCCGGAGACCTGGGTGCTATTGGCAGGACTTAGTCTTGAAGCCTGGCTGGGACATGGTAGCCCAGAGCTCCACGCCCGCTCAGGGGCCACACTGTCCTCTGCAGCTGCCCTCCCTTGGGGTGGGCACCCCTGCAGGAAGGAGCCTATGGGTCCCTGCTGTGCCCATCCCAGATGGGGGCATTCTGGGCGTGGCAGGGCTGGCCCTGGTCTTGAGTGGGGGGGTCCACCTGCTGGAGCAGGGTTGACCCCATGCCCCTGTGGGGCCTTGTGCCTGCCCGGAGCCAAGGCCGGTCCACACGAGGTTTCCCTGTATCCACTCCTTGCAGACTGGGTCTATTTGGGCATTTCCACCCTGTTTTCTTGCAGGGTCTGGGCATCTGCGTGGTGCTGCCCCTCACCCTGTTCCTCTCAGGGGTCTGTGCAGGCCTGAGGTTATGAGTTCTTGAGAGACTTTCCCTGCATGGCGGGCATGGGTCCTGGGATGCCCACTGCCCACCACAGGGTTTAGGATGTGGGGATCTGGTGGTCCTCAGGAATTAGGGGCCACCCCCTGTGCCTGACCTCTGCGTTTGTGTGCAGCCTACCACCCCTACCTCAGAACCCCAACCAGGTCCATGCTGTTGTCCTGGACGTGTCCTGGCTGCCCAGCCAGGTGCCAAGTGGATGCCAGCCCCACTGGGACCTTCCCTGACCTCTGATGCCCTCTGGGCCCTGTGGGTCAGAGTGGTCCTGTGGGCGTGGGGCCATTACCCCTTCCAGGGCCAGCCACAAGTGGCTCCCCAGGCGTCTTGCTCTGTCCTTTGCTGGAAGGACGGTGAGTCAGTAACCGTTGATCCTCGGTGGTTTGGTTTTTCAACCAACAGTTCATTTCATTTTTATAATAGGTAGTTTTAATAATAGCTTTATGGAGATGTAATTCACGTGCCATAAAGTCCACCCTTTCTGAGAGCACGACTCCATGCTCAGTCACCAGTGTCTAGTCTCAGCACATGTCCATCATTCGGAAGGAAACCGTACCCCATGGGCCCCCAGGGCCCACTGGTGCACTTCCTGTCTGTGGACCTGCCTGTTCTGGACGGTCCACGAGAACAGGGCTGGAACAGTGTGGCCTCTTGGGTCTGCTGCTCTTGCTGGGCTCCCTGGTGTCAGATGTCAGAGCCTTGCCCCTCATTGGGACCAAGGGGTGCTCTGCGGTGTAGATGAACGGACCACGTTTTGTTTACTCCTTCGCCCACTGATGGACATGTGGGACTTTCCACTCCTTGGCTGTTAGGAACAATGCTGCTGTGAACACGTCTCATTTTTTTGTGGATGTGTTTTCAGTGATCTTGAGTGTGTCCATCCTGGAGTGGCGTTGCTGGGTCGTGGGCTATTCTCTGCTTTTGAGGAATTGCTGGGCTGTCCCATGACTGTTCCCCTCCAGTAGCACGGGGTTCCAGTTTTTTCCACGTCCTCCCCAACAATGCCAGGTATCATCCATCCTTGAAACAGCTCCAGCCGTCCTCGTGAGTGTGAGGGGCACTCTGCAGGTTATTTAAATTCTCTTTCTTGTTGAGATGATTGTGGATTCACGTGTGGGTGTAATAGATGTTCTTGTGCACTTTTTCTGGATTCCTGCAGGTTCTGGTCCCAGGCTGAGCCCCTCTCTCCAGTCCTCTGGGTGTTCACTGTGCTCACAGGGTGGTTCTACACTCAGCTGTGCCGCAGCTGCCTGGGTCATGTCCCCACCAGCAACATACAAGCTCCCGCTTTCTCTCCTGCCTCCCAACACATGCTTTCTGGTTGTGATTGCAGTCACCCTGGTGGCCGTGAGGTGCATCGCCCTAATGTGAGACACTGAGTGTCTTCACACGCTTGACGGCTGTGTGTCCTCCTTGGAGACATGCCTGTTTGAGTCCTTTTCCCTGGACTTGGGTTGTTTTCAAAGTCTTTCTTCCATTCTGTGAGTTGTCTTCACTTTCTTGGTGGTGTCCTTTCAGGCACAAATGTTCTGATTTTGCTGGATTCCCCCTTTGCTGTCTCACCTTTGGTTCCTTGTGCTTCAGCATCATTAGGGGGTTCGTGGGAGTGGGGTTCACCCCTTTAGACCCTTGGTTTCTCCAGACGGTTCACCTTTAGGTTTCCTCTGAGCTGGTGTAAGTTTCTCCATGTTAGCTGCCGCCTGGTGAAAGAGGGTACAGAAGCAGGTTGCTGGACAGGGTGGTGGAGATGGTGCAGGCCCGTGTGTTGTACAACAGAGCTGGTGTGTCTGGAAGGCAGGCCCAGCTTCATGTGAGCTTCACGTGGGGTTTCCTGCTCACCTGGAGGCTGTATGCACACGCCAGCCATGTTGGGACATGGTCCTCAGCTGAGCTGTGAAGCTGCCTCTGGGGAGAGGCTGACAGTCCTCCAGCGTCTGATGGTGGGAGGCATGAGTGCCACTGGGGCTTGGCCAGGGCGGCCGTGCAGGTGTAAGTCTGGGGGGATCCGGTGGTTGACAGCAAGGCTGACATTGTCCTTTGAATCAGTTGATGACCAGGGTCTGGCGGCTGGACAGTGTGTTTCACTCCCTGGTTGAGTGCAGTGCCTTGCTAGACCCTCGTCTGGGCCTGGTCCCCAGATGGCAGAACTCTCGTCCCCAGCAGGGAATCCAGGGAGCTGAGTGTCATTTTCTCCGTGGAATAGGTCTTCCATCCAGGTTGTGCTCCTCATCCCTAGTGCAGTTCTTATCGGAGACTCTCCTGCCTGGTTCCCCAGCCACATCGCCCGGTGCTGCTGAACCAGAGGGTGTGTGGGTGCTGGCTGCCTTCAGCCCTGCAGAGCGCCCAGGGCAGCGTGCATCCTGGCCTTAGGCCCCGAGGCCACAGGGGACACCTTTGTGCTGGAGAGAACAGACCCACCCAGCTCAGGGGTGGGGATGGGGGCACTGCTCTTTGCTGGGTGCCTGTGCATGCGGCCTCCCCACTGAGCTCTGCATGTGCACTACTGTGAACAGGGGCGTGTGCCCCCGTGGGGAGGGTGCAAGGAGTCTCCACATCCTGACCACTCAGGTGCCCTGGACAGGCACCCTGGACAGATGCCCAGCTGTAGTCGGGTGGCATTTCTCAGGGCAGCACAGCGCCTGCCTGGGTAGGTGGAGCCTGGTCACCTCATGTTCCACAGCCTCAGCCCAAAGCCCACACATCCCACAAGGGCTCGGGGATGAAATTGTGGACCTGGGTGGGGAGGTGACCCCAAGTGGCCACCCTCCTGCCAGGCATCCACCTGGGTGGTCTCCGGATGTGCCGCCCCACTGCGCCGTACGCCGGCGGCGTCTCCCTCTACCCTGCCTCATGTCCATGTGCAGGCTGAGAGTCTGACCTTCTTCCCGGAGCTCGGGGCTGTTTGGGCCTGGTCCTGCCTCGTGCTGGGCTTCTCTCACTTCGGCCCATCCAGGTTGGCGCTGGGCGGCTCTGTGTGCCCAGCTGGGCCCCAGCTCTGCCTTTTGGTCAGAGCGAGCCTCTCCTCTGCACTGCCCAGTCATCCCAGAGTTAGGGGCCGGGGGGATGGGCCAGTCCGCACTCCTGTGTGCAGAACTCACACTGGGTGCTCTGGCCGTAGTCCGGTGCCGTGGGCCAGTGAGTGTCAGGAGTGTTCTCCTCTTCCTTCCTCCCCCATGTACGCTTTCTCTTTCTGTTTAAGGTGGACAGGGTGGGGCCTAGGAAATGGAGTGTGGGGCTGGGGCTCACAGTACAGAACCCAGGGAGGAAAACTCGAGTCAGCTTCGTCTTCAGTGGCCTGAAGCCCTCCTTTCCCCCAGGAGCCCCCTGCCTGCAGAGAGGACCCCGGGTTTGCCTGGCTGAGCTGGCCTGCAGGACCTTTGGGGCTCAGACACTTGAGTACAGCCCTTGTGAGCATGAGGGGGGTTGCCAGGAGCCACCCCTGCTCTGCCTGTTGCCCCCTGGGCTGACCTCCAGGGTGGCCATGGCCTCAGCAGCCGTGCACACCCTGCTCCACCCATATGCAGCAGGCTCCACGGTTTGGGGCCTCTGACCTGGGAGGACAGGAAGGTCATGGGGGTGACGTCACCCCCAGTTGTACCCCAGATCTTGCACACGTATGCAGGTCCATGGATGATGCACAGGCTCCACAGTGATAGACATGTGTGGCTGCTGAGCAGCCCCAGGTGGGGGCTCCCTGTGGCACCAGGGGGGTTCTCCTGGAACCCACGTCTCCGCGCTGTCCCCACAGGCTTCTCTGTCAGGCAGGACGGGTATCTTGGAGTGTGGGGAAGCTGCCTCAGGCTCCCAGTGCCCCTGCTGCTCAAGTGCGTCCTGGATTTCCAGGGTCCAGCAGGGTCAGGACCCAGAGGCCACAGGCTCGCCCCCTCACAGAGGTGGCCATGCGGCTATCACCGCACACGTGGCTGTGTCTCTGACCTTCTGCCATCTCCGTGGCCCATCCTTCCTGGGCTTTGAAGAGGGGTCACTCCCTCGGGCCCTGGTGGCCATGCCTCCTCCTCTGCTGCTTCCTCATTCCCATAACAGCCAGCTGGACTTTGTGGAGAGCGCACTGGGCTTTCCTTGGACGGAGTCCCCGAGGTTGCTCGGCTCCTGCATCCCGGGTGGACCAGGGCTCAGGCAGGTTGAGGGGGCAGGAGGCTCCAGCCTTTCTCCTCAGCAGGAAGCCGCCCCTGCCGTGTGGTGGGGCTTGCTGGCCGCGTGGGGGTGGCCTGCGGCCCGGGTCGTCTGACACCTCCCACGAGGGCTCCCTGAGGTTTCTCGGAATCGGAGGAGCCGGCAGGGCGCTGTGGCTTCTCTCCCGTGAGAACTCGGCTCAGACAGGAAGCCCCACCCTTGCGGGCGGCGCCGGGTCCAGCGCTATGCACCAAGCTTGGGAGGTCCCCAGGCATCACCCAACTCCTTTCCCCTCCACACCCCCACCAAGAGTACCAAGTGGTTCAAGTCTGAGTTTTCTGTCCACGCTGTCTGAAGGACCCTGGACCAGTCTCCTAGGGGCTGGGGGGGCAGGCCGAGGGGGCAGCCACCCTGTCCTGGGACCAAGGCCAGAGCATGCTGCCCAGCCCCATGGGTCTGGGCCCGAGGGCTGCGCGTTTCCTGGAGTGGAGTTAGGGAGCCTCGGCGGTGGGGTTGGGAGTGGCCCCTGCACACACCCAGAAGTGTGGGCTCTGTTGCCCTGGCGGCCTTGCACCCAGTTGGCTCCGTCCCTTGAGTTTTGTTGTGATGACCCTGCTGAGCACGGCAGCTGACCGACCACTTCCTCCCCCACAAACCTGGAAGCACTGGCCCCTCAGGGCCAGTTCTGGGGTTTGGTATTCTCTCCAGGTGCTCCCCGGGGCCAGCAGGCAGGGGGCAGTTTGACACCAGCCCTGGAAGCCACTCCGGCTACAGTATGTAGCAGACATGAGGCTGTGTCCCAAGCTTCTTTCCCTGACACGAGACTTGGGGACGTCCAGGGGCTTTCTCAGCGGGCTGAGTACACTCAGTTCATGTTGGGGCTGTTTTCTTTCAGCAGGGACGGAGCATGGCCCGAGCTTTCTGCTCACCCGTCATGCAGCTGGCCCAGCCCCACAAGTAGTTTCTAAAATTAGTACCATGTGGTGAAATCCAGGGCTCTGGGGGCGCTACGTGTGACGCCCCTGGTAAGCTCTGGGCGGCCCCAAGAAGGCCCTGTGCTCAGCCCTCGAGCCTGCCCGCCGCTGCCCCTTCCAGACCTGTCAGCCCGAGTTGGGCAGGGGGGGCGGCAGGGGTCCCTTCTGAACTAACGTGCTGTGGGTCCTTGACCTGTGCCAGCTATCAGGCCCGCGTAGGGCCAGGTGCACCATGCAGTGTGTGCCTGAGGGGTCTGCGTGTCCCTGGGCATGCCTCGTGTGTGGCTGCATCCTACCCAGCGTGTCAGTGGGAATTTCTGTGTCTCTCACAGGTCTCTGACCCCCCGGCCTCTGTAAGAAAAGCAGATGACACCCCCTCCCAGCACCCCACGTCCTCCGAGAAGGACAAGCAGCCCGGCTGGCTGCGGACCCTGGCCGGCTCCTCCAGCAAGGTGTGGCGTGTGGCCCTGGCAGGCGGGGCGGGGGCGGGGTGGCCTGGGGCCCCCCTCTGACAGCCCCTGTTCCCACAGAGCCTGGGCTGTGTCCACCCTCGCCAGCGCCTATCCGCCTTCCGACCCTGGTCCCCTGCGGTTTCTGCGAGTGACAAAGAACTCTCCCCGCACCTCCCAGCCCTGATTCGAGACAGGTGAGTGCCCACCCACCATGACCACCAGCCGTGACCCACAGGGCTCACGGACCAGCCAGAGAAGCAGGTTCCTGCTTTTATCGTCCCTGAGTTTGGTGGGCAGGTGGTCTGGAGGCCTCGTGTCAGGCCCCAGTTCTCTGGGCGAGGCAGTCGCAGAAGTGCTGGTCCTTTGGGGGTATAGGGGAGGGTGTCTAGATTTTCTGTGCTCTGAAGTTGGCGGCACACAATGCTGGTGTGGCCTGTCCCACGTACGGCGGCTGGGGACCGTGTTCCAGCTGCCCCCGACTGAAGTGTCCGCTCCCTCACACTGTCTGCAGGAGCAGGGCCTGCGATGGAGGGGGGGTGTGCAGGGTCCAGGGTCCAGCGCCTGCTCTGTCCCCACAGCTTCTACTCCTACAAGAGCTTTGAGACGGGCGTGGCCCCCAACGTGGCCCTGGCCCCGCCAGCCCAGCACAAGGCAGTGAGCAGCCCGCCCTGCGCCACAGTCGTCTCCCGGGCCCCCGAGCCCCTCCCCGCCTGCATCCAGCCCCGGAAGCGGAAGCTGCCTGCGGACACCCCTGGAGCCCCGGAGACGCCAGCACCTGGGCCCGTCCCCGAGGAGGACAAGGACTCAGAGGCCGAGGTGGAGGTGGAGAGCCGAGAGGAGTGTGAGTGCCCATGCCCCTCTGCCCTTGGGGTTGGTCAGTCCTCCCGGGAGGGGCCCGTCCCGGGAGAGGACGCTCTGCTAACTTGCATCTCCGTCTGTCTGTCTCTGCAGTCACCTCCTCCCTGTCCTCGCTGTCCTCTCCATCCTTTACCTCATCCAGCTCCGCCAAGGACCTGAGCTCCCCAGGCCTGCTCGCCCCGCCCGTGGCCCCCTCCGCCCCCGATGCCGCAGCCCCTGCCGATGCCCCGAGCAGCGGGCTGGAGGCGGAGCTTGAGCACCTGCGGCAGGCCCTGGAGGGCGGCCTGGACACCAAGGAAGCCAAAGAGAAGTTCCTGCACGAGGTGGTGAAGATGCGTGTGAAGCAGGAGGAGAAGCTGAGCGCTGCCCTGCAGGCCAAGCGCAGTCTGCACCAGGTGAGCGGCTGCACACCCGTCCCCACACCGGGCCCCAGGCCACTCCCCCGGGGCACTTACTTCCTTTCCAAGAGGCTCCTGCTGGCCTTCTCTGCCCACCTGACTTGATTGATGATGAGTCCTCAGCACTCGGGAGGGCGGGGCTATCACCCTGGGCTCTGTGGCCTGGGCCCCCTGGTCTTTCTGTTCTCACACCTCAGCCAGTGTCTGGCATGTAGGCTTCCTCAGCACAGCCCTGCCAGCCCCAGAGCCCACTTGCAACCACTTGTTCGCTCAGCACCCCTCCATCTCCCTGGTTGAAGGTGTGATTTCCCACATGCATATTCATGAGCATGTTTGCAGGGGTGGGGCTGAGTCCCCAGAAGGGCCACCTCCTCTCTTATCTGGCCATGGGGCCTCTGGGGCCCTCAGATGGTGTGGTGCCTGGGTCAGCCCCTCCCTGGCTCTGAGGATACCCCTGGGGGCTATGGGCAGTGCTTGGAGGGGACAGGGACCTGTGGGGCAGGCGGGTGCTGGGGAGGCCTGGTGTGGGGGCACCCCTGAGCTGGCCCCTCACCCCAGGAGCTGGAGTTCCTGCGCGTGGCCAAGAAGGAGAAGCTGCGGGAGGCCACGGAGGCCAAGCGCAGCCTGCGGAAGGAGATCGAGCGGCTCCGCGCGGAGAACGAGAAGAAGATGAAGGAGGCCAACGAGGCGCGGCTGCGCCTGAAGCGGGAGCTGGAGCAGGCGCGGCAAGCCCGTGTGTGTGACAAGGGCTGCGAGGCTGGCCGCCTGAGGGCCAAGTACTCGGCCCAGGTGCGCAGGGAGCCGCGGGAGGCAGAGGCTGCGGGCGCGCCTTGGCATCTCGGGGTCCCTCCCCTCCTCTCCGGGCCATCTGGGTGTGGGGAGCTGCTGGGCTTTGGGCCTGTCCTCCATGGAGTAGTGTTGTGGCCCCAGGCTCTCCTGTCCTGGAGGAGGGCTGAGCTCATCCTCACATGCCCATGAAAGTCTCAGCCAGTTCCCATTGGCCATCCTGCTATCTGGGGGCTGGGGCTGGGCAGCAGGCTCCCAGGGGTGGGGGGTGGGTGTTGTCCCCTGTCTCAGGGTCTCTGGAGACTGTGCTGGTCCTCCTACCGAGCTCACCAGCCTAGGTCCAGTGGGTGGCATGGGAGGCGAGCCTGTGATGGCCAGAGGGTCAGCCCAGGGCCAGGGCAGCGTCAGGGTGGGTGGGGAGCTGCTGGCTAATGCAGGCGTCCCTTTCAGATCGAGGACCTGCAGGTGAAGCTGCAGCATGCAGAGGCTGATCGTGAGCAGCTGCGGGCCGACCTGCTGCGAGAGCGGGAGGCCCGGGAGCACCTGGAGAAGGTGGTGAAGGGGCTGCAGGAGCAGCTGTGGCCGCGGCCCCGCTCTGAGGCTACAGGTGGCGAGAGCACGGCTGAGCTGGAGCCCTAGTGGAACCCACTGTCTGCTGCGCAGGGCGGATGCCGCAGGGCGGGCGGGCGGCGGGGTTGGGGCTCCGTGCCAGCGGGGCGCCCCCCTCCAGTCCTTATAGCACAACGTCTTACTGTGCCTAGAACCAAGCAAGTGTTTGGAACCACATACTTTTGGAATCCACTGCAAAATTTTCTACTGGCCAAGTTCAAACGTGCAAGCTGGTTCCCAACTGCCCCGGAGACGAGGCCAGCTCAGTGGCTGTGGCTGGCCCTCCGCTTGCCGGAACGTTCTAACATTTACACTTTTGTTATAAGCTATTTAAAACCAATAAGGAGACTTGATATTCAGAAAAATCAACACGTTTTTTAATGACTAACTTTTAAAAGCCCCACCCACACGTGATGCCCCCCTGAGGACCCACATGGGAGCCGGGGTGGCCCCCGTCCTGCCCCTCGAAGCCATCGCAGCTCGTCTGCACCTGCGGCCGCGTGACCACACGAAGGGTTTTTCTCCAGAGTCTATTTTTTCAGCGACAAGGACCCGTCTCCCGCACTATCGGGGGAGGACCCTGGGAGTGCCGCGCGCACGCGAGCTGGAACACTGCCGCCTTACCCGCCTACCGCCCTCGCCGCCCGCAGGGGCGTCCGCAGGGGCGTCCTCAGGGGTGCTCGGGCGGGCGGCGGGGGCGAGTCTGCGCTGGCCGGGCATGTGCCCTCTTCCACGCGCCCCTCCGTCCGGCTGGCAGCCCGCAGGGGCGTCTGCAGGGGTGCTTGGGGGGGGGCGGCGGAGGCGGGTCTGCGCTGGCCGGGCACGCGCCCTCCTCGCGCCCCTCCATCTGGCCGGCGGTGCGCCTTCTGTTTGGGCCGAGGCTGCAGCATTGCAACAAACACAGCATTATTTCAGTTTTTCTTTTTCCTTTTGTTTGTTCGTTCATTTAAACGTATACTTAGAACTGCACTTTGTCAAAAACCTTCCCCTTCTCTTTTTATTCCCCAGTTAACTGAGGTTTTTACTTTCAGATACTGCAAACCGATTTCTAGAGCATCCACATCCTAAGTGCTCGAGTGTCTAGAAACCCCTCTGGTGCTTGGTTGAACAAGGGAATCACACGAAAACGAAAACGCAAAAACTGAACTTCGGGGGGTGGTTCTGTGCCTTCCAGCGTCTTGTACAGCAAACCCTGACTCGTCTTCTTCCCCCAGAATACGTCTCCAGTAGCTGTTGGATCTGCCATGATCACAATGAGTTACCTGCATTTATTCCAAATAATCGCGTTTACTCTCAACTGTATGCGAATTGTATAAGGTTTTTTATGCCCAAGCTTGAAAAATGATTTCCTAGTAGACCAGGTGGCTCCCTGACCTAAATCATGGTATTTATTTACGTGGAGAGACCTGACCAGAACCCTCTGCTCGCGTCCGTCCCAGCACCCGGCAGCTGTGGCCATGGGAGGTGGTGCCATGGCCGCTGAGTAGAGCAGAGTTCTGGTGACAACGTCGGTGGTGGGGTTCTGCCCTTGGTTTGCTGGGTGGGGGCTGGATGCTGCCAGCCCCCCTTCTAAAGTGCAATGCAAAAGGGACACCGTGTATATGCAGCGTGCGTTTGGTTGTTTTTCTTTTTTCTTTTTTTAAAATTTTTTTGCTTCTGTTTTTCTTTGCAGTTATTAAATCTGTATGCATGGACTTTTAAACCTCTGCCATACGTATATCCACCGATGGGCATTATTACCGTGTCGTGTAGAGGGTCGGTTGTGTCACGCAACACTCAGAATGCTGTGTTTACCCTTGTTTTTCCAGAGTTGTGTTTTCCAGTCATTTCTTCAAGGGAAACTAAATGATTTAGTTGGAGCAAAGCTTTGAGTGTGTCAGTGTGCTTCTGTGCAGCTGTGCGCTGTCGCCGTCTGAACCTGCAGTGAGGTTGCAGGGCCCCCGGGACCCGCCACCTGAGGCCGCTGGGTTTGCTCCGTTCACTTCCTGAGTTTTTAGACTCCAGAGGGAGACACACTTTTCCAAGTTGTGCATGGGGGCAGTGTGTCTCCTCACCTCCCTTCCGCTCACCCGTACATCTGACCGTCGGCTCGGTCTGCCCCGCCACGGTCTAGCTTGGTCCCTGATACCGGGAAGACCTGAGGTACAGCCGTGGGGTTGGGCAGCCTCATCCTCCCCGCCCCAGGCCCACTGTGAGGGTCCCATGACCTGCCAGAGCCAGTGGCAGCCGCGGGCGAGGCCAGCGTGGGGCGCTTTGTCCTCGTCCTTGTCCTCGGGGGCAGGGTCCCCGGGCTCCCGCCTTGCAGCTGCAGTTGCATTTCTTTCAGAAGAGGCATCTCTCCGTAGGCTGTTGACTCTCCCCGTGTGTAATACCCATTACCAGAATGACCGTGTATTCAGTTTAATCACTCATTATTTCTATGCTGAAAGAAGATTTTTAACGAAGGGAAAAAACAACAGCAATAACATTCATATCTATGGAGCAGCTAACTCACTCACATAGTGTCCTGCTTTTCGTACAGAACTCGCCAGTGTACAAAGCGATCGTGTAAATACTCTCTCCTCTTACACTCGTGTATCATACGTGTACATGGTGAGTCCTCCCCCGGGACTCTCTCCCTACCGGTAGCTGTCCTATTTTCTGGGTTGTTTCTAACAGGAAGAACACGCCCACCGGCTCACCCGGCTTCCTGGGCAACCCCACCCGTCCTTCATGCCTGCTCACCGGGCTTGGGGGGCTGTCTTGTTCTTGCTTTAAGTCAGGAGTCACAAACGACACTTTTTTTTTTTTTTTTCAATTAAGGAAAAAAACCACAGCTCCACCCTGGTGCCCGCCAGGAGCGTCCGCATCGCCGTCCCCTTCTCTCCTTTGCTGCTGCTAATGACAATATGACGACTTACTCTACTATTCGAAAACTATTTTTATGTAATTAATGTATGCTTTCTTGTTTATAAATGCCTGATTTAAAAAGAAAAAAGAAAGAGCTTGGCATATTTCTCTATTTCTCTGTGTACCCGTCAGTCCTTCGACGCCCCCCACCCCCAAACAGATGACATGGCACGATCAAGGTCAAGGTTGGCCCTGCCCCTCCCTGGGCCACCACCCAGGCCTGAGCCCACGAAGAGTAAGGGGGGGTGCCTGTCTTCCCATCAGACCCTGGGGTCTTTCAGTCTCCACCAACTCCTGGTGGACAAGTGGCAGGTCCTGGCTGGGGCCCTCTGTCCCTCCCTGTTGGTCATGCTAAACTGTGGCTCCTCCTTGTCCTGTGGGCATCCACTGGGCACGCCTCATCTGCCTGCTGGAGTTGGTGGCCAGTCCCCTGCAGAGCTGTCTCATGTCTTAATGGGGAGGGAGCCGGTGGCCTCAGAACTGCAGACCCCAATGTTCTGCCCTAAAAGATAAGCGGAGCCCCTCCCCAACCTGTGTCTCCCTGGGGGTTTCTCCAGACCCCCTGCCCCTTGATGCTGGACCTCACCTCGCTAGGCTGCCTTTCACCACCCAGGCCCAGCCTCTCAGCCCAGATCCCAGGGCCTCACAGGTCACCTGGAGGAACAGACCTCAGCCTGGGAGACCTCCTGGGTCCCTACCTCCTCCCCCATCCTTAGTAAGCCCCCCAGAGCTGGGCCCAGTGGTGTTCCCCTGGAGCCCCTGGGGGGAAGCAGGATGGGCTTTGGTGTGGACAAGGAAGCAGATTCCACCCCACCCAGGGGTGGGACTCCACCTAGGCCAGGCAGGGGGCAGCGGGGCCCAGGGTTGCCGGGCGTCACCTTGGGTCTGAAAGGTCAGGCTGGGGACAGGTCAGGGGAAGGGAAGCAGGGGCCCCGAGGTGTGGGTGACAGACCGACCCCACTCATGGGGCATGACCAGGGCCCCCACACCCTCTGCCCCCTAGACGCAGGTGTCACCTGGGTCTTACTCCCACTGAGCTGAGGGCCCCGGCAGGGCTGGACCTTTGGGCACTGCCCTGCATGAGGTGAGGTGAGCACGGCCCCTGGGCACTCCTGGCCCCGTGTGCCCAGGGTGGGAGGGTAGGGGAGAAAGGTCAGCGACCAGACACTGCATGTCCCCATTACTTGGTTGGGCAGCCCTTTTGTCCTCCTGACCACTGCCTTATGCCCAGACATCCAGGGCACCACCCAATACTGTCTTCTCAGGTCTCCTGAGTGGACCGCTGTCCACTGTGGCCTGTAGAGGGTCCCAGGGGCGCCCCTGCAAGTGTGGATGCAAGTCAAGAGCAGCTGAAGCCTTGTTCACTTGTGATGCCAAATACACACACCTTCCTCAAGACCTGACCTGCACGAAGCCCAGCAGAGTGGGCAGTGTGATGGGGGGCAACTGTCCATGTCCAGACCCCCCCCATCCCCGCAGGGCCCCATCCCCACCACTCATCCCCATCCGGACACCACGTGCTCCTCAGCCTAAGCTTGTCCCCAGAGATGGGTGCAAGGGCCTTTCCTCATCTGTGCCCAGCACCTGTGGCCTCCGGGCTCCACCTGGGGGGCCTCCTCGTTCCACCTGGCTCACCGCTCTGACGGTCCATGTCTCACCTGAGGTCTTGACCACAAGGAGGTGCGGGTGGGGAGGAGGTGTCCCTGAGGGAGGCTGGGGAGCCTGCTGGAGGGCCGTGTGTGTGTGTGTGCATGGGCACACATGTGCAGTCAGGGTCTTCACAGCCAGCGCTCTGCTTAGCCTGTCGCGAGGGGCTTTGGAGCTGGGCCAAGCGCAGTCCCTGGGACTCCAGGCTCATCACCTTCTCTGGCCTTCATCTCTGGATGTGACCTTTCACCTCTGGATGTGACCTGCCAGCACTAAAGGGCCCTGGGCACCCCAGCCCAGAGAAGACAGAGTAGGGGCCGTCTGACCTCAAAACCCCTTTCCTGAGCCCTTGCTGAAGGGGTCAGAGAGCCTCAGGGAGAAAAGGGCCCCTCCTTGGGGATTCCTGGCAGCCCCCCACCCCCACTTCTGGTCCCCAGGCTCGGGACTGCCACACCAGCCAGGGCCTCTGTAGGGACCCCCTGGTCCTGTCCCCTAGACTGGCCTGTGCCCCCCTGCCCACATTGGTGCCGGTTCCCAGGCCCCTCCCCTGAGGCTTAGGGTGAAGTGAGCCTGGGGCAGGGGTGCTCCTGGGAACCTACTCAGCTCCCCAGCTTCTGTCCCTGCCCTGTGGCCCCCACCCCCAGCTTTCACTTCTGCTCAGTCACAGGCAGCCAGGGCCCCACCCCAGCATCCTGGGCTCTCAGCTGTGCCTGCCCGTCTCTGTCCTGGGGTCTCCACCCCTCCCCTAGGCTGCCGGCCCCAGAGCCTCAGTTTGGCCCCCCCCCCCGCCCCCACCCAGCGTCCTGTGGTCAAGGGGGCTGACCGCAGGCCGAGAGCTGGGCCCTTGTCTGGGGAGGCGGGTGCCAGGCGCGCCGTGTGGAAAGAGGAAGCCGCCTGCCCTTTACAGGAACAGCTGGCACAGCCTGTCCTCCCTCCTCTGACCCCTGGCCCTCAGTGTGGCCCCCAGTTCCACCCCACCCACACCCCCAGCACAGCCCAACTCTGGCCAGCAGCCCCCTCCCTGGCCCACCTGGCCCCAGACCCCAGCCTGCTCTTAACCCCCACTACCCGCTCCCTCGTCTCTGGTAGTCTTGTCCCAGGGTCACTCCTTGTTGGCCAGGAAGAGGGCGGCTGGAACATGCCACGAGAAGGTCCAGGTCAAATCAGGCTGCTTCACAACGTCCCAAGGCCTCTCCCCACACCATGCTCACCAGGGAGGGGGTGACCCACTGCAGGGAAGTGGAATCCCATAGGGAAAAAGCCGTGCTGGTCTGTCCCTCTGGCCTAGGCCCCAGGCTAGTCTGTGCCCTCAGGAAACGGTGTGGCCGTCAGCAGGATGTGAAACCAGGGCATGGAGGGGATCCTGTGTCCTCCCCACAGAAACCCCTGTGCTCAGGGGACAGCAGCCCTGCACCCTCCTGTGTCTGTCCTGCCCGCTGACGGGTGACCCTGGGAAGGGCGGGGGCAGAACTCTGGGGACCTCGGTGCCTGCTGGCCCCTGCCCCCAAGGGTTGAAGATGTCGGCCCTGCAGGCAGCCCCCGACATGGGGCCATCTGTGCCCAGGCCTGTGCCAGGGCTGGGGCCGCTGGGCGGGACTCCCAGCCCTGGAGCAGGTGGCCCCATGGCAGGGGGTGGGCAGGCAGGTGGACCTGGCTTGTCTTGGAGCATCCTGTTCCAGTCAGGTGTCCGGCTGGGCTGGGGTCGGGTCTTCCTGCTCTGTGCCTGGCCTGGCAGGCGCCCTGCTGGCAGGAAGCTTGGCCCAGGCTCTCCCGCGGGTCACTCCTTGCTGCCATGGAGGCCTGTTCTGGAACCCTCAAGGGATAAGGCACCGTGTGCCGGAAGGACTTCGAGGTCACCCTCTCTGTAAGGCCCGGTTGAGCATGTGTGTCCAGGGCCACTTGGGTCCAGCAGAGAGGGCAAGCAGGTACCTGGCTGAGCCCTCATGGTGCAGCTCTGCAGCCCTAGGGAGGCGGGTGGTGTCAGGTCCCCCCACCCCTCTCCGGGCACCCAGGCAGGCTGTGGGTGTGGCCGTGGGGCCCACACCCTGGCAGCTGAGTGTTGGGGTGCCTGCCCTCCCCCTCCTTGTTCCCACTTCTGCCCCTCAGGTTCCCTCCCCCCATTCTCCTCTCTCACACCAAGTCAGAAGGTGCCAGGTGCCCTGCCAGCTGGAGATCAAGTGTGCACAGACTCGGGGCAGGGCCCACCCCACAAGCCCTCCTAGGCTCCACCTTCTGTCACCCTGGGGCCCCCAGGTCCACAGCGAGGGCTGGGGTGGGGGCCTGCCTGAAAGCCTCCAAAACCAAACCTCCCTGTTCTGGCCAGGAGGGTGGAGGTGGGCAGCTGCTGACCCTGGCTGGACCTTGAGCATGTCTAGGCC
Source organism: Odocoileus virginianus (assembly GCF_023699985.2). Lineage (NCBI taxonomy): Eukaryota > Metazoa > Chordata > Mammalia > Artiodactyla > Cervidae > Odocoileus > Odocoileus virginianus. Next base: position 29,002,125 of record NC_069684.1, read on the forward strand.
GGGTGGGCAGAAGTGGCTAGGAGGGCTGGGTTGGGCGTCCAGGGCTGTGTCCACAGTATCCCTCCATGGGGCGCCCACCTGAGTGGCTGGCAGTGGGACCGCCAGGACAGGTGCCCTGAACACAAGGTGTCAGACAAGGGCACAAGTGGAGACCCCGACCCTGTCCAGTGAAACCCCTGGGGCTCCGCTGGAGAAGAGGCAGGGCTGGGCCCCCAGAGGCTGGATGGGAGACCCAGGTCCTCAGGCCCAGGACAGGCGTGGCCCCTTGTCTGGAGCTGCTGGTGTCCTGGCCTTGCAGGCAGGCTCTGCTCCAGTGAGTGTGCACACTTGCTCACGTTTAAGGACAGACCTGGTGGCAAGGCCAGAAGGAGAGCACCAGTACCCCTGCTCCACACGCCTGGGGCTGCCTTTGTGGTGGACAGGCTGAGTGACCCAGAGGTGGGGCTGCAGCCGGATGGGCTGCAGAGCCGGGGCGGCCAGGTCCCGCTTCTCCTGTTCCCCTCCCCTCTTCTCCCACAGTCCACCCTTTGGCTTCGATCAGGCGCCGAGAGCTGCAGGGGTTAGGCAGGGTGGCTCATTCCCATGGGTCCAAACCCCCACCATGCTCTGCCGACGGCGGGGCCTTGACCTGCGGGACGTGTGGCCCACACCCCAACTTCCTGTTTCTAAGAAAAAACAGTCCCAGAAAAGGCTCTGGTGGTGTGTGGAGGAGGCTCCCTGCCAAGGCCGGGCCGGCGGGGAAGGGAGTTGCTGCGTGCAGAGGGCAGTAGCCGGCGGGCCAGGCAGGTGTCACCGGTCCGTCACCGGGGGTGTCTGCCTTCCCCACGGCTGCTTCCCTGGCGGGAAAACAGCAGTGGCTCGGACACGCCCAGCGCCGGGAGGCCCAGCTGGTCCGGGATCCTCCGCCCAGTGCGGCCTCCCTGCCTGGACGCGGGGCGCACCCCAACCCTGCTGTGCCCTCGGGCCTGAGGGAGGGGGTGGGCCGGGAGCCCGGGACGGAAGGCAGCGCCGTGGGGCGCCCGGGTCTCCCTCGGCCTGGATTTACCCTAGAACCCGTGAGATCGCGCGACCCGGCCAGACGCCAGGGTTGCCCCCAGCCCTGGAGTACCACCCCCTCCTTTGAGGCAGACTAGGCCCGGCCCCCTGCCCCGCCCCCTCCGGGCGGAGGGCGGGCGGGAGCAGAGAAGCCTCGGGAGAATTATAACTCCGGTTCCAAACATTCCAAATTCCTGCTCCTTCCGGCCTGGCCGGAAGCCGGGCTGGGGAGGGTGCGCAGGTCCGGGGGTGGGGAATGGTTGCAGGCCGTTTTGGGGTGAACCTGAGCCCCTCTGCCACCTCCCTTGCACGCGGCTCCAGGTTCCCGGTGCCGAGTCTAGGGCGGCGGGTACGGGGGCTACGCCCTACTGGGCAGAGGCTGGACACACCCCAAGGCTGCACGGCACCCCAGAAGGCCTCTCCCAAGTCACGCGGGCCTCAGACGCCCCGCAAACGCACCGATGGGAGTACATAACGTGAACCCGAGATACACCCCAGCACGCGGTGTCCGTATGGGGCACGACGCCCAGTGAGTCAGGCAGAGTGTGTGTCACCGCCGGAGTGAGTCACCGAGAGGGTGTGCGCCCCTCATGGGCGGTGCCAGAAGCCTGGGGGGCGGGCGCAGCCCGCCCCAGGGAGGCCACGCCCCAGTTGGGGACTAGGCAGATTCCCCCCACTTCCTTCCGCGAAGCTTCCTTCTGCGATCCAGCGAGGCTGTTCAGGGCCGGGGAGGGGCGCGTGTTGCGCCCCAGTCCACGGCCGAGGGGCTTCCCGGGAAGGGCGGGGTCACCGGGAACGCTGGCGGCCGGGTCCGGAAGGGCCGCGCGGCTGCCGCGCCCCCGCCCCGCGGCCCCAGTTTCCGATGACGCGTCTGCAGAAACCCCGACGCGGCCCCTAGGCTCCGCTGCCCGGTTTCACTTCTCCTCCCCCTGCCCGGCGTGGGGCGCGGGGCTCAGTCCGCCTTGGATTCCGACGGGGGTGGGCACGGGGGCGCTTCCGGCCGTGGGGCGGGGTCGACGAAGGGGTTACGACGGGGCGGCCCGCCCCCCCCCCACAGGCCCCTCCTCTCCACGCCTGCGCCGGCACCGGGGGGTGGGGCCGCGCGGTACCCCGCCGCCGCGAGATCGATCCCCTCCCCCGCGAGGGGCGGGATCAGGTTCAGGCCCCGTTGGGGGTCTAGCGGGCCGCGACAACCCCCACCCCGCAGCCTGGGCGCGCCGTTCGGGGGCCCGGAGGCGGTGCGCGCTCGGGAAGGAGGGGGCGGGCCGCAGGAAGTGCGCCCTCCCACCGCGTCCTGAGCGCAGTGACCACCTCCCGCCCGGCGCGCGGGGGAGAATTGGGATGGCGGGAGAGAGAGGGGTACTCTGGGGAGGCGGCGCCTCGCGGGCACGTTGCGCTGGAGCGAGCCCTCGCTCAGGGGTAGGGTGGTGGCTCCCCGGTTCTCTGAGCGTCTTCCTTGCGGGGGCGGACGGGCGCTGACGTGTCCACGCGTCTGAGTGCAGCTAGGTTTGGGGGGGTCGGGAGGGGTGTCGGCGCGGCCCCCGGCGGCGGAGGTGGGAACTGCAGCTCCCAACCGAACGCGGGGAGGGGCACGCCCTGGGGTCCACATTCGAATAGGGGGTTCAGCTCAGCTTGGATGCTGTTTTTCTGTGGGGGGTCGCTTGCTTAGTATGCCGGTTCGAAGGAAAACCCGATCCTTTAAAATTCCTTGAATTCTGGGAGCGCGATCCCACTGGTGTGGAAAAGCATCCCAGTGCCAAAACCGTGCCCCACTCAGTACAGGCTCTGGGCCCCATTTCTCTGCAGTGTTCCCCATCCAGGTCCCTCATCCAGGCCGGACTTTATCCTAGTCACTGCTAGGCGGCTAAGCACTTCCTCTGGAGGGGCAACCCCAGGGCACCCCAGCAGCCAGGGTGGGAGGTGGGATGGACCTTGAAGGATGTGACCAAAGAAGGCCGTAGTGACCTGCTCCCCCTGCGTTACACTCCCTCCTTGTTTTCTCTAGGCTTGATTATCTCTTTCCCTGAGCCTCTCCGTCATCAGGATGGTAAACCCCTAGTCCACACGGCTTACCTCTCTCTGGCAATGTCCAACACATGGACCCCCCCTCCACCCCACTGGCTTCCTGCCCTCCACCAGCTCACCACAGCTGGCCAGCTCCTTTCCCAGCCCTCCAGTGTAACGCTGGCCAGCAGGTTCTTGCCTAATCAGTACTTGCATGGTGCCCAGGTGCACCCCAGCCCTGACCCTGGCATCTGCCTGATTGCTACCCTTCATGTCTGCTCCGTCTATTCTAGCGGTGTCCTCAAGAGGAGCTCACCACGGATGAGCCCACAGGATGGGAAACTCCTGGAGGGCCAGCCTGGCCTGACCTGGTGCAGAGGTCCCCATGACTGTTGTGGCCAGGCTGGCACCTGTGCAGGGGGGAGGGCCAGGGAGCACTGAGGGGGTGGGAGCTGGGCAACGCTCCTCCAGGCTGCCCCTGGAGGCAGGACTCCCATCCGGTCCACCCTGCTGGGCTCTGCAGCCCCATCCGTGGGAGGGCCTCTCCCGGTGTCGGGGCAGGGGGCAGCAGGACGAAAGGGGTGACACCCCTATGGGCAGTGACCAGGAGAACGGGTAGGAGGGCTGGCCTGCTGGCTCAGTATACCGTACATCTGGCGCACGGTCAGGCTGTCTCCGACTGATGACAGTCCTATTTATAGCTTCCACCAGAGAACGTCCCTGGCCGTGGCAGTGGGCACCCGCCTGCGCCTGGAGACCTCGGGCCTCCCGCCAAGAGGAGCCTAGGCGGGGGCCACTGTGGCCAGTGCGGGTCACTGCCTGGCTCGCTGCCTGTCCCAGCCGCTCCCCAGGCCTACTGAGGGGCCGAGGCAGGTCCCAGCCTGAGGAGAGGGCCTACTGGAGCCACCACCCACCCATCTCCCAAGGCCCCCTGTGCCCAACCCAGCCTGGCTCTTCCATCAGAGGCCCCGGGTTGTTCTCAGTGGCTGGCTGTTCCCTGCAGGGATGGGGCAGGAAGGAAGAGGCCTTGGGCAGCTGGCGTATGCCCCAGTGATCTGGCTGAAACAAGCCCAGAGACCCCTGCTGATGCTCCGAGGACCGAGGTTCCCAGGGTGCCTCGAGTCTGCAGTGAGCTGGCCACACTGCACAGGTGCCAGGCTGGTAGGCTGGTCCCCCTGCACCCTCCAGGAAGCCCTGCTTGGGGTGGCGGGAGGTGGTTCTCCACAGCTGGCCTCGCCACCTGCCTGGCACCGAGACTCGGCGGCCTGCCCAGGATGTGGAGAAGGGAGGCCTCCCCCGGCAGCATCCTGGGCGACCCACGGACCAGCGGGAGGGGAGGCCAGGAGGCGCTGCCTGTGCCAGGCTCTGTCCTGTGCTGACTTCAGACCGCTGCTGCTGGTCTGAGGGGCCGTGCCTGCCAAGGCTCTACAGGGAAGTGGGCTGAACGGAGGGCAGGTGCCCCCACCTTTCTCATCTCTTTGTCTCTGCGTCTTGTCTGTGGCTCCAGACTCCAGTCAAGGAGGGAAGACGTTCTGTTTCTGGTGGTTCCTGACTCAGGACTCAGGCTCGTGCTTGTCACTCAGTAAATGTCCATTACATGAGTGGACCATCCGGAGCCGATGCTGCCACCCTTTCAGAAGTCAGAGGGCAGGAGGGGGGCCCACGGGGGACACTGAGGCCCCAGGGGGAAAGGTGCCCTCGGGGTGTGAGGCACGTGGGGGCAGCCTCATAGCACCTCTACAAGCACCTCTGTCTGCCTGCCCCCCACCCTGGCATGGAGGTGGGTGGCTTGGGGGCCCACTTGGCCTGTGGGAGACCCCAGGAGGCCTGCTTCCTCTGAGAAGGTGGCCCCAGGGTCTTCAGGCCAGGGGAAGATGCAGAGTTCCCCCAGGGAGGCAGGCCTGCTGGAGCCAGCCATCTTGATGCTCTGGCTCTTCAATGGTCCAGGCTGGACGCCGCCCTCTCAGGACCCTCCTTCTCCCTCCTCAGCTCCTCCTCCAGCCGACATGATGGCCAGGCCAGCACCTCTGGCTGCTGCTGACTCTCCCTTTTTGGTGTTTTTTTTTTTTTGAGAATTCAGATTTTGTACAGATTTGTCTGTGGGACACAGGATTGGGGGTTCCTGTCATGGTAGGGGCAGTACCTCTGTGAACCTCCAGCTCCCCCACACCTTCAGCCAAAGTCCAGTGGGTTCCTGAGGCCATGGCCCCTGAAAGACCTGCTGGTCATCAACTCAGGTGCACTGGCCAGGAGTGATGCCCACACCCCACCCAGGACTCCTGCCAGGGGGTGGGCACGGGGTGGGGCAGGGGAAGTGCCTTTCACTCGGGACCAGAACTGCCGCGGGTTCCCCACCTCCCAGACTCCGAGCTGCCCCTGATCTCAGGTTTTGGAAAGTATAGAGGTTTCACTGGTCTGCATTTGGAAGTCAGCTTTGCTCCAAGCTGCAGGGGCCCCACATGAGGAGCCCCTGCCCTGCGTCCGAGTAGGCCTGTGTCCTCATGAGACTGGCCCTGAGCTTGCAGCCCTGAGCTTGGTGACTGGAAACCATGATGCCGGTTTGGAGTTCAACCCCAGAAGATGCCTCCTGACCGGGGCATGCGGGAGACAGCAGCTGCTTCTGTTTCCAGCGTTTTTGTTGTCTAAATTGAAACATCATTTTCATTGTTTTCCTTTTGACAGAAATGTGGTTTCATCTTGAGGAGAAGGAAGAGCTGCAGAGAATTTGCTGTCTCAGGCGGACCGGGTGAACTATGGTGCCCGGAGGAAGTGGTCTCAGGGGGCTTTCAGGGGCACGTGGCCATTTGGCTCCTGGCCCCACACTTGGGGGTCCTGCTGGGAATCTGCCCCCACATTCATGCAGCCAAGTGTGGACACTGCTACCCCCCTCACCCCACAGCTCACCTGCACCCCCTTCTGGAGGGGACTGTCCTGCAGTCCCCTCTAGCTACTTCCATGCACTTTGGACAGGACAGAGACCCCTGGGGCCCAGACACGACGCAGGAGTCAGAGCTTCCCGAGAACAGGCCCCTCTGGGGACTCATTGCTGGGACACCATGGCCTATTACTCTCCTAACAGATGTTCAGAGGTCAAGGCCCGGCTGGACCGGGCTGACATCATCAGTGGCTGCTGGAGCTCCTGGAACAGAAAGAGGCCAGCAGGTGCGGCTTGCTCCAGGTACCCAGCAGCCCCCCCACTTCTCAGACTCAGACTAGGTCAGCCCTCTTTTTCCTGGACCCCCTTTTCCTCCCTGGCTGTCATTCCTCTCTGTTATGTTGTCTCAGCTAGCCGTTTGGGGGCTCAGTGCCTAGCTGCCCCACCTGCTCTGGGAGCCAGGGCCCAGCAGAGGCAGAGGTCACCTGGTTCTGCAGGGGGACCAGCTCCACCCCAGCTGCCCCTACTGCTAGCTGTGACTGTGTTGAGGCAGGTGTGTTGAGGGGAATTGGGTGGGAACCTACTAAGAGACAAGCAGTAATGGTGAAGGGATGGGTGCGTCCAAGGACATGACTGGATTGGTTCTGGTCATCAGACTCCTCTGGCCTTTCATGTGAGAACATAATGATCCCACGTAGTAATGGTATTAGTCTTCAGTTATGTCCAATTCTTTGCGACTCCATGGACTACTGTAGCCCTCCAGGCTCCTCTGTGGGATTCTCCAGGCAGGAATACTGGAGTGGGTTGCCATACCCTCCTCCAGACCTACCTCCTGCATCCATCCATCCATAATTACGTCCATCTCCACCCACCATCGCTCCTTCTGTCTGCCCTCTGCCTGTTCTTCCAGCTGTCCTCTGCCTCCTGTACCGTCTTGCACACCTCCTCTGCCTGTTTGTCTCCACTGCCTCTGGACACGTCTCAGAGTGGCTGCTGCACCAGCCGGGCGCTCCGCGTCCACCCGTTTGTTACAAGTACCTTCTGGGCACCTCCTGTGGGCCGCACACTTCACCAGGTGCCAAGCCCTGTGCTGGTGAACAGAACTGAAGAAGTGCCTGGCCTTTGGGAGATTCCTGTGTGAGATGCATGGCATGCTGGCCTGTAACACGTGTAGGGGAGGAGAGAGGTGGTGGCATGGGCTGGGGGGTGGGCAGTGTTGCTGGATGTGGGGCGAGGCTTTGGAGCAGGTGACCTAGGAAGGTCTTGTGAGCAGGTGAAGAAAAGAAAGTGTTAGTTGCTCAGTCGTGTCTGACTCTTTGTGACCTCATGGATTGTAGCCTGCCAGGCTCTTCTGTCCATGGGATTGTCCAGGCAAAAATACTGGAGTGGGTTGCCATTTCCTTCTCCAGAGGATCTTCCTGACCCAGGGATGGAACCGGGGTCTCCTGCATTGTAGGCAGATTCTTCACCCACCAAGCAGATGAAGGGCACATGCAGAGGCCATGAGGCAGAGCATACCTGGCTCAGCTGAAGGGCTGCAGGGAGCGGGGGACTGTGGGGGTCAGGGCAGTGAGCAGTGAGGACCAGCTCTGGTCGAGCCTGCGGTCCTGGTCACGATGTGGCCCGACGGCCCCTTGTGTTGGGGAGGGGCACCGTGGTGAGATGGGTTGTGCTGCAGATGCACCTTGAGCACCCGTAGGATCATTGGGGGCAGGGCAGGGATGTGACTCACAGAGCTAGAGAACAGAGTCAGATGCTGACGGTTTGGGCCTTGACAACAGAAGGTTGTGGTGTTCTCCGTGGAGCAGGAAGAGCTAGTATGGGGCACATCAGGTTTGAAGGGCCCTGGAACCCTGCCCAAGTGGGCTGCCCCACCATTGCTGCTGGCCATGCGGCTGGGAGAGATCAGGAACCTGGAGGAGGGAGCAGGCTCCGGGCCCCAAGGCTGAGTCGGGGGTGGGGGGCGGGGCATACCAGGGCCAAGAGTGATGTCTGGAGCTCCTTGGGGTGTGCTGGATGGAGAGGAGGCAGTGGGCCCTGCTGGGAGTACTCATGGGTGGGATAGGGTGTTCATGGGGGAGGAGGAGGGCGTTGACGACCATAGGTGTGGGAGGGCAGTGGGTGCTGGACGGAGGGTGATGGTCAGGAGGGCTTTTAGGATGGGAGATGGCAGCTGGGGCTACAGTGGCCAGTCCACCCTGGCCCAGAGGTGACTGCTGGCCAGGACCAGAGCTCTCTGGGTGTCCCTTCCCCCATTCCATGAAGAAAGCAGGTGGTCAGGTTGGGGACCTGACTTGACCATCAGGAGAGGCTGGGGATGAGTTCATTCCTTCTGGATGCAGGGAGGTGGGGGGCCTTGGATCTGAGGCTGGGGTGTGGTCAGCCCCAAGTAGGGGGTTGGCTGACCCCAGGCTTCCCGGTGTGCTGGGCCTCTATCTCTGACCTGAGGCCTGGTTTATCCGCTGGGATTGCATTTCAGAGGCTGCTGTAACATCTGAGAAGCAATCCCTGCAGACAAGGCCTCTCAGTTCAGCGTGTGACCCAGTCACCAGCCGGTGGCCTCTTGATTTCCCATTTGGGAGCTGTCGCGGCCCCCAGATTTGGGAAGGCCCCTGAGCTGCCCTCCAGGGCAGGGATGGCAGGAAGCAGGCACTGGCTGGCCTGGGCTCACCCTGGGGAAAGCATGGATGGTGCAGCTGAGACAGCGGAGAAGGGCACTGGTCACACCACCCGCCCAGCCTTGGGAGGCCCAGATGACCCGGCATGGGTCTGGGTGTTCAGACAGGGGCCGCGCCCTCTGGTTAGCACTCAGAAGTGGTTGTTGAGCATTTTATTAAAGCCAGTGGCAGGAGTCTCAGGCATCCCTCTAGCTCAGGGCTTTCGGGTCTTCTCTGGGGACATGGGGCTGTTGGCCTGCCCCCCTTGCCAAGACCCGAAGGTGTTTGAAGGCTGTGGGCAGCGTGTGGCCCAGGAATGGAGGGGTGGTCACATCGCGAATCATGAGGACATACTCGCCTGCAAGAGATAGGCACGTGGACTCAGCTCCTGCCACCCTCAGATCCTCTGCTCCCACCCTCAGGGCCCCCGGCTCGGTGCCTGGTCTAGGGTGGCAGGCCTTTCTCTTCCAGGGGTACTGGGGGTACAGTGTAAGTAAGTGCACTGGGGGTGAGTGAAGCCACCTCCCATCTCAGGACAGAGGCCCAGCGATGGTTCTGTGTCCTTGGGTGGAGTAGGGGCCACACCAGGGATGCAGACCCAGCTCTGCAAGGTGGGCCCGGCTCAAGGCCTCCCGTCCCTGCCAGTGGGGCCGTGTGGCTGAGGGCAGGGGTTCTTTTGAAAATACTTTCCTATCTTTTAAGGAGAAAATTAACTTCCTCTAGAATGTTTTTTAAAAATAATTAGCCTCTGAAGACATGGCTGTCTGGCTTGTTTTGTGGGAAGGGGCAGCCCTGGGGGTGGGGTGGGGGGCCGCCCACTGGGGGACGTGGGGAGAGAAGGAAGTACTTTTCCTCCATAGTCTGTAAACTGTCTGGAGAGCTTCAAAGTTGGAGAAACCATAAAAAAGAAAATAAGAAATAACAGAAAGTGAGGTTGCCGTGGAAACCGTCCTCTCCCGCCCGAGCCCGCGGGGGCTGGCACCAGATCGCGGAAAAAGCTCGCCGGGCTGGCCGGGGCTCCCACCAGGAATGCAGCCGCGGCCGAGGGGGGCGCGGGAGTCCGCTCCCACCGTCAGGGAACATTCCAGCACCCGGGCCTGGAAAACAGGCCACCTCCCTGGCTGCGCGGCTGCCCTCCGACTCAGGCCAGCCTGGGGGCCCGTGGCTGCCCCGTGTTCCCTGGGGCAGACAAGAAAGGGCCTCTGGGGCTGGCAGGAATTTGCTCAGCCTTGAGTCAGTTCCTTCAGAAGAAACCACGGTTCTGGGGGGCCGGGGGGCCAGGAGGGGGCCCACATTCCGCAGCCGGGGCACCGGGCCTCCCTGGCCGGCCTGGAGGAAAACTGCGCATGGCAACGCAGAGTGTTTCCAAGCAGCCGGTTTCTAGGTGTTCCCGGGAACATGCAGCCACTCCAGCCGCGGCTGAGGGCGCCGACCGGTGGGGGAGTGGCCTCAGAGCCGAGCCCTAGCCCTCAGCTGACCTTGTTCCTGAGGCCGCCCTTCTCCCAGCAGATGGGAAAGGCCTGGCCGGGGGCCCCCTTGCCTGCCTCAGAAACCACCCGAGGCCTGGCCCCAACCGCCACGACCGCCACGTGGTCCTGCCATGGGCCCGGCGCCCAGCCCGGCCTGGCCCGGCCTGACCCACGTTTCAGAGCTGTCCACCTGGCTTTGCCCCTCACAGCCTGGACGTCCAGCCTATCCTCTGCTGGCCTCACCCAGGTGGTGCATGGGGTGGGGTGGGGGCAACCTCTCCACTGCCTCCTTAGAATGCAGGGGTCCTAGGGTTCTGCTGGGGGTGACCTCGGTGCTGACCCTACTGGCTAGTTGGTAGGTGTGTGTGGCTGTTGGGGCAGCGAGTACCAGCCCAAAGGAAAGATGGGGGGCCTGCCCCGCATAAGGACCTTTCTGGCTGCAGTCAGCCTGCAGGGCTTGCCGACACTCACCGCTGCACAAGGGGCGGGGGGGCCCACACCTGGAGGCCTGCTGGCCTTCTGATCAGGATCCCAGAGACAGGAGCCAGGGTTTTTCGCGTTGGCTGAGGGAACAGGAGGCACCCTGGCCTGGCATATGCAGTCCTTTGAAGGGACCAAGGCTTGGGAGGACCCTCGGCCTGTTGGCACACCCTCCTCCTGTCCAGGCCCTCTTGGTGTTTCTTCGGAGGGCCCGGAGAGCATGGTTGGGGGCAGCTTCATGCGCCCCAGGGCCCACCTGGAGCCCCAGAGCTGCCCTTTCTGATGATGTGCTCAGGGGTTCATGCAAAGGGTCTGCTAGGATGGTGGAGTGACAGCTGGGGATGCCCCACCTGACCATGTTCGCCAGCTGCCTGCCTACCTGGGAAGGCTTCCGCTGCTGGCTCCGCCGTGGCCACCCCATCAAGCCTGCGGGGAGAGAGGAGGAGGCTCTGAATGTACAGCCCAGCACCTGAGTCCGGGCCCCTGGCATCCAGGCCTGAGGATGGCAGAGGCCGCAGGCTGGCCCTTGTGTGACCATCCTGTCCTCCCAGGCCCACTGCTGTCAGCTCCTCTTCTCTCTGCCTGCACCTGGTGGGGGGGGGGGAGTGTCCCTGTGAGGCTCTGAGCCCTCAGCCCCTGAACCCCACCGTCTAATCCCAGACATGCCCATGGACGGATGGAGCTGGAGACGGACAAACCCGGTCCTGTCCACCCCACAGGCACTGCACGTGCAGAATGCATGCAGAATCCAGGGGGCAGCTCTGAGAAGTGGGCACCAGAGCTGCAGCGGGCCTCGCGGACATGCAGTCTGTGTGGAGGGGACGTGAGAGCTATGCTTATTTTCCAGCAGGAAGTGATGAGCGGCAGCCAGGACTCAGCGGGGGTGGGGCCATGGGGCACTGGCACCCCCCACGTGAGGCGGGAGAGGAGAGGCAGCGGGTGAAGACAGGAGGGGCCGGGCCCACACGTCTGAGGGCTGGAGACCCTCCCCTGTGGCCGCAGCTGCCACAGCTGTTCCCCTTGAGGCCCAGTCTCAGCATGTCTGTCTCGACCACTCCAGCTTCCGCTCTGCTGTGTGACAGGCTCACCCTGCCTGCCCACAGGGGAGGGTCACCTGCTCAGGAGGACCCAACTGTGTCCCTGTGTCCCTGGCAAGGACCACCTGGCATCGTCTCCAGGGAAATGCAGGTTGCCCACACGGGGCCCTGTGTCCAGCTGAGTCCTGGCCGCCTCCTCCGTTTCTCCTCTGGGTCAGACCCTCAGGCTCCCCACACATCCTCGGGGGACAAGGGAGCCAGCAACGTGTGGATGGCCACCCTGGATCCTCTCTGGGAGGCAGAGTCCGAGGTGCCAATTATCCTGAATTATTTGCCCTGAATTATCCTCCAAAGGGACCTGGGGGAACAGGCAACACCCACCCCTGTCCTCCCTGGCCAGCGGTTTCCTGTTCTCAGAGCCCGGGGGGGCTCCTTGCGCAGGCTTGGGGACCCACCAGGTTCTGACCCCTTGCCAAGCTTCGATACCACATGCATGGTTTGGGTGATAAAAAATTAAAGACAAAAGATTTCAAAATTATTTCATTTCGAGTAGGGGAAAATGGGCCTTGGCTTGGACCCAGGAGCCACGTTAAAGATTTTGAAGTGCGGGTAAGGAGGGGAGGCGGATAAATAATTCAGCTCTAAGAATAACCAGAGCCTGTCAGGCTGCCAGCTTTAAGAGAAATAAACCGGGTTACAAGAATCCTGAGAGTTTTTACAGAACCCCCAGGGCTTCAAGAAAACAGAGGCAGAGTCAGGAAGGAGCCGCCGGAGGTGCAGGTTAACTTGACGGTTCTGGTGGACCTGTGGGCGCAGCTGCAGCCTGGGCGGTGTGTGAAGTGGCAGTTCTGTCTGGGCCCAGAAGTGCCGACTGGGCCCCCCTGGTGTACACAGCACTGGAATCAGGAGGGCTTGGAGCTGGGACACTTAATGGGCTGCCTCTCAGACTCCACCTGGACCCCAGGTCGGTGGGAAAGCACATGGGAGAGACCCATGACTTGGGTTTGGGTGGGGTGGGGAGGGATGCGGGAGGGGCTGGGGGTACCCCAAGGTCCTGCAGTCCCCCGCCCTGTGGTTAGAGTCTTTGTGCTCCTTTTTCTTGTGCTTCGGGTTCTTCATTGTCTGGTACCTGTGGGTTCATAGTTATCATCAAATTTGAAAAACTCCTGGCCATTATTTCTTCAAATATTTTTTCCGTGTCCTCCTCACCGCATCACTTTGGAAGCTCTGATTTTTGTGTCTATTTGGCTGCTTGAAGTCGTCTCAGGGTTCAGTAAGCAGGATTGGTTTACTGGGTCTGGTCATGTCTTTCTCTCTGGGTTTCACTTTGGATCCACTTGCCCTCTTTACAGCTGTTACCCCTCCCTCGGACATTGCAGTTTCAACCTCCGGATGTTTGATTCAGTCTATTCATACCTTCCATGTCCTGTCCAGTTATCACCCATCCAGCGTCCTTGTCTACAGATTCTTTTAGCGCTGTCATTCAGGCTCAGTTTGATTGATGGTTTTACTCTCATTATGGGGCCTGCCTTCCTGCATTCTCTGCGTGCCTGGTGATCTTTGAAAAGATGCCAGACACTGGGGTTACCTTCTTGCAGGCTGAATACTTTCTATTCTTGTACCTATCCTCTGTGCTATTATGCTGCTTAAAAACAGTTTGATTCTTGTGGGTCTTTCTTTGAAAGTTCAGTGGGGTTTAAGGTAGGACCCTTGTGAGTATTATGCTGACCGGCACTCCGTGAATTCAGCCTGGCTGTGAGAATGAGCCCCCACTTTTCACATCTTGCTTGAGCTCTGGGCATGACTCCTTTAGACCCTCTTGGTGGGTCTTTCCTGGCCTCCAGCATGATCGATCCTCACATGCACGGGTTGATCTGTGCTCTGCAGACTTCAGGGCTCCCTCCTCTCCAGGGCTTCTGTCTAGCAAACTCGCAGTGCCTTGGCTTTCCAGGCCTCCCACTCTGTCTCCCCTTGGGGGCACTCCTGAACCTGCCCGAGTCCCCTTCCTGCACCACAGTTGGAGACTCTGGGGGCAGCATGCTGGGGGCTGGTGGGCTCATCATGATGGATCCCCACCCTTCAACATCGGACGTGAAATGTCTCCAGCTCTGTTGTATATCTTGTCCAGTTAATTACATGTGTCCTCGTGGGAGAGCAAATCCGGCCCCTCGCGATACACCTTGGCTGGAGGCAGAAGTCTGAACAGACCAAACCGAGGCCTGGCACCCAGAGAGCCCCAGCTCGTCTCCCAGTGACCCACCCTGAGGGGTGGGACTTCTTGGTGAAGGGCGGCCTCCAACTCTTGCCCCCTCACCCTGCGCCTGCTGTGTGGGGTTGTCCTTCCAGGCCCCCCAGTGACATCTCGATCTGAAGGATGTGTCCCTGTGAGACGATGCTTGTAGTGAAGCCCCTGGTGGCCCCCCAACCCCTCACGAGGACTGGGGGCCTTGCCCTCTGCCAGTCCACTGGCTGTCCCCTGGCCATGCCTTTCCCTTCCGGAGGCCCAGAGAGCATCCTTCTGGAGCTGGTGCTACATAGGACTGCACCGGCATCACAGAGGCCCCAGGAGTCTGCCCTGGGTCCTGTCCACGGAAATGACCACAAGCGTGTCTGTTCCCCAGGAGAGCCATTGCCAAGGCGATGCCCACTGATCCTGGGCACAGCGTGGGTGCCACAGCCAAGTTCCATGTTCTGTGGCTTCTCAGTGCTTTTCCTTATGTCTCAGGTTAAGAGAGCCAATGGGTAGAGATGAGAAAAGGGCCCTGATTGGACAAGAAGCTTGAGGCTGGTTGGCCAGACCCTGGCGAGTGGGGCACCTGCACACACCCCATTCTTTGGCTGGAGCAGAGTGGAGGCAGGCAGTGGGCTTCCCTGGCCAAGTGCACCAAGGGCAGTGGCGAAGTGGTTCATATTCTGGGGAGACTGGTTCCCTAGTGGGTCAGGGGTTCCCAGCGGCCCTGTCCACCACAGACCGACAGGGCAGGGGGCTTGGGGCATGGGTTCTGGCCCTGACCCTTGTGACTGTCAGTTTTCCAAGCTCTGAAATGGACACATAGGCAGGGCATGGGGTGTGGATCCCCAGACCTGATCTGGCCATGGCAACCAGTCTGTGAGGCTGACTGGCTGCGAGAGGGCGGGGGCCCCTTCCTGCAGCCTGATCAGGGGACAGCCCTGGGCAGTCTGGGTTGAGTCCAGACCCTGGCAGTGGTGGTGGTGGGGAAGGATCAAACCGGCGCTCATGGGAGCCCAGTCAAGACATGAATCAGGGAAATGCCCTGATGGTCTGCAGCTCATGGGGGCCGTGGACCCAGGGCTACTGTGGCCCCCACTGAGAGCCTGTAAGAAACTTCCAAAATTGGAAGTCGGCTAATTGCAGCATTGCAGCTGACCCTGATTTGGGGCCAAGATGGAAACTGTCACTGCCTTCCGAGGGCCCCCGAGAAACAGGAGCCGCAGGCCACGAGCTCCGAGCCCTGGCCCAGGCGCAGGCCCGGTGTCTGGCCCAGCTCCTCTCCCGGGGAGCTCGGCCTTGTCTGCAGAGGCTCTCCTGTCCCACAGGGCACCTGCTGGTACTCAGCTCTGGGCCCTGGACAGTCTGTAGGGTGCTTTCTGTTTGGGGGTGCCTGCCTGCCTGCTGCAGGGGTCCCCCCCGGGGGAACTGTGGGTTGTACCTGGCAGGAGGTTTGTGAAGGGTTAAGGGCGCTGCCCAGCCTCCAGCTTCTCCATCTGCCGTGGGAGTGATTCTTCCAGGCCTGCGTCAGGCGGGAAACATCCTGCCGTGCTGGGGTGGGGGGCAGTTGGGGCGCCGGAGCCACACGGCCTGGCCAGCTGTTCCCACCCGGCCCCCACACCTGCTCTGGTTTGTTATTCCCACTCCGACAAGGCTCACTTCTCAGTCTTTGAAAGTCTCTAATGGCGGTGCAGAACCTGCCTGCCCATGCAAGAGACGCGGGTTCGATCCCTAGATCAGGAAGATCCCCTGAAGAAGGAAATGGCAACCCACTCCAGTATTGTTGCTTGAGAAATCCCATGGACAGAGGAGCCTGGCAGGCTACAATCCATGGGCTCGCAAAGAGTCAGACACAACAAAGCAACTAAAAAACAACAGAAAGAAGAACTTTCTGTTTTTCTCATTTTCCATGAACACTCACCCAGAGGCTCTCCTAACTGGGGTGGGGTGGGGGTGGGGAAGAGGGCCTTCACTCTGGTCCTCATGTGGGGATTCTTTGGGTCATCTGAGATTCAGTTCTAAAGAATTTGCCTGCACACTCTAGGGCTGACCTCTGGGTAAGACACAGAGAGGAGAGTTTGTTGTTGTTCAGTCATTAAGTTGTGTCCGACTCTTTGTGACCCTATGGACTGCAGCACGCCAGGTTCCCTGTCCTTCACTATCACCCCGGGTTTGCTCCAACTCGTGTCCATTGAGTCGACGATGCCATCCAACCTCTGTTGCCCCCTCAACTCCTGCCCTCAATCTTTCCCAGCATCAGGGTCTTTTCCAATAAGTCGGCTCTTTGCATCAGGTGGCCAAAATATCAGAGCTTCAGCTTCATCATTAGTCCTTTCAATGAATGTTCAGGGTTTATTTCCTTTAGGATTGACTGGTTTGATTTCCTTGCTGTTCAAGGGACTCTCAAGAGTCTTTTTCAGCATCACAGTTCAAAAGCCTCAATTTTTTGGCTCTCAACCTTCTTTATGGTTCAACTCTCACATCTGTACGTGACTCCTGGAAAAACCATAGTTTTGACTATAGGGACTTTTGTCGGCAAAGTGATGTCTCTGCTTTTTAATACGCTCTCTAGGCTGGTCAGGATGCCCAGAATTGGCTCCCAGAAGCAGAGGGTGCAGGGAGAAGCCTGGGGGCTGAGGGAGGCAGGCAGCCCCCGGCCCGTGGCCGTGGGGGGAGTTGCCTGTTTACTCAGTCATGAGGGCTGAGGTGGGCCCCATTCCTACCCCATGGCTGGGGGTGCACCTCTCTCAAGTCTGCCTGCCCAGCCTCACCAGGCCTGCCCCACTGGGCCCTGCACACCGGGGAGGGGGTGCTGACGCTCAAGACAGCTCCAGTGCCCCCAGGGCTGTCTGGGACTTGGCAGGGAGGGGGACAGCAGGCAGGACACAGGCTCAGGGCGGGTAGCCTTTCAGGGGGATGAGAGCCTGTCCTAGGTGCTTGGTGGTCACGGCGACCCTGCATGGAGGTGGGGCTCGTGGGCCTTGGGCATCAACTATCTGTTCAAGTAAAAAATTGTCTCCATCTGTGTTGGCTAATGACTGATTAAATGACTAATCACGGAAGTCTTAATTAAACCCATTTTTCTCCGAGCGAGCGGGGGAGGGGCCCTGTTCCCAGCATGTGTTAGGCTCTGGCCGGTCCTCCACGGAGCAGTTACGGGCAAGGTCAGTGCAGTCACTGCGCTGATGGGGCTGCAGTCGTGTCTTTCCGTGGCAGAGCCAGCGCTCTGGGTTTCGGGGAGGATGCGGCCGGAGCCATAGGCTGTGCGTTTTGACGGGAGTCCGCTGTGTGGCCGGACAGGCTCGAGGCCACGGTTCTGAGATGGAGTCGGTCTTGTGCAGCGAGCGGACACAGTCTCACGTCAGCCAGGAGCTGCCAGGGCTGTGTCATGCTGTGAAATTCCGTAGCATGCCAGGAATGTTTCCACAGGAATGCGGCGGGGCCGGCGGCGGGGCCCGGGCTCGCCTCGGAAGCAGCGCCGTGCAGGGCCGCCCGCCGGCCTCCCTGGTCCTGGGGCCGCCCTGTGTGCACACCGTCTCTCCCAACCCGGAGCTCAGAGCTGGCGACCCGGGCAGGCTCCCCTAATCGTGCTGAGCCAGCCACTCAGGAACCAGACTTGAGATGTGACAAAGCCGTGAGTGTGATTGCCAGGAAGGGCTGGAGGCCTGCGGACACAGGCCATTCCCAGGGGAGGAGGTCAGGGCGGCCACACCTGTCTGTGACCCCCGGGCTCAGGCCCTCCAGGGTTGTGCACGCGCAAGGCCCCTTCCAGGCCTTGACTCTCTGGGGGTGGGGTCTGTGGTGAGGGGTCCCAGTGCGCTGAGGCCTGGGAGTCCCAGGACTTGGCAGTACCTGGGCACCTCTTCTCTGAAATTGGGGCACTCACCACAAGACCAAACATTCTGTCTTTGCCCAGACCCCTAGGCCAAGGGTGCTAGTCTGCACAGTGGATCCCTTCCTCCATTGTGTTTAGGGAACATGAAGGGAGTTTAATTAGACCTGAACATTGTTGACAAAAGGCCAGAAGCTCCTCCTGAAGGCGTCCCCTCGTCTCGTGAAATAATGACCCACTCGGCCATGAAGCTGGGGGTCTGTGTCTTGCCAGACCTTGTGGGGATGAAGAGACAGTGTTTCAAACCTTCCTGTTCTTGGAACCCCTTGATGATGACAATGGGTGAAGCTAACACATGACCATGTGAGGTGTCCTGTGGCTCTGGGGGGTTACCAGGTGAGGACACACGGGGGCCCCAGGGTAGCAGGGCAAGGAAGGCAGTGACTGAATTTGGGGCCATGCAGGCTGTGGGCCGCCGGAGCCTGCTCTGAGGGTCAGGTGGCCCCGGGGCCTCAAGGTTGGCCTGTCCGGGGCCCAGCCCTGCAGTTGGCCGCCTGGGCCCCTTCCTCGGTCACCAGAAGCTGAGGAACAGCTGGCCTGCCCTGATCTCCTCCTGGGCCACCACCTGAATTCAGCAGCTTCTTCCACCCTTCCTGGACCTTGGGATCTGACACCGAGAGGTCAAAACCACGGGCCAGCCTGGAGGCTCCAGGGTCATGGCCGAACTTGGGCCTGTGGATGGGGCATGGACAAACTCGGGCCCCGTGGGCAGGATTTTGGGGAAAATGGAAGGGTTTTAAATGCCAGCTGCTGCATGCCCGCTGACCAGACATCAGGGGTGGGCTGGGTTATGCCCTGCTGGGCACTCCGTGCTCCTGTCTCGCTCCTTGCAGGTGGTCAGGAGGACTGTCCCTTTGCCCCGTCACGTCATGGGGAAGATCTGTGCAAACATCCTGCCCCTGGTGGGGGTTGGCATCGGTGTGTGCTAAGTTGCTTCAGTCATATCTGACTCTTTGCGACCCCATGGACTATAACCCACCAGGCTCCTCTCTCCATGGGATCCTCCAGGTAAGAATACTGGAGTGGGTTGCCATTTCCTTTTCCAGGGGATCCTCCTGATCCAGGGATCTAACCCACGTCTCCTGCATCTCTGGCATTGCAAACGGATTCTTTACCACTGAGCCCCTGGGGAAGTCCCAGCAGGCCCAGCTGAAACAGTGTCCACAACCTCACAGGGAGTCTCAGTGCAAACCAGGTGCTTCTCATTTGCCTGAGCCAGTTGCTGGAAAGGATGGATTTCTCAGAAAACCTAAAGGTGGGCTTTTAGGGTCCAGAGCCAGGTTTGGATGCTGGTTCAGGGTGCTGGTGCCTGAACACGTGTGAGGAAGTAGTGGCGGGGATGGTGGATCAGGAGGCCCTGGGGGCCTCGGGCAGGCTCCCTGCCTCTTCTTTGGGTGGGAGCCTCGGACATACAGACACCCACTGGGGTGGGGGCTCAGGGGCACAGAGCTGGGCCTGGATTCAGGTCTGGAGACCAGTGCCCGCAGGAAGGAAAGGCACTCATGGCTGCAAAAGCCTGGCCTGAGGCCTCAGAGGCAGGCTCAGGCCGGGTAGGAGGGCTTGGGCCGGGGCGCTGTGGGCCAGGCCAGGGTTGCCTGTCCACGCTGGCTCGTGTCTTTAACCAAGGTAACTCCAGGCCCATGGGGAGCTCTGTACATGGACACCTGTCTGTCCACAGCCAGCATGGCTGGGGGGTGGGGTGACCCGGGAGCTTTGGGAGAATATCTCCCCGGGGCTTCTGTATTTGGAGAACAAGCTCAGAGGAGCTCCCCAGGGAAAATGGGCCAGACTGCCCCTTGGGCCAAGATGAGGGAATGCAGCAGAGCACAGGGACCCTCTGCGATGGTCCCAGCCTAGGTGAGGACACTGCATTTCAAGAGCTTGGAGAGCCCTTGGCAGAGCGGACGGTGGGAGGAGGAGCTGGCTGCTCCTGTCTTCTCAGAAGAGGACAACAGTGAAAGGCTCCTTTTTTGCTGAAATCAGACATTTCCACATCAGCCTCAGCTGCCGAGTTGCCACAGTTACTGAATCCAGCACACGCTTCGCCGTGAGCATCTGGGCCTGGGCTGTGTTGTGAGTTAGTTCTGGGGGTGTTTCAGCCTTTGGCCGGCTCGCACGTCCCTAAGACCGAAACACCAGGTGATGTGGGGTCTCCGTGTCTCGCAGGAGCCTTTTCTTTTTTGGAGCCTGTGTTTCTTTGGTTGTTGTGTGAAGTGAGCTTCATATTTAGTTCACACACCATGACTCAGAACCATGGTGCAGAAGGGTGGCCCCTTCCTCTGGAAATGGTGCATCCCCACTCAGCCTGCGACCCCGTGCCAGCCTCCGAGTGTCCCGGCCGGCCCACGCCCGCTGGCGTCATCGTCACTGATGAGCAAGCTAATTGCAGAGTGTTGGCGGATGCAGTGGCTCAAGGCCACTTGCCCCCTGCCCGTTTGGCCTGCATTTCTCATTTTCCTAGAGTTTTGTGTCCACGTCTCTGCCTGCTGGCCTCTGCTCTTTTGCATGGCTGTTTCCACGTGTGCCCTAGGCTGGTGGCAAGAGGTATCCATGGCACCCCAACCATGACTCCCAAGGGCTGACGAGCCTCATCCTGGGGTTGGAGGCCAGACCTTGGTGGGAAGTGGGAGTCTCGGAGGGCCTGAATGGCCACATCCTCCCCTGGGTCTGGGTCTCTTCTCCAGAAGGAAGCTTCCTGTCTTTGGGGTTCCATTGCCGAATTGCCAGCCAGGTCTTCTTTGCCTGGCCACACCTCACAGGTTCCACCCCAGAAGGAGACCTCAGGTGGGGGCGGGCACTGGTGGCTCCTTGGGGGCTGCCCGGTGCTCAGGGCTCTCAGGTGGGTGAGGATCAGTCCCGCCTGAACCTCTGGAGCTGTGGGGCTTGGTGGGGAGGTAGGAGGCAAGGGGGTCCCAGGAATTTCTCTGGAATCCAGCCTTCCTCCTGAGAAGGAACAGCTGAGGGATGTCCCCTCGCCTCCCCCCAGACTCCCATGCAGCCCTGCCTGCTTCTTCAGACAGAAACCTGAACTCAGCCTGGGTGAGCTCTGGTCTCCTTGCCTACAGGCCGGGTGGCTGTGGCCCTGGGTGTGTGACAGCCTGCACAGACAGAAAGGGAGGTACACAGACAAACTCCAGGCCACGGTACCTGCCGTCTGAGGGCCTGCTGCCCACCCGGTGGCCCCGGCCTCTGTCCACATGCCAGAGTGACTGCAGGCCCCTTGAGGGAGGGGACCCCCTGTGACCACTCTGCTCCCCTGGCCTCAGGCCTGCCTGGGCGAATCCCCACGTGGACAGCTGCGGGACGTGGGTGGGCTCCACCCAGCTGCCCGCTCCCAGGCAAGGCCCTCAGTGCAGGAAGATCGCCATCCTAGACCAGGCCCCGGGCTCCATGGCGTCTGAGTCACCTCAGGCCCCGGGGATACCGGGCAGGCTGGTGGAGAAGGCCCCCATCCTGGGATGCACACACCTGGGAGGCCTAGCTGTGGCCCAGCTGATGGGGAGGCCAGAGCAACCCCAGCGCCGATGAGTGCT